>NC_033798.1:108159428-108193543 GCF_001876935.1 Asparagus officinalis | reverse complement strand
TCTCTCTCTCTCTCTCTCTCTCTCTCTCTCTCTCTCTCTCTCTCTCTCTCTCACCCTCGTAAACTAGAGAATCCAAAATCAGAACCCTAGTTTTCACTCAAATGTCCGTAAACTCCATCAAAATTTTCTGTAAAAATGAGGAAAATGGTCAAGAACCTTAATGTGGAGAAGGGTGAAAGACGCAACACCCAATTCGAAGTGGTTCATCGTCAGCTTCGCTCAGCTCGGTTGATGAAGGAGGCTTCATGAGAATCATCTGCCTCCACCTCTGTATCCTTATCCCCCACTGGCGGTTCTTCTTCTCTGATGTCCTCTGAGGATGAGGACAGTAACGAGGCGACGATGGCCCTGTTGTGCATAAAAGGGGATGGGAATTTCGAGAACGTAGGAGATATTCGACAGAGGATGTGCTCATCTCTAAAAAGAAGTAAGTTCTCAATAAACTTCAATTTTTTTGGTTTTGAATTTAGTTAATTTTAGTTATAAGTATTTTATAAAATTATGGCGTTGGATGTTAGTTGAACATTTGAGTAGGAAAAAAGAAAGAAAGTTAACAGTTTATTTGTTTTGAAATGCGATTGAGATTTATGGGGTCTGTTTTTGAAAAAATGATGGTGAAAAACTGGTTATTGTAGTGTAGAACGAGTTTATTAATTTGGGAGTAAGATCTTAACAATATGAAGTATAATCGTTATGAAGTAATGCATGTAAAAATACTCATTTGTTGTTAGTTGTTAGCAATGTATGTTAATAATTCTCATTTATTGTTAACTTTTAGCCTTAAGTGTCAATTATTAGCCATGCATGTTAAGAAAACTTGACTTTTACTAAGTTAACGCACTAACTGTTAACTATTTTCAATTCATGTTAATAATAATTATTTGTTGCTAGGCTAAGGCCATAACTATTGAAGTTAAACATTCAATTCATTGGTAATAAAAGTGGATATAAGTTTGGACCTTATTTGTATGTTTTTTATCTTAATCCGAGTGAAATTATTATGTATGAAGTATAGACCTATTGTATGACATATAGACTCATTGTTTGGAATTTAGTTCATTGTGTTATATTATCATGTATGAAGCATGTACAATGTACAATCACTTTCAACTATTATGAAAAGTAAGTAAATATTTACAATTGGATTTGACATGTATTATATATTGAGAAGTATAATCATAGCCTATGAATTTTTTTGTTTAAGTGATAGCATTGCATGAAAAAAGTAAATAACTGATGTTAACTTTTACACATACATGTTTCATCATTAGATATTAAAGTTCATAAAATTAACTTTTATGAACAGATGTTAACTTTTGTGGAGTATTGTTAACTTTTATCCGTAAGTGTTAACTTTTACAAAAAATTATTAAGTGTTGACCTTTTATGTTAATATTTACCATTGATGTTAATTAGTGTAATGGATATTAAGAATTTGAATGATTTGCTAAGAGTAAATATTTGTTTATGCAAGAAAATTAATACATCTGTAGATGATATCAGGCATATAGTAAGTTTTGGAACATACTATGCATTCATGAAAAATCTTGAACCAAGAATGAGGAAGTGACATTGGGATGCTTATAAGGGCAGTAATTTTGAGCATTATGTCTTATTTGGACCTCTAGTAGTTGATCGATCAGCACTAGAACATGTGTTGAGTCATTATGTTGGTAAACATTATGGGGATAGAAGAATCAAGCAGAGCCATTAGATAAGGATGAAGAGAAAGTTGTTTTAAAAATTAATTAATTAGTCTTACATTCTTACAGCTGATATTGTTTGAATACACAATTTGAATAGTCTTATTATCCCTAGCTAAAGTATTATTCATAATTGATTGAATACAAAACTATATTGCTCTACCAAACGTATTATTACTCGTAGCAATCCATATTAATCAATAATATTGGATAGTTTTTTTCTCGCCAAAAGACTCATACGTTTGTTGTTGATATCACATATAATTAACAGGTAACTCCTAGAGTTAACAGATTTCTGCGAAAGTTAATAGAAAATCCTAAAAGTTGACAATTTAAGCTGAAAGTTAACATAATACTGAGATAGTTACCCGGAAAAATAAATAGACAACTTCATTGAAACAAATACATTATACTTAAATTCTTACATTCTTACAGCTGATATTGCTTGAATACACAATATAATTAGTCTTACATTCTCACAGATTACGAAAGTCTTCCACAATGTGCTACAAAAGTCTTGACAATCTACATTACTCTACCAAAAGTATTGTACTAAAAAGCAATCCACACTAACCACCAATTGACTCGTTGTAAGTAACTCGATTGTGACCCTTAGCTTTGCGTCAAGAACATGTCACTGGACGTTTGTAAAGGTTCTGTTATTTATATGTCTACTTTTTTCTTCCCTTACTTTTAGTAGTAATCGGTGGCAATATCTCGATTTCATCTCTTGGCACACTTCGCTTCTCATAATCTGTGATGGGATAAAAGACTTGGTCATAGCTCTTTTTAAACGCTTCTACTAACATAAATCAATCGCAATATTGGTATACATCTCTCTTCATATAAATAATGATTGCACAAGCATGCTTACTACGTGTTATGTCTCAAGCTCTGCAAGTACATGTCTTCTTCTCCAAATCAACATGTGTAGTTCTATGTGATTGCACTTTAAATATTTCACCTTTGGATTATTAACATCCAAAGTACATATCTTTTCTATATTTTTTAAGTACCTGCTCAGCTTTAGGACAAAGATAATCATTCCATTTTTCAGCTATTATGCATCTGTTGTTCATGCGAACTATAATTTTTTTCTTATATGCTCCATCATTTGTAGTACATGTAACAAATGAGCTTCACGTATGCAGTTGTTGAAGGACTATGCGACATTAGACGTTACATGACCATATCTGCAAACATCAAAACAATAACTTGTATAAGGATACTCCTTACAATATATAAAAACATTAACAAGTAGCTATAAAACCTAACTAATTATAGTGAAAGTTAACATATACCACTAAAACTTCATACATACATAGGTAAGTTAAACTATATCGCTGATAGTTAACATCTACGCATGCAAATTACCATACATGAGTGAAAATTAACATATACTATAAAACGTCATAATGATTGATGGTACTCCAGGGAAGAATGCATTTGCCCACAGATCTGAAGAGTAATTAATTACAATGGCATATTCAACTGGAGATATCTCATAAATTTCTTTCATATAATTATTCCATTCCGCTTTAGTATATTTATAACATGTAGATTGAAGCAAATTTTCCACAACTTGTGTGTCATTTGACTTCATTCCCAAATCGTTTAGCTTTTTCTAAAATTTTCAACTAGGTGTAAAACACATCTTGAGTGAATTGCTTCAGGATAACATTCTTTCACAACTTCTCAAATCCCCTTGTCGGCATCAGAAATTATTACCAATTGGTGGGGAGGATTGTACGGGTTTAATCTTTCATACAGTATGGACCACAAACCTTGCAGGAACCACATCCAATTAGCTACATTTTTCTAATCATATATGCAATAAACTAGTGAAAATATTAATTGGTCACCATTGTATGCTATGGCGCTGAGGAGCATGCCTTTGTATTTGTCTTTTAAAAATGTCACATCAAAAAATAATAGGGGTCTACATCCATTTAAGAAACTAATGATGCAAGCAACATAACATATGAATAATCTTGTAAACCTTCCTTCATTTTGTTCAATACAAATGTAGCTTCCTGGATTTATTTCCTTCACCATTGCTCATACCTATACATCAATATCGTCACATTTCAGGTAAATATAATACATTGGAGGAAATATAAAATAATTTTGTAAAGTTAACATCTAATGGTGAAAGTTAATAGTTATCTGTGAAACATAACATCCAATTGTGAGAGTTAACATATATGAATAAAACATAACATCCAATGAATAAGGTTAATATATTGCACAGTAAATCAACAATTAACATTGTACTATAAGCGTTTACTATAAAATTTTATATATTTAATAACAAATCTGTAAAGTTTACCGTCTTAGTTGATTGTAAGACTCATAACTATCACCACACAGCTCCTTTTGTGCTCTTTCTTTGCTCCCACATTATCTTACTATATTCAATTCTCAATCCATACTAAGTGAGAAACTCTTTTTGCACATCAATTGGGCGGACTTCAGGCCAAACCTTTAACATATGTTACAATTGGTCTGCTATGAATTTGTGAGATGCCCGTGATCGGCCTGACAAGTTAGTATGTTGTCCACAACTGTGTTCATTTACAAACCTCTTGATTTCAATTCTTTGTTTATTTTTAGCAAGAGAGGCAAATAGCATCCAAGGGCATCCATATGTTTCCTTATATCGACAATAAACTCAAATACGTTTGGGTTCATTCTTTGCAAATTCATAATTAAAATTTTTTTCAACATAGAATAGTATTGTAAAGCTAGTCACAATTCATTTATACTTTCAAATTGTTGGCCCTTTTCAGTTAATGTTGTATGCTACCATTGAGGAATGATGGAAGTGTTGTTGAGAATATCATCAGATCTCATTACATTCTCACAAGATGGGCGATCATTTCGGATCCTCCCTGAATTAGAAGTATCTCCTAGAGGAGGATGACTATAATCTGCATTCAAAGAGGCATCATTGTTGCACAAATTAATGAACTGGTGAGATATTAAAATCAACTATAATATCATCTTCTGATATTTTAAATTAATAACTTCTTGTGTAAGTTAACAGGTAACTGTGAACGTTAATTGACTAGAAGGAAAGTTAACAGGTTTTGATAAAACTTAACATAAAATAGTGAAAGTTAACATATAGTAGGAGATATTAACAGACTAGAAGGAAAGTTAACACATTCAGTTAAAAGTTAACATGTTACTGTGATAGTCAACAGAAAACCCTAGAAGTTAACATGTGCTAGTGAAAGTGAAAGTTAATAGGTAGCTATGAAACTTAACACACGACAGGAAGAGTTAACATGTAACCATTAAAGTTAACATTTATGATTCGTCTATGCTATGAATCTTGCAATCACAAAGCCTACATCACACAATGTCCAATTTAAAAAAGAGTTTATTGATTACTTACATTTCAGTTAGAACTTTCTGATTTTTTTCAGAAGTAGAACCTTCTATATTAACAACATATTGCATATGAATCTCCATACAACCAATATTTCGATTATGCTCCACCACGCACTTCAAATTATCTTCATTATCAACTGACAAACTCAGATACGCGTGCCTCTCAGATTTATATATCAATGATAAAATATATTGAGGTACTTTCAGTCTTTCAAATACATCTAATTTCAGCTCAAAAAAGCTTGTTGTAGAACTTAACATTGAGAATATAGCTTTCTCGCCTAACGACACCATGCAAATCAAGTCTTTGGCGGACATAGGGGGTTGTTGAAAGTCATAAGGGAAGTTATGAGGAGTAATTAAGGGAATTTTTAGGACATAAGGGGTTGTTGAAAGTTAAAGAACAAAACCCTAATACAATAAATAAGAAAGTGAGAGATTAACAATAAAATAGACAACATATGACGACTTAGATCAGTAATGGAGGGAAGCGTGCATTTTCCCTCCATTTTTGCCATCATCTCACATTAATTGCGATGTCTTCTTCCACCGGTTAGTATTAGTTTCTACGCCGAGTTGTTAGGTGAGAAAAGGATATTTTCGGAAGACCAGTTCAAGTACAACCCATACATGTATAATAATGAGCTTTTAAGACCGAGTCACACTATTTTTGGTATTTTGCGGTTAAAGCATATGAGACTATTTTTGGTATTTTGCGGTTAAAGCATATGAGAAAAACTTCATGGGACTGAGCCACGTGAGGTTGTTTATTTTGGGTCTTACACATTTTTTTTCCAAAAAAATATAAGGAAAAGAAATCTCACATGCAAATTACAAAATTACCCAAAAATCCTTTCATAACCTTGAGGCCAAATTCCCGCCAACGCCTCATCGCCCCTCCTGGTCCACCACAAAGCCTCCTCCTCCGCCTTCGCCGCCTTCAAACCCTAACCCCTCTCCCAGGATCTGATCACCTCCTCTTTCTCTCTGGCGGTAACCAGAACTTCCTTCCCGCCAAAACCCTAACCTCCTCGACCGAACCCATCTGGACCTAATGAGTCACAATTTTAAAGAACCCTACCGATCTCGCCGCCGACCTCACAATCTCACAGTGACTCCATTTCAAAATCCGGTGGGTTCCACCCTGGATCGCCTCTGTGGGGCCCATCAACAGGAATTTTGGGGAGAGTTCAGCAGCGGTCCTTGGAATTTTCGTCACATTGGAGAGGGAGGGGCATTACCAGTACGCACCAAAGAATTTAAGAAATAAGATAGACAAGGGGAAAAGCTGAGCAGAGATGGTAAAGGTTAACTTTAAACTTTTTTGTTCTTGAATTGGTTAATGAGGAGTTATTAAAAATGCTTCTTTTGTTTCTGCTTAGGGTTAAGAATAAGAAGCACGGAACTTTTTCGGGCAAAATGCATTTATGGTAGTGACACTTTTGTTCTTTGCATCGTTGTGTAGTGTTGTATTTTCATTTCTGATCCAAACCAATGTATAGTTTGGTGATGACATGAGTCCAGGAATGGGAATTTCTTAGAGCTACTTTAACTTTTCTGCTTCTGTTGATGCTTATTGTTGGTGTAACTAATTTTATGAAGGTCATTGTAGTTCTCTTACTCAAAGAGAATGCGACGTAGATTGATTAAAGGTTCCTTTATGGGTTAGTGATAAATTTGATTTAAGACTTAAGCGGTTAGTGCCTGTATATCCTTTAACAATCATAGATTTGGATTAAGAAGGGCATGTTATAAAGAAGGCCCTAGAGAAAGATCAGCAAACACAAATTATGCAATAGCAGCTTACTTTGCCGAATTTCAGCTCATGTTCTCAAATCATGCATTCGGCTAGTTTTAAATGGGGTCAAATATGTTCAGAAGCATTAATAGCTCCCAGAGTGATGTTGAATTTGTAAGATGATACATATACACAGGAATCAACCTGATTATGGTCTTCTTGATGAATTTATTGTATCACATGCCATGGTAATACATTATCATCTTGGATGTTAGTGGGATATCCTCCATTAAAATAAGGGTAAAGTCTCATAAAAGTTGAGCAGTATTCACTACTAAGAATAAGGTATTAGGTGCTATGGGTGTTCACCAGGTTGGATTTGTGCCTGAGCACACTCAAGACTAACCAAAATAATTAGAAAGCTTTGAAAACTGTACCTAATGCAAACATGTTAATTTTAATTTCTTCAGAGAACCATTTGAGCTTTAACAAATACCCAAATCCACAGGTTCTATCTGAGATTTTGGATTTTTCTTAGATCCCTGCATTCTTGATTGATAAGTGGACTATTCTTTATAATTCAAGGTTCTTCACTACCTATAGTGTCTACAAATTTTATGCTTCAAAGGGTTCTAACTTCAATCCGTCAATGGATTCCCGAATTCCTTAACTGCTAAAAAGTTTTTCTAAACTAAGAATTAAATAGAAACAGAATCTAACTCGGGTCTGAATTCAGAGTGGCTATGTAAAGACTACAGACTGCTGCCTCTATACCTTGTTTATCGTGCATGTCTCTTTCATCCAATAATAATTTATTTTGAAGTTGTACTCATTCTGAAGCTAATGAGATGAGCTTTTAGATGGCTCTGGTTTAATCTTACAATTCTTTGAGTTTATTGGAAGCTAATGGACTTTCTTTTAGTACCTGTTAAAAATTGAAATTTGGGGTTGTTACAGGACTCTTTTTGATGCACGTACGTGCTTCTACATCAATTTCCTCCCAAATGATTTACTGCATCCATAATGCATCTCGCGGTGCTTTTTCTACCAAACATTTACAATTTTCTTCAATTTGAGAACAGCACATTTCACTTAGCTAGTAGTAGAAAGATTGTAGTTTATACCATTGAATAACTTCTTTGAATTAGTAATCCAATCTTCATACTCATTTGGATCTAGCTTTTACTACCAAACACCTTAATCTTGGTTTCCTATGGGTAAGCTCCATATAGGATGTGTTATGGCCTCGATTAGAAAGGGCTTGCTTGCTGGTTGAATTAAACTGGTCAGGAGCAAAGTTACGAGCATCTGTTGGCATCAAAGCAGATGCCTGATCCTTGTTTGCTTCAATTGTGGGGAAGGGTCTGAAAAGACTGCAGACATCTTTCACGTCTCTTAACAAAGGAATTCTTTCACTATTTCGGGAGATTTTCATTTTCCATCTCTCTCTGCATTGTTAACTTTTTTTAAGAAAGGGTAGGGAATGATATGAGAATGGGGAAAGATAGGATGGAGAAGGATAGGGATACTCTGGAACCAATTTATGTAATCTAGGATCTAAACTAAAAAAGGAAAAAAAGGAATTTGGATGAAAAGGAATTTGGGCTTTTGCTCATGAAGTGGATAGGAAATTAGAGATTGATTATGGCTGTGCAGACCTGAATAAAGAAGAACAAAGAACAAAGAAGAGAAGATATCCAAAGATCTCCATCTTTACTACACTTAAATCTCTAATTCCACTGCCTTGTTCTGCTCAACTTCACGTCTTATTTAAAGACAGTTACGGGGAAACGAAGATGAAATAACTTTCCTCCGCAAACTGGTTTTTGTTGAGAAAAATCGTTACCGCAAAAGAATTGAAAAAGAAGTACCCAAGTTTTTCAGTATTTGTAACAAATGTAATATCATCTATGATCTATCCATATAATGCTGACTATTTGATGAATAATCTGTGAGTTTTTATTTTTTATTATTTTATTTTATTTTTATGTAAATCCCAATTGGTTATGTAGTTGGAAAGATTTTTTGATCCATAAGTTGAATACTATTGTTTTCATCTCTTTCACGTGGGCTTTGTTTTTTCTCTCCTTGTCTGTGTGCTCCTTCAGGTCCTTTTCCTGGAAAGGATTTTGTTTAAATTATCAGTACCATTTAGTTGTTCCCTCCGTCTTCAGAATGTGCTAACTAACAAAACATTGTCTTTAATTTTCTTATCAAAAGATGTACACATATTAACTTCTAGCTACAGCTCTGTCTTTGGAGAATCCAACATGAAGCTGTTAAGAAGCAACATTACATTGTTCTCCATTTAGCAAAATGAGTTTCTATCATTTGCAGGCCTTGACAACTTGTGACTATATTAATATCTTCAAACTTTCAGGATATAGAAGTGCCACTTGCCATACATATCTGATGATGTGGACAACTGAA
Organism: Asparagus officinalis; assembly: GCF_001876935.1. Lineage (NCBI taxonomy): Eukaryota > Viridiplantae > Streptophyta > Magnoliopsida > Asparagales > Asparagaceae > Asparagus > Asparagus officinalis. The sequence continues at coordinate 108,184,276 of NC_033798.1, read as the reverse complement.
CCAGGCTCATTGCCTGCCACTTGTCAGGGATATATGGAATATGCCTAAAATTTTTTCCTAGGGTCTAATTCTAGATCTTAGTTCACTACCTTCTAAAGACGTAAGGATCCAGGAACAAGATACTAAGTTAATCTTAATGTTTAAACCGTGGCCTTTTGTAACTCGAACTAAGATTGAAGCCGGCTGATGCTGTTTAAAACATAACCATAATCATGTATTTAACATATATAATGCTTGCACTTGTATATTTATTTTATTTGAAAACATGACGATAAGGAATTTGGTTTTGTATTTCAAAGCAGCTCTTTCTTAGATGGAAGGGAAAGAAAAACAAAACTCTTTCTATACCTGGAATTATAGTACTTGAGTATTTTCTATATTTATTGTTCGAAACCACCAATGGATGGTAGAAGTTATTTAGACCAGTATTTAATGTTCCTCGTGCACACGATCTTGCAAATCAAACAAATAATAAGGCAGTAATGTTGTTTTCAATCCTGACCTGGCACTGTTTTAGAAATATATATATATATATATATATATATAGAGAGAGAGAGAGAGAGAGAGAGAAAAATGGAGAAACTTGGTACCAAGTTTCTCTAAGGAACTTGGTAGTGAGGTGGCGGGATCTTGGCCCTACATCTGGTGGTTGTGTTAACTTTACAAAAAAACCCCACTTTTACAAAAGTGGCATGAGAATCTGCCAACTAGATATCCTCTCTACCGTAAAACGCCGTGACCACGTTTCTCTCAGATCTCTTTCCTTGCGTGCCGCTTCATCTTCCTCGGCTTTGGATCGTCTCTCCACTTGTCCACATCTCTCTCTCTCGTTCATCTCTCTGTCTCAAACGTGGTCACGGCAAAAAGAGGTGAGTTTGTGATCCTTCCTTTTTTTTTGAGATTCTTTTTGAGGAAATAGTTAGTGATCATCATTAGGGCTGATCATCATAAGGTATTCTGAATCATTAGCTAAATTGCTGATCAATTCAAATCGGGTTTTATCATAAAAAAATCAAATATGTCACCAGGAGTTAAAACTAATCATTTGCATATAAGAGTATGAGGTTTTACATTGATTATAATAAAAATTGAACCCCAGACGGATCTCAGATGACTAATTCAAATGCCGTTATGCCAGTAATTGCACTCTAAACTATGAAGAGCTAGGACAGCCTGCAGGAAATATCAATAAAGACATCACCATTTTCCAATCATGTACAAATGCAATGCTGTCTGTTGACACTCATAGCATCCTGTATATAACCAACCATTGAGTTCCAGCGTTTCTTGTGTTTGTTCTTTTCCTTCATTTCTCTCATCACCCAGCACCTCCTCTCTCTAACTGAGAGAGGGAATGGACAACTTCAACAACAGCATGTACCGGAGCATGGAAATGTTTTCTCCAATGCGATCACCATTTCAACATAGCCAGTCTCCTGCAGTGGACATGGCATCTCTATCTCCATTTAGATCTCCATTTCGATCTCCTTTAACATCAGCTCGGCCTTCTGCTGTTGATGAAGATGAGGCAGCGCTGCGATGGGCTGCAATTGAGAAGCTTCCCATATATGAACAGCTCCGGACAAGCGTGCTGAAGGAGGCAGTAGAAGTACAGGATGGACGAAAAAGGTATGAGCATAAGGAGGTAGATGTCAGAAATCTTGGGCTTGCTGACAGGCAACAGTTCATTGAGAGGATCTTTAAAGTTGCTGAAGCGGATAACGAGCGTTTCTTAAAGAAGTTGCGCAATAGGATTGATAAGTAAGTCTTTTCTCCCTTATCTTATTCTTGCATGCATGAAATCAGTTAATATTTCGCTCAATCTACTTACCAAAGTATGATTTTTTCCATTCCTTTGGAAAAGTATAAACATCCGAGAGTGAAGTGTGCAAACGGTTGCTTATGCGCTCATTTATGAGGGCTAAATTTTTGTATTTGCAAATAAGATGATTTGTGGGTTAATGAAATATTAATACTTCATTGGAGTATTACAATTACTTCAAACTTTTGTTTTCATTAATCATATTGAATCTTCTCCAACAAGCGAGTACATGTACTATTTATTGTTGCATAATAAGTTTCTTGCTTAAGGTGCTTGGAGGACTCTTATAAGTGTTGATAGCTTAGGAGTACTGTAAAATCTTGATTAAGGGGCCTGCTTCTCAAATTGCAAAAGTTATAGTTCCTTTTTTTTTTGGAAAGTTCTCATCTTTTTTCCCCATTTGGAAGAAAAGGAAAAATAATATGTAGAAGACATGTTAAAGATATGCTGTCATAGATCACGCTACCTATGAAAATATGAACTTAAGTATCTCGCTTCTGCAAAAGGAGAATAGATTAGAGCCAGCTATTCAGTAGCGCAATTAATAATCATTTTCTGCATAAAAATTTATATAGTTTTAAAATATATCCCCCAAATTTTAGTTATCTCTAAAATCACCCTCTAAATTAGCATAATTACTAATTACTTTTTTACCTGCACAATAATTACTGCTAATTTCAATATATGTGTAAAAAGGCTAGTTTAGCCTTGTGTAGTATGAAAAAGGGTGGATCGGTTTTTTTTTCTTTTTTTTTTTTGGGGGGGGGGGGGNACACAGTAGGAAGAATGGAGTAACTGTTTCAATGCTTCACAAACTTAAGGATTAATTAACTGAGGGTAATTTATTTATTCATAAAACAATTAATTCCATTTAATATATTAAATAAGGAAATACTCCAATTTAATTCCTAACAGGTAACTATATGGGGGTAAAATTTGATTTGACTATAGTTTGGAGAATTATGATGGTTTGAGGGGTAACTTTTATAAATATCTTATATTTAAGGGCATGTCCCTTTAAAATATAAAGTTACATAAGTTTCTACGATACCACTATAATCTTATCAATTCGCACTGATTCTCTAAATAAAAGTCAACATCATAAATTGATGCGTTGCTCTTGGATCACCTAAAATATTGTTTCGAGCATTCCACAACAAAAGGAATGAAAGTCTATAAAATAAATCCATTTTGGAATCTTTCAGTTGGAATGTTCCCCTTTGTGAGCGTTTGAGAGAGTTAACAACCTTACTTTGTGCAATAGTGTATTGTCTAAGTACAGCTAATACCCACTTAGTGCATTTTTACAGGTAAATTCTTTAGAATTTTACTTTTACATATTACTAAAAAAATCCTCTTTGGGGAAATAATGTGGATTCTTAGTTACCTTAATTTTAGTAGAGAAATTGAAGATAACTAATCTCTTGCTTCACATAACAGTTGGTAAAAGATAGTTGAGTTTCTTAATTTTGGTCCATCCTTCTCTCAAAATAGCAATCTCTTCCAGCAGGTACCAAATCAGGCCAAGAATCATTTAAAAGTCAAAAACTGATTTCTAGATTACAACATTGCATTTTCCACTTTCAGGGTTGGTATCCAGCTTCCAACAGTTGAAGTTAGATTTGAGCACATTGCGGTGCAGGCTAAATGCTATGTGGGGACTAGAGCACTGCCCACTCTTGTCAACACTACAATGAACATTATCGAGTCTGCGTTGGGATCGCTGGGTATTGGACTTACCAAGATGACCGACCTCACCATCCTCAAGGATGTTTCAGGGATTATAAAGCCTTCCAGGTGAATTAGAATGGTTGAATTTAGATGGATACTAGTTCTTCATTATTGTTCATACTATACTATTGAGCAACGAAACACTGCAGCACACAAATAACTTTGTGAAAAATACAGGTGAAAGCAATTGAAATCGTTGGAAGTTGATTTTTTTGTTGCTGCAAAAATAGAGGTTTTACTGTTATGGGCCTCTTTAGCTTTGCAGTAAAGTTTTCTAGTCAAGTCATATGATTCCAAAAAAACATTGAAGCCCTTTCGTCTCTGAAATTTGTTAAATTAGAGCTATATAACCCCCAAGAGTTAACTGTTAGCTGTAATTACAAATATCCACTCAGATTGGATTTTTCTAAACTCAAGACAATGTAAGGAACTGCGTCATCTTGCCCCTCTTACTAGAACCTCATACTTCCTTTACTTCTCTTCCAAATTCAATTTGGAGGTAATTCATTTTTTCCAGACAGACCATAAAGATGGTAAAACTACAGTGGAGAATATTGCAAACTTATATCCACAATAGAAATTAACTATGTTGGAAAATTTCAACACTCAAAAAGCCTGTTGCAATCACAGCCCTGATTGACTTTAAATAGAAAGCTTTTCCATGTACTTGGATATTATGAATGAGTATTTTGTCATTCTTAGAAAAGTTTATGATATGAGATATGTGCTGATTATCTTCTAGTATCTCAAGCTATATTATATTGAGATATTTAATTTATGCTTTCAGGATGACTCTCTTATTAGGCCCTCCAGCCTCTGGGAAGACAACACTACTGCTTACTCTTGCAGGAAAGTTAGGCCCTAGTTTGAAGGTTTGCTAATTCAATCTATGGACATTGATCTGTTACCACATATTTGTCATATAATAGTAGTCAAATCCAGTTTTTTCATTCTGTGATGTATTGTGTGTTGCTAATGTAGTCAAACGGAGAGGTGTCATATAATGGTTATCAACTTAGTGAATTTGTGCCCCAAAAGACTGCAGCATATATTAGCCAGTATGATCTCCATGTTGGAGAGATGACTGTCAAGGAGACAATTGATTTCTCTGCCAGATGCCAAGGAGTTGGCCCTAGATATGGTAGAATTTTCAAAATCTCTCTTCTTTTATGCATATTTTATAGCCATGCACATCATAATTTGTTTATTGAAATAAAACGATGTTTCTCAGAATACACTTTTTTTACAGGTTTTCTACACTTTTTGTATGAGAATATAGTGTATGACAGAGAATTTGTGACTTATTTGTAATAAACCTTTTAGGAAGTCACATTTTAGCCTCCCCAAAATAAGACAGAAACTTGATAAGTCCAACTTTATATTTCCATGTGCTTCAAATTTATGACAGAATGATTTAATTTACATGAAGCTAGATCAAAGGGGAATTAGTAAAAAGGAAATGAGATTGATAAAGTGGGTTCACTTTGTTGCAAAACTAAATAATCATAGCTTGGAGTATTTATCTTTCTTGGGTTCTCAACAGGAAGGGTGACATTGTTTAACAAGAGATTGGAATTAATCTGAAAAAGAGAATAAAAAAACTCTGAACCCTCTTATGCGTTAATAGATTTAGTGCATAAATCATGCAGAGCTCCTTAATGAGTTGGCCAAGAGAGAGAAAGAAGCAGGGATATTTCCAGATCCTGAGGTGGACCTTTTTATGAAGGTAGCCGAATTACATGTCTAAATTAGTAAAATTTGAAAATTTATCATGCTCTTTCCTTTATGCTTTTTTCCTTTTAACATTTTCAGGCTACAGCCCAAGAAGGAGTTGAGAGCAGCCTACAAACAGACTACACACTGAGGGTAAGTCTACTGTGGGCATTCCCGGAACACTCCTTATCTTCCCAAAATAGGCCTTGTTTGCATATGAAGGATTGGTGGGAATAAGCTTAAAATTACTGCACTCTCCCTGTTGCCTAATGCCCAAAATCAGGAGCATTTCAGGAGGAGTGAACAGTAAACATTATTTAGCAATGGACATTATAAAAGGCTAGTTCATAAATATAATTATGTTGTTTAATTTTTCTGGGTAAAATGGGAATGATTTCAGATCCTTGGGCTAGATATTTGTGCTGATACAATCGTGGGCAATGAGATGATTAGAGGTATTTCCGGTGGGCAGCAAAAGCGTTTGACAACAGGTTAGACATCGGGCACATATATATCCTCAACAATTGCATTTTACCACACTTAATGAAATAATGAAGTATACCTATCCATTTATGAATTGTAGTGGACATAGACTGAAATGTGAATGAGAAATTCCAAGATGAGCAGCAATTGCTGTATTTGATTCTTTCTTCTTTCTTTCTTTCTTTTTTTGGAACTGTTGTTGTTAGCGGAAAGAGTTTTTACTATCTTTGGATAAGCATGTCTGTATCCTCTTCAGAATTGTAATTCCAGATAATTATTGATGTAACAATCTCTTGCTGTTGTCACTAATTTCTGTTGTAGGGGACAAAGCGTATGTGTTTCCTAAAGTTGTCTCATTTCTCTAGCTAGATTGGGCTTTAGATCACAAAGTTATGAGGGAAAAGGCATAGATAGAGGAAGTTTGTAGGTTCATTCAAATTAATGGCATATCATATACTTCTGTAAGTGATCATAACCAAGGTAGTTATGCCCCACTCTCTTCCTCCCTCCCACTGTGCACGCGTGCGCTCACCTGTATATGTGTAGTATGTATCATGTATGTATATATATTTGTCGGTTTGGGCCACAAAATATGCAATATAGATCCAACAATAAAACTATATCTTACCTAATATGGCCGTGACTAAAAATTTAGGTTGGATGTTTTATGGGGCTCAGGTATCATCCCAAATTGCCAACCCTAGAAAGCAGATCTCTTGATCTCTTTAATTCAAAAATGAGGGAAAGAAAATATTGACCTTATAAACCTATTTTAATGTATCTATAGGAATGTCAGCAGTCATCCATAGCTTAAACAGTCATGCTGTTACTTCTGGTCATGTTACATTAGCTCTGATGTTTGGATCCCAAAATATTGGACCAAACTTTGTTCGGATGATATCGCTTGTACACATGCTTCTAAAGCTACCCGATTAGCTACCTCACCAGCTGCATTTCCCCAAAGGTGTCCTAAAGTTTCTCCACCAAACTGTAGTACGGAATCATCTCCAAGGATTTCGGTTAGGGCACACATATGCCAAACATGAATACCCCCTGAAGCCACAGGAATAACACCTGGCATAGAAACCCAATCTTGAGTTAAAAAACTACTCTGACTTCGGTTGTTTTCAATATAATCATCACGTAATAAATCAACAAAACCTAAAGTCATCTCACGTTTCCCTTCCAGTTTACCTACTACTGTACCAGCATGAATATGATCTCCACCAGACATACATAATGCTTTAGCTAGTACACGAAAACGCATATCATGATTTTTCTGTCTATCAATAACTGCATGTATTGTGCTGTGGATGTGAAGAAGTAGACCATTGTCGTGGCAATAATGAGCCAAACTGGTATTTGCAGTAAATCCTCGAGTTAAGTATGTTAGCCTAACAAAACAAACCGTGGGGCCCACAAAGGTGGGCCCCACAAAGACAAATGAGATTTCGGTGTCGTTTTCTTTGAAAAATAAAAAAGGTGGCGGGTCCCACAAATATTTTATTATTAGTGACGGATCCCACAGATAATGTTATATTTGTGCATAGTGTTTTCTCAAACACTATAAATAGGGCCCTAAACTCTTAAGAAAATCTCATCCCAGAAACAACTCCTCTCATAGAAGAGTAAGAGAGAAAACACAGAGAGAGATTGTGAGAATTCTTGGAGTGTATCTGATCAAGAGAGGGTGTTCTCTTGGATCTATTCTTTTGGGATATAAAAGAATTTGGCATCGTCGTTGCACCGTGGAGTAGCTCCGAAGGAATGAACCATGTATATCTGTGAGTACTCTGGTTGATCTTGTGCCTTTATTTTGTGTATTGCGTCTCCGTTAGAGGCGTTCTTATTGGGGTGTATCCTAACAAAGTAGTCATGCATTACGATTCGGCGGCCAAAATTTCAGGTATTGGAGGATGCAAATAGAAGACTATTTGTACCAGAAGGATCTCTTCCTCCCCCTCCAAGGAGAGGCGGGGAAACCAGAGAAGATGGACGACGATAAGTGGAAGGTGCTTGATCGTAAAGCACTTGCCACAATCAGGCTCAACCTTCACCAGCATGTGACTTACAACGTCTTGCATACGACCACCACCAAGGAGTTGATGGAGGCTTTGGAGGCGCTGTATGAGAAGCCGTCTGCTTCAAATAAGGTGTACCTGATGAAGAAGCTATTCAATCTCAAGATGCAGCAAGGAGCTCGCGTGGCGGACTTCTTGAACGAATTTCAGGCTGTGGTGCAACAGCTTGCTGCAGTAGATCTAAAGTTCGACAACGAGATCCAAGCTCTTCTGCTACTTTCTTGTCTACCAGATTCATGGGAGAATATGGTAATGGCGGTGAGCAACGCTAATGGCAATGACAAGATGAAGCTCGACACAGTGGTTGGGGCAATTCTGGATGAAGAATCTCGCCGCAAAGTCTCAGGAGCTGAGGCCTCTAGCAGTGGGAGTGCTCTGCATGTCGAGGCACGAGGGCGTGCACAGAAGAAGGGTAGGGGACGACGAGGCCAATCAAAATCCAGAGGGAAGTCTAAAGGGCCTAACCCGAATGGTTACGGTGAAGGGAAGTGCTTCAGATGCGGAAAGAAGGGCCACTTTGCACGGGACTGCAGAGTTACTGTTCAAGCATCAGCAGGGGATGATCGGGCTGACGGTGCAGCCAATCTCATGCACGAGACGGATTCGGATGCACTTCTCCTATCCCTAGAAGACAAAAGTGATGCGTGGGTCATCGACTCTGGCGCATCTTTTCATGCAACCTCACAACAAAAGCTGCTTTCATCGTTCGTGAAGAAGGACTTGGGGACAGTCTATCTTGGCGACGATCAACCTTGTAAGGTTTCCGGGAAGGGAAATTGTACCCTCAAGATGAAGGGCGGGACCACCTTGACGCTGAATGACGTTTGGCATGTACCGGATCTCAGGCAAAATCTCATATCAGTCGGGCAACTGACTGACTCCGGTTACAGAGTATCCTTTTGTTTGAAAAATGAGAAAAGGTAGTGGGTCCCATAATTATTTATTATTAGTGGCGGGTCCCACTAATATATTTTATTTGTGCATAGTGTTTCTCAAACACTATAAATAGGGTCCTAAACTCTTAAGGAAATCTCATCCCAGAAACAACTCCTCTTATAGAAGAGTAAGAGAAAACATAGAGAGAGTTTGTGAGAGTTCTTGGAGTGTATCTGATCAAGAGAGGGTGTTCTCTTGGATCTATTCTTTTGGGATATAAAAGAATTTGGCGTCGTCGTTGCACCGTGGAGTAGCTCCGAAGGAGTGAACCACGTATATCTGTGAGTACTCTGTGTTGAATTTTGTGCCTTTATTTTGTGATTAAGTCTCCGTTCGAGGCGTTATTATTGGGGTGATTCCTAACAACTGGTATCAGAGCCTGACTTAGAGTATATATATCTGCTTATCGTATGCTCTGTGGCTGCCACTAAAAGTGGATCCTCCACATCAGAAAATAAGTTAGATTAATATTTACTCTTTTAAGGCATTGGACACTATTCACGTGTACGGTACTATTCACGAATACGGTACTATTCACGAATACGGTACTATTCACGAATATGGTACTATTCACAAATACGGAAAAGACGTAATCTTTCGCCATGGGATCTACAGTTGAAGACAACATGCTTCGAATTGAGAAGTTCGGCGGCCAAAATTTTAGGTATTGGAGGATGCAAATAGAAGACTATTTGTACCAGAAGGATCTCTTCCTATCCCTCTAGGAGAGGCGGGGAAACCTGAGAAGATGGACGACGATAAGTGGAAGGTGCTTGATCGTAAAGCACTTGCCACAATCAGGCTCAACCTTCACCAGCATGTGACTTACAACGTCTTGCATACGACCACCACCAAGGAGTTGATGGAGGCCTTGGAGGCGCTGTATGAGAAGCCGTCTGCTTCAAATAAGGTGTACCTGATGAAGAAGCTATTCAATCTCAAGATGCAGCAAGGAGCTCGCGTGGCGGACTTCTTGAACGAATTTCAGGCTGTGGTGCAACAGCTTGCTGCAGTAGATCTAAAGTTTGACAACGAGATCCAAGCTCTTCTGCTACTTTCTTGTCTACCAGATTCATGGGAGAATATGGTGATGACGGTGAGCAACGCTAATGGCAATGATAAGATGAAGCTTGACACAGTGGTTGGGGCAATTCTGGATGAAGAATCTCGCCGCAAAGTCTCAGGAGCTGAGGCCTCTAGCAGTGGGAGTGCTCTACATGTCGAGGCACGAGGGCATGCACAGAAGAAGGGTAGGGGACGACGAGGCCAATTAAAATCCAGAGGGAAGTCTAAAGGGCCTAACCCGAATGGTTACGGTGAAGGGAAGTGCTTCAGATGCGGAAAGAAGGGTCACTTTGCACGGGACTACAGAGTTTCTGTTCCAGCATCAGCAGGGGATGATCGGGCTGACGCTGCAACCAATCTCATGCACAAGACGGATTCGGATGCGCTTCTCCTATCCCTTGAAGACAAAAGCGATGCGTGGGTTATCGACTCTGGTGCATCTTTCCATGCAACCTCACAACAAAAGCTGCTTTCATCGTTCGTGAAGAAGGACTTGGGGACAGTCTATCTTGACGACGATTAACCTTGCAAGGTTTTCGGGAAGGGAAATTGTACCCTCAATATGGAGGGCGGGACCACCTTGACTCTGAATGATGTTCGGCATGTATCGGATCTCAGGCGAAATCTTATATCAGTCGGGCAACTGACTGACTCCGGTTACAGAGTATCCTTCGAGCAGAGAAGCTGGAAGGTGTCCAAGGGTGCTCTGGTGGTGGCACACGGCAAACGCGAAGGGTCTCTCTACATCGCCAATGGGAAGATCGACCACTTGCTTGCCGCAGGACAAGCATCATCATCATCATCCGTCGACTGCATGACTTGGCATCGACGACTTGGCCACATGAGCGAGAAGGGGATGCAGATTATGGCCGCGGGAGAGAGGCTTCCGGGTCTGAACAAGATCGATCTGACTTTCTGTGAGGACTGCATCCTAGGCAAACAAAAGAAGGTGAGCTTCAACAAGACCGGACCGGCTCCAAAACTGCAGAAATTGGAGTTGGTGCACACCGACGTGTGGGGACCTGCGCAAGTCCCATCTGTTGGTAACTCTCTTTACTTTGTCACTTTTATTGATGATGCTACGAGAAAATTGTGGGTGTTCTTCTTGAAGCACAAGTCAGATGTATTCATTATCTTCAAGAAGTGGCTTGCCTGTGTGGAGAATAAAACAGACAATAAGCTGAAGTGCCTAAAATCTGATAATGGAGGCGAGTATTGCAGCCAGGAGTTTGAGAACTTCTGCTCGTCTCGTGGGATTCGGAGACTGAAGACCGTCCCAGACACACCTCAGCACAACGGAGTGGCGGAGCGCATGAATCGTACTATCTTGGAACACGCCAGAAGCATGAGGATCCACTCCGGATTGCCCAAGAGCTTTTGGGCCGAAGCTGTCAATACTGCTGCATACTTGATCAACCGCGGGCCATTCGCGGCTCTCAGTTATGGGATACCTGAAGAGGCTTAGACCGAAAAGAAGCTGAAGCTAGAGCACTTACGAGTATTTGGTTGTGACGTCTATGTCATGACCAATCCTGTAGACCGGTCAAAGCTTGACCCAAAATCAAAGAAGCTCTCTTTCATCGGCTATGGAGGAGATGAGTATGGGTACCGTTTCTGGGATCACGATGCGCTCAAGGTGGTGCGCAGTCGTGACGTCGTGTTCCATGAGAATGCTGTGTATAAGACCAAAGAGGTGAGTGGGAGTCAGCTATCTCCCTCTCTTTTCCCAGATATTGCTGACAGTGAGGACGACGGTGAGATACCAATCAGTATAGAAGACGGAGACCAAGAGAACGTGCCAGATGCACAGCAGCAGGATCCAGCAGAGTTGCCGATCGCAATTCGTAAAGCTCCAAGAAATCCAAGGGTGCCAGAGAGGTACATTTTCACCATGAATTATTTTCTCCTGACTGACAGTGGTGAGCCAGAGAGCTATGAGGAGGTACAGCAGACCGGCAAAGCTCGGGACGAGTGGGAGTCTGCCATGAAGGAAGAAATGAAGTCCTTGATGAAGAATGGGACTTGGGAGCTCGTAAAGCTTCCAAGAGGGAGAAAGGCTCTTCACAATCGGTAGATTTATCGGGTCAAGGATGAAGCCGATGGACGAAGACGCTACAAGGCGAGGCTTGTAGTGAAGGGCTATGAGCAGAAAGCAGGGATAGACTATTCTGACGTTTTCGCTCCCGTCGTCAAGTTGACCACGATCCGAACTGTGCTGAGCATTGTGGCAGTTCGAGATCTCTATCTAGAGCAGATGGATGTATTTAGAGGAGAATATCTATATGTATCAACCAGTGGGCTTCGAGGAACGAGGTAAGGAGGGCCTCGTGTGTCGCCTGCTCAAGAGCTTGTATGGCCTGAAGCAAGCTCCGCGACAGTGGTACATGAAGTTTGAGAACTTTATGGAGGAGAACGGTTTTCTCAAATGTGACACAGATCACTGCTGCTTCATCAAGAGATATGGTGAATCCTATGTGATACTCTTGATTTATGTTGATGACATGTTGATTGCAGGGTCCGACTTGGCCCGCATTGAAGAACTCAAGGGGCGTCTCTCCGAGTGCTTCGAGATGAAGGATCTGGGTCCAGGAAACCAGATTCTGGGAATGAGAGGCTGAGGTTGTCTCAGAAGGCCTACATTGAGAAGATTCTTGAAAAGTTCGGCATGGAGAAAACTAAACCAGTGGGCTCGCCGTTTGCAAGCCATTTCAAGCTATCGAAGACCCAAGCACCAGAGACTGCTGAAGAGCATGAGTTCATGGCCAACATACCATACGCATCTGTCGTCGGGAGTTTGATGTATGCGATGGTGTGTACGAGGCCAGATATTACACAAGGAGTGGGAGTTGTGAGCCGCTTCATGAGCAATCCAGGGAAACAACATTGGGGTGCGGTCAAGTGGCTTCTACGCTACTTGAGAAGCTCGTCCGACTGTTGTCTTGAGTATGGCGGGAGAGAACGACACATTCCATGCTCGGACCAAGCATGTTGACGTGAAACACCATGCCATACGGAGATGGCAAAGCAGGAACGAGTTCAAGCTTGTGAAGATTGATACAAGGTACAATCCAGCCGATATGCTGACCAAGCAAGTTCCGCTCGAGAAGGTGAGGCTATGTGCAGCCTCATATGGCCTTCGTTGAGAATGCTGAGGGCCGTGCAAGACGCCAAAGATACAAAACATCCAGATGATGCAACCAAGAAAGGTGTGAAGATATGATTGATACTCAATCAAATATTCAAGTGGGAGATTGTTAGCCTAACAAAACAAACCGTGGGGCCCACAAAGATGGGCCCCACAAAGACAAATGAGATTTCGGTGTCGTTTTCTTTGAAGAATGAAAAAGGTGGCGGGTCCCACCGGGTCCCACAAATATTTTATTATTAGTGGCCGGTCTCACAGATAATATTATATTTGTGCATAGTGTTTTCTCAAACACTATAAATAGGGTCCTAAACTCTTAAGAAAATCTCATCCCAGAAACAACTCCTCTCATAGAAGAGTAAGAGAGAAAACACAGAGAGAGATTGTGAGAATTCTTGGAGTGTATCTGATCAAGAGAGGGTGTTCTCTTTGATCTATTCTTTTGGGATATAAAAGAATTTGGCGTCGTCGTTGCACCGTGGAGTTGCTCCGAAGGAGTGAACCACGTATATCTGTGAGTACTCTGGTTGATCTTGTGCCTTTATTTTGTGTATTGCATCTCCGTTAGAGGCGTTCTTATTGGGGTGTATCCTAACAAAGTAGTCATGCATTACGATGGGAACTCCCAATTCTCTGGCAAATACGGCCCTTTTGATCATTTCTTCACATGTACCTACAGTTGCATTCAAGTAATGTCCTTTGATTTCACCTGTTTCTTGCATGAGTTCTTGGAAAAAATGAACTATTTTTCATTAACGAAATGGGATGCAGGTGAGATGATTGTAGGCCCCACAAAGACCCTCTTCATGGATGAGATATCAACAGGGCTAGACAGCTCCACCACCTTTCAGATAGTAAAATGTTTCCAACAAATTGTCCATCTTGGTGAGGCTACAATCCTCATGTCCCTTCTACAGCCTGCCCCTGAAACTTTCGACCTGTTCGATGATATCATTCTTCTCTCTGAGGGCCAGATTGTCTACCAGGGACCAAGAGAATATGTGCTTGACTTCTTTGAGAGCTGTGGCTTCCGGTGCCCAGAGAGGAAGAGCAGTGCAGATTTTTTGCAGGAGGTAAATGAGAGTTTTAGCACATATTTGATTTTCTGACTTATTGACTGTCTTATAGCACAACAGTAAGAAACATTTTTTTGCTATTACTGTGAGATTTTACATTTTCTTTGATCATCAATAGTAATATAAGCAAAGTCTGTGAGTTTGACCATGCCATCAGAGTAAAAATCATCACACTAAAATCTTGACATGCAGATCTCAATTAGAGTAATATGTTTGTGATGTGGACAGGTCACCTCTAGAAAGGATCAAGAACAATACTGGGTAGACAGGAGCAGGCCCTACCACTACATATCTGTTTCTGAGTTTGTCAAGCAATTTAACAGATTTCACGTTGGTCTGGATCTGCAGAATGAGCTTTCAGTGCCCTTTGATAAGAAAAAGAGCCACGAGGCAGCCTTGATCTTCTCCAAGCGCTCGGTCCCAATATCTGAACTCCTAAGTGCCTCCTTCGCCAAGGAGTGGCTTCTTATAAAGAGGAACTCCTTTGTTTATGCCTTCAAGGTTATCCAGGTGAATCTATGAAACCAAGACCTCTCAGAGATTTTTCTTTAAACAAAGAATCAACATCCTTTATGTCGATTTACAATGAAGAGTTCTTTCATTTCAAATAATCCTATAACAAAATGTGATAAGGGGTTGCTCAGACATGCACTTGTTAATACGATAATGATGCTGCTCAGAAGATCTTTGTCACTGTATATCATCACATTGCCGGAATAGCTTTTCACTAACTTACTGTTTACATTTTGAAGCTTATCGTAGTGGCAATAATTGCCTCCACAGTTTTCCTAAGGACAAAAATGCGTACGGAAAATGAAGGAGATGGTGCCGTTTACTCTGGAGCACTCATATATGGTATAATTGTCAATATGTTCAATGGCTTTGCTGAGCTCAGTTTTGCCATCATGAGACTCCCAGTGTTTTTCAAGCAGAGGGATCAATTTCTGTACCCAGCTTGGGCATTCACCCTTCCAAATATCTTGCTGAGGGTTCCTATCTCTATCTTAGAGTCCATCATATGGGTTTGTATGACTTACTACTCCATTGGATTTGCCCCCGAAGGCAGCAGGTAGCTCTACTATTCCAAATTGAGTCCTGACATTACGAAATGAGCACATATCTATGCACCTAATCTTCTACATGCATATGAAACTGCATTTTGCCATTTATTTTTGAGGGTTTAGGTGTTTTGCTCTTTGTTGTTTGGCATTATAATTCTCCAATACACACAGTACATACATGACATACAAATAAACACAATATGCAAACCCCTGACCTCGATCCACTTACCTCCTAAACCACTGACATAGTGAAAACACTCCATCCGCTTGTCTTCCAAACATGGTTTCCACTTCTCTGCATAACACTTCTCAAGTATCTGCATCCATAAGGGGATGTCTTTCCGGAATAAGCATAGAGGCAAGTGATTGAATGGACACATAGACCTTACTCAATAGGCACAGTTTGACTAACTTATGACATACCATAAACCATGATGAATGAATATGAGCTTACTACATAAATCTAACTAGTAAAACCTATGAACCGCCTCTGATGACTGGATTGTGTGAGGCTTCCACAAGCTGGAAAGAGAAAGTGCAGAAGAGACTTTTTCAGTGGATGAAGTACATTAAAGTCCAAATAGAATAATTTTTATAGCATGCCAAATTCATGTAACCTATGAGTTATGCAGTATATTCATAACACGGCTTGCATAGTTGCATAATGCAGGTAGCCTTAACCTCTATTGTTTACAGCATTAATGATATCTTTTCTCTCAAGCCCAGGTTCTTCAAGATGCTGCTTATTGTCATCCTGATCCAACAAACAGCAGCAGGGCTTTTCAGAGTAGTTGCAGGGCTCTGTAGGACCATGGTTGTTGCCAATGCTGGAGGATCTGTTGCCTTCCTCCTCTTTTTCGTTCTTGGAGGTTTCATCCTACCAAAAGGTCGTCACCTGTGAATCTGGGATTTGTAACTTCAGATTGGTTCAAGAGATTCATAACTGTTAGAATATAAAACTATAACCCTTGATCCTCACTGTAACTTTGGAGTTTTGGTCTAATAGTCAGAGGACTTAATTAAAGATGGTATTAGAGCAACACAGGTTCGAATCATGCTGGCCAGAATTTAATGCGGATTCTAAAAAAAATTAGTGCTGCGTGAGTCTAGGTTTTCAGCCCATAAAAAGAGCGCTCAACCAGCGGGGGCATGTTAGAATATAAAACTATAATCCTTGATCGTCACCATAACTTCGACGTTTTGGTCTAATGGTTAGAGGACTTAATTCAAGAATAACTTCAGAAGAACCTATATTACATTCGATGAACCAGAGTGAACTTATAATTTGAAATTAATTTCAACAAAGGGAGTGGATTTTTATATTTAATATTATATAGAAGTGCCAAGTTGAATGCATAAATAAAAGGACGGATGAAGTTACAACTCATCTTCATTATTCTTTTGGATGTTTTTAATTGAACCATGCAAAGCTGCGATGGATGTTTTCCTCTTTTTTTTAATCGAAGAAAATTTCTCCTTTATTAACAGAAAAAATTCCTAGTTGGTGGGCGTGGTGTTACTGGGTTTCTCCTCTGCCATATGCATATAATGCCATTGCTGTCAATGAGTTTTTCTCTCCCAGGTGGATGGATAAATTTGTAAGTTCTTCCCTTACCCCTTCTACGCTTACATATATAAAGCAGGGCCTGCTATCATGGTTGCTAAATTCTATTGTATTAGTATTGTGAATTATCTCTTGATGTTTTCTTTGTCATGTGACTCTTTAAGATATTTCCGAGGAAACCAGTTTACTTATGAAGTTTATAAAAAGTGTGATTTTCATGTATCACATTGTTATCAATTTTCTTATTGTATTGAAAATATTGCATGATATACATATAGTTTACATGTTATTGTTTTCTGTTAATACTTTTTTATATTTTTTCCTTCTGATGCCTCCATCAGAATTTGGTGATACTAATTCATTTTTTTATTTCTTCCTGTGATCCTAAAATTCAAGAAAGTTCTCTTTTATGCAGATTTCACATCATCTCTTGTGCCTAACTTAATTTCATGTTCTAAATAATTAAACATAATCTGCAAATCATTTAACTCTTGGACCAGGAGAATTTTGTAACCTTAAGAAGCATCCAAATCTTTCGCCTCTCATTACATATATGATTCTGTGGGCATGCATACCATTTTTTGCAGCTGGTCTAGTCTTTGATGATGTATACTTTCTTTCAACAGACACCTGATGGCCAGAGGTTAGGAGTGGCAGTTCTAGAAAATGGCGGCATCTTTGTAGATAAGAACTGGTACTGGATTGGAGCAGGTGCTCTCTTTGCATACACGGTCATCTGTAATCTGTTGTTCACCCTTTTGCTCACATATCTAAATGGTAATCTATTTAAATTATCAGCGGTAGCACGTTTCCTAATTCCTTCTTCTATATGTTCAAGCATTTATGGAACATAATATACAATGTTGTTCCCGTAGAGAATTTACTATTCTTTCTATTCTATTTTCTTATGATAGCTCCGGGAAAGCAACAAGCTGTTATATCTGAAGAAACAGCCATGGAAATGGAAGACAATGAAGATGAATCAGTGGAATCACCACGGCTTAAAATGTCATGGTCAAGTAGAGCATCCACCCCTCGAAGTTTATCAGCATTTGATGGGAACAATACCCGTAAGATTTGCTTCCCGTACGATTTGCTTGAACTAAATAGCTTGAGATTATAAATCTTAGTTTGAGATTATAAATCTTTTCTTGGGTTCTAAAACCATTACAATGTAATTCTTGCAGCGGATTTCACAAAGCGACGTATGGCTGACCTTTCAGTTCCTGCTTCTCCTAATTGGCGTAGTTATGAGGCATCTGCAGGTTATGAATCTTCTGGGTTCTCTCATAGTCCTGTTCGGCGAGGAATGGTTCTTCCTTTTACGCCTCTTGCTATGTCCTTTCAAAAAATCAATTACTTTGTCGACATGCCTGCGGTGAGCTTTTCATTCGTTTGACTCCTTTCCTAGATTTGCCAGAGTTTATGTAACTTGCACTTCACGACTCTTAATTTTAGAGATTTGGATACCATCAGCAGGGTGTAGAAACTGAGATTCTTGATTGCAGCTATGAGTAAATAGGAATTGCTGCTATCTATGTGCATAGAACCATCAAACTAGCGAGCACCAGTTACTTTCAGCTCACATATGACTTGATTATATTTGACAGGAAATGAAAGCACAAGGAGTGAAAGAAGATAGACTCCAACTGCTGAAAGAGGTATCGGGTGCTTTCCGGCCTGGCGTACTGACAGCACTTATGGGAGTTAGTGGTGCTGGAAAGACAACTCTTATGGATGTTCTGGCTGGCAGGAAAACAGGTGGTTACATTGAGGGGGATATTCGAATCTCTGGTTTCCGCAAGAACCAGGCTACCTTTGCTAGAATTTCTGGATATTGTGAGCAGAATGATATTCACTCTCCTCAAGTAACAGTCAGGGAGTCATTAATCTACTCTGCTTTCTTGCGTCTCCCTCAGGATGTTACCAAGGAAGAAAAGATGGTGAGCAGATTACTAATATTCTTTAAAGTGACTGTGTGTTTCATTTTAGGGAGGAAAAGAGAAAAGAAATTGCCAACTAGCCACTTGATTGACTTTGAATTTCCTTTAGTACTTTTGGCATAGGAAGCTTGTATTAAACATGAAAGGTCTGTTTTATGTATAATCAATCTAGATTTGGGGCCACAGACATACTAGCTGCTTTTGTTACTAAAATGCTCATATTGTTGATATTGCTTCCATTTTCCCTGCATTTATGTGTACTTCCTGAGTGCTCTCAACCTTCAGCTTTACTAGGATTTCTACATTTACTATAAAAAGTATACATTTACTAGGATTCCTACATTTAATATAAAATTTACGACAGTTTCAGTCTTATAAGTGTATACTTTATATTCATTTCTTTTTAATTTATAACTTTGAGAGATTACTAAAACTGCAGATTCAAGATGAACTGCATTTAGGATTTGAATAGGTCTGTGTAAAATGAATGGAAGGTCATATTAGCTAACAAGGAAAACTTCTACTAATAACTGAAGATCTTGACATCAAGAAATGTTAAAGGAAATATTTAAAAAAGACCCATCAGATAACAAATAAAATCAGGAAGTGAGAATATGAATCCCTGCGTAGTTTGCAGGATCTTCAATAAATAACATGCTCCATACAGTTTCTAGTAGTTTGGATTGTTCAAGTTGCAGAGGTGCAATCAAGCTATACATATGATATTTATTATTAGTAAGTTACTTAGATCTAATCAGTATACCAACTGCTGAATTTGATGGAACGAACGAGTTTTTTCCCCTTACAGAGATTTGTGGATGAAGTAATGGAGCTGGTTGAGTTAGAGACCATCCAGGATGCTATCGTGGGGCTTCCTGGAGTTACTGGGTTATCAACAGAACAGAGGAAGAGGCTGACAATAGCTGTGGAGCTCGTCGCTAATCCTTCAATCATTTTTATGGATGAACCAACATCTGGTCTTGATGCCAGGGCAGCTGCCATCGTGATGAGGACAGTAAGGAACACTGTAGACACTGGGAGAACTGTTGTTTGCACTATCCATCAACCCAGTATTGACATTTTTGAATCCTTTGATGAGGTATTGATACTTAGAACTTGATTTCCCCTCTTTGAAGTTTCAATGACGTATTTATATGATTTTATCATGAATGAGGTGGTGTAATTATGATCTGTTTATGTATACAACAGCTACTATTATTGAAGAGAGGAGGTCAACTAATATACTCTGGACCTTTGGGCCAAAATTCTCGCAAGATGATTGAATACTTTGAGGTTGGTTCTTGAATCTTTGATTAACTTATATAGAATCATAGGTTACTGCATCAGCATTGCCACTTTTAGTTTTTGTTAGGGAGCTATTATTTTCCACTTTTTTCTGCCTCTGCAACATAAGCATCACAACTTACTCCTAGATGTTTTTGAAGTACTGGCTGTTTCTTGCTGTTTTTCAATTGATATTACTGTTATTTTTACTGAATACATACTTCTCACTATCCCAAATTTTTGGGATGTAAGGCTTTGTTGTTATTGTAGATAAATTTCTTAAAAGAACTAGAATGGAATTCTTTTAATTCTGTGTTGTTTGGTTCAACCAGTCAATTCCAGGAGTTCCAAAGTTTGAGGAGAAATGTAACCCTGCAACATGGATGCTGGAAGCCAGTTCTAGTGGTACTGAAGTACGACTAGGAGTTGACTTTGCCGAACTCTACAGATCATCTGCTTCCTACAAGTGAATTTCTGTACACTCTTGCTAAATTGATCTTCATTTTAAAGTTTAAAGACCACTATTCTGAGGAAAATTGGAATTTTCTTTTGTGAACAATTTCTGTTTCCATGTCTTATCTACATACAGGAATATAACACTCACCTTGTGATTCATTCCGTTATGACAGGCGCAATAAAGCACTAGTAAAAGGGTTAAAGAAACCACTTCCGGGTACAAGTGATCTATACTTTCCAACCCAGTTTGCACAATCAAATTACGAGCAATTCAAAGCCTGCCTTTGGAAGCAATGGTGGGCTTACTGGAGGAACCCTGATTACAATGTTGTTAGATTTTTCTTCTGCTGGTTTACTGCTATAATTCTGGGATCCATATTTTGGAATATAGGACACAAAAGGTCGGTGTGCTTCTCTTTGTAACTCTCATAAGATAGCAGTTCAATCAATCGACTAAAATCTTTTAGAATGCTGGTGCTGACCTTGTTACTGCAAATTGGTGTACAGGGAATCTTCAATTGATCTCACAATGATTGTGGGATCCATGTATGCAGTCATACTGTTTACAGGATTTAATAACACTTCAACTGTTCAAACTGTTGTCGGAATTGAGAGGACAGTGTTCTATCGAGAGAAGGCTGCTGGAATGTACTCTACCATGGCATATGCCTTTGCTCAGGTAAAGAAACCAGGAAGCTAATCATTTTGGCTGCGAGTGAGGTTTGAGATTTTAGTTTCTCTTGATTTTCTAATTTAACTATACAGTTAAGAATCATCGCCCTTAGGAAAAGCCGTAACTAGACCATAAACAACTCTAATACCTGGTAGGATTTTGTGGTGATACTTCTCCTGCTTTAAAAGGTTCAGCTAAAAGTACACTGAAATGGTGCAGTTGATAAGGTCAGTATCACATAATTGTGTGTTATTTAGTTCTGCACACCGCAGTATGCTGTTTTCTTTGGTGATTTTTTTGTTCAATTACTTCATGATAATCAGTGCCTAGGATTTTTTACCCATACCTGACCCTTGCTGCTTGAGTTACAGCTCAAGAACAGACAATATTTCATACTAAATGATAAAATTTTTATTTTTTATTCTAAATCCGTCCCTATGCCATGTTTTGATGCAGTTCTTTGTTTTTTCTTGTCTTCTCAATTATTATTCCTGCTTGCTAGACTAGTTGTAGTTCCATGTATCTTCTTCTCTGTTGTCAGCTGTTAAGGTTTAATGTTTCCATTATATTCCACCACGTAAAGGAAAAATGGCACAGTGAATGACATGCTTTTAACTCGCAGAAGCAATTTAATTATCTCCATCTACCTTGTTTAACATATGTTTACTCCCTTCGCAGATGGCTGTGGAATTGCCGTACGTGTTCATCCAGACCATAACCTATGTTCTGATAATATATAGCATGTTGGGCTTCGAGTGGACTCTAGTAAAGTTCTCTTGGTTCTTCTTTGTTGCCTTTTTCACCTTCCTATACTTCACTTATTATGGAATGATGTGCGTGGCAATTGCACCAAACGTTCAAGTTGGTGCACTGATTGCTGCTACATTTTATACACTCTTCAACCTTTTCTCAGGCTTCTTCATCCCCAAAGCAGTAAGTGACTCCTCAAAAGTTTCGTACCATTTCAGTAGATTCTTATTATAAAAACACAAAAAGTAATAGCGTTATTGTTGAATTCAACGCAGAATATTCCAAAGTGGTGGATATGGTACTATTGGATATGTCCTGTGTCATGGACGGTTAATGGGCTTGTAACCCCTCAGTTTGGAGACTTGGAGGATATTATTAGGGTGCCTGGTGAGCCTGATCAATCGATCAAATCATATATTAAGGATCAATTCGGGTTCGACGTTGATTTCTTAGGTGCAGTGGCAGCAGTGCTCGTGGGTTTCACTCTATTGTTTGCTTTCGTGTTTGCTTATGCCATCAGGAAATTAAATTTCCAACAGCGGTAAAATAGTTATAATATAAGGTGAAGAAACCTTATGATAACCTAAGAGTATGATATGCTTGTAATTTTGTAACAATGCATATAGCCTTGTCGGTTCATTGTAGTTAAGTTTATCGTCGTCCAGTGAGCCAAAATGGAGGGGTTATTCTGTTTCTCTTTACAGTTGCAGCGTGATTTGATTTAAATTTGTGATTTTTTATTCCATTTGATTGTGATACGATACGTCAATTATATATATTAATAGATATAGCATCAGAATCAAGCATCTGTAACCGGACAAATGGAAATAACCAGATTTGCAAAGAAATGTAAGATGATAGAACCAAGGGCGTTGGTTTCCTGGATTATTATTTCTCAAACATTTGGTGAACTAGGTTAAATTATATCAGTTGATTAAGTTTTGTTTGGAATTGGTGAAGGTATTCAATTTGTCTATGGCATTTGATTTGGTTGTATCATGAAAGAAAAGAAAGTAAAACAGAAGCCTTTGAAGATATATTGATTTACCTTCATCACGGATGCAAGCACAGCCATGAGATTGGACAAATTTATTTCAGCAAAAAGTTTGTGAGTATCAGAAACTGTGTCAGTTGGATTTTGTTGATGTTAATAATCACACAGATAATATAATGGGGTGAGGTTGATTAGGGGGCCGTTAACTTCTCTGAATATCTAATTTTGAGTTAAGTAGTTACAACCTGCACAGATAGCAATTCGTGAGAGGACGGTGACTAGTTCCCCCGTTCTGTTGTTCCTCCGACGATCAAGTCAGTTGATGGACTTGAGTGGGAAAAAAACGATGAACTGTGTGAGCTCTAAAGTGTAGTGTAGTGGAATTCTCAGATATTGCTTGCTTACCTTGGTATTTGAGGATAGTACCTCTATTTATAGTGGTGGAAAAAAGGGTAAAATGATAATCTCCGACGAGTACAGGATGGCGGCAAACGAGTATGGGATGACGATTACGCCATCACCTACTTTACAGGTGTCGGTCGACAAGTGGAGGAGAGGTCACCTTAGAATTTAATACAAAGTGATTGGGGGTATGACGGTGCCGACGTGGTCCAATGTGTCATGAAGACTATCGGGGCTAGAGGAATGATAGCGCCTGCCAAGCATTTAATGTGACGCTGACGTGCTGTCAGCGGGGGAGGCTCAAGATTGAAGTCGTCTTTTGGCTTATAGCGAGGGGTGTCAAGAAGGAACGTCTTTCGAGTCGACCTTACAATGTGTCGAATAACTGGTCGAGTGGGCTCGTAACGAGTCGTCTTTGACAAGAGGATCGACAAGTACTGCCTTTCGAGTCGACCTAAGGAGATGTCGACTCGGTGAGTTTGCTAAGCCGGGATTCTTAGTGGTCCTGACCGTCAATTCGATTTGAGCGGTGCACGTAGGGGATACCTGTCTGTTACTAGCAAAGGACCGTACTTTGGCAACTAAAAACACCATAACAGATTTGTAGCAATTAGTTGATACGGGTGTATCTTTTTCTTTGCTTCAGGAGCTTATCGATCCTCATGGAAGCTTGAGGATAGTGATTCTCATGGTATCTTGAGAATAGAAACGTGGATGAAGTCGTTGAAGGCGGCAACGTCTAAGAGTACAGGAAAAACTGCAGGAAACACTTTGGACTTCCAGCTGTCGACCGCACGTGACTCCACAGTCGACCGCGAACGTGCACGACTTAGGAAAAGTCTCTGGACTTTTCGCGGTCGACCGCGATGGGTTCTGCGGTCGACCACCAAGTATTCGATACTGAGTTCTATCGTTATGTCCGGTTGACCACACGTGTCTCTGCGGTCGACCGCGAGTCGGGCTGGGCCAGACTTCCAGTTTCCTATTCGCTTTAGGTTTTGTGTTTGATATATATTAAAACACGACTTTTCTAGGGTTAGGGAACCGGATTGGATTCAAAAATGAGATCAGGGAGATCGTTCTTTGATCTAAAGAGATTGTGAGAGAGAGATTTGTAATCTATTATTTCTCATAATCTAGAGAAGATATTTTCCTTCGCCCAACTCAATTCTTTGTGTGTTTTTCTATTGTCTTCTTCACAACCCACTCTTGATAATTCCGCGATCAAGGGTGCTCGTTCAACGAATCGTATCAAATTAGTATCAAAGCGATTAGATCCTGTGAAGATGGGATCCTGTGTATGGTCCTTACTCGATCGCAATACAATAAGCTAGGTGAGATCCTTAATTCTTTGGAAGGAGTTTAGAGATTAAGGAAGAAGAAGATGACTGAAGGGGATAGTTCAGCGAGATTTGATGCATTGGAGAAACAGATGGAGATAATGGATTCGACTCTCACACAGCTCGTCAATCTTTTCCAAGAAAAGGACAAAAAGGAGGAATCTTCTTCGAAAGGCAAGAAGAAACTTGTAGGGGATAGTTCAGCGAGATTTGATGCATTGGAGAAACAGATGGAGATAATGGATTCGACTCTCACACAGCTCGTCAATCTTTTCCAAGAAAAGGACAAAAAGGAGGAATCTTCTTCGAAAGGCAAGAAGAAACTTGTA
>NC_033798.1:108135235-108158141 GCF_001876935.1 Asparagus officinalis | reverse complement strand
TCTAAGAGTACAGGAAAAACTGCAGGAAACACTTTAGACTTCCAGCGGTCGACCGTATGTAACGTCGCGGTCGATCGAGAACGTGCACAGCTCAGGAAAAGTCTCTGGACTTTTCGCGGTCGACCGCGATGGGTTCTGCGGTCGACCGCCAAACCAAGTATTCGATACTGAGTTCTATCGTTATGTCCGGTTGACCACACGTGTCTCTGCGGTCGACCGCGAGTCGGGCTGGGCCAGACTTCCAGTTTCCTATTCGCTTTAGGTTTTGTGTTTGATATATATTAAAACACGACTTTTCTAGGGTTAGGGAACCGGATTGGATTCAAAAATGAGATCAGGGAGATCGTTCTTTGATCTAAAGAGATTGTGAGAGAGAGATTTGTAATCTATTATTTCTCATAATCTAGAGAAGATATTTTCCTTCGCCCAACTCAATTCTTTGTGTGTTTTTCTATTGTCTTCTTCACAACCCACTCTTGATAATTCCGCGATCAAGGGTGCTCGTTCAACGAATCGTATCAAATTAGTATCAAAGCGATTAGATCCTGTGAAGATGGGATCCTGTGTATGGTCCTTACTCGATCGCAATACAATAAGCTAGGTGAGATCCTTAATTCTTTGGAAGGAGTTTAGAGATTAAGGAAGAAGAAGATGACTGAAGGGGATAGTTCAGCGAGATTTGATGCATTGGAGAAACAGATGGAGATAATGGATTCGACTCTCACACAGCTCGTCAATCTTTTCCAAGAAAAGGACAAAAAGGAGGAATCTTCTTCGAAAGGCAAGAAGAAACTTGTAAAGTCCGATGGGGAGGGTGAGGAAACTGATTCTGATGAGGAGACCGAGATTGTCAAGACTGTTCCGTATCAAGGGGTTAAAGGTTCTTACCAGAATTTGAAGATATGTTTTAAGGTGGAGATTCCTGTTTATGATGGGAGTGTCAACGTCGAGAGGCTCGACGATTGGATCGAGCGGATGGAGATATTTTATCCTCTACGGATATTCATCTAAGGAGAAACTCGTGTTCGCGACTTTGAAGCTTTCGGGGCATGTATTGACATGGTGGAAATCCTATTGCAAGCAGGAAAGGAAGACGGTGTCGTGGAACAAGTTCAAGGAACTACTGAGAAAGCAGTTCTACCCGGTAGGGTTCCTCGATGAGCGTTGGTACAAATGGTACGGATTGCGCCGAAGATTCAACCAGACCATTCAAGAATTGTAATACCCCAATCCTTGAGAGGGTGATGTGATTAGTATTGATAGATTTGATTGGAATACTCATACCACCAAGATGCATCTTCTTTTCGGGAACCCAACTCTTAGAAACTCCAAAGTTAAGCGTGCTTGGCCTGAAGAAATTCTAGGATGGGTGAGAACCCAACTCTTAGAAACTCCAAAGTTAAGCGTGCTTGGCCTGAAGAAATTCTAGGATGGGTGACCCCCGGGAAGTTTTCCACGGAGAGCGTGAGTAAGGACAAAACGTACTGAAAATACATGTGGTGGTTTGTGAGGTCAGTCCATCAAATCTAGTAGCGTACCGACTCCGGGATTCTGGGGCGGGGCGTTACAAGAATATACGACGGAATTCCAGCAGCAGGCGATGGTCATCAACATCGCGGCGGAGGAATATTCTATTTTTATGAAGTATATAGCAGGTCTGAATGAATATATCCGAAAAGAGATGAAGTTGTTCAACAGTCGAGTCCATTGCAGAAGCGAGTGTGAAGGCCATTACCATTGAGGGTAGGCAAAAGAAGGGCAACGAGACGAAGGGGAACTCCAAACAAACAGGAGGCAAGTCTAGTGGCTCTCAACCTAAGAAAAAAAAGAAGAAGGGTGATTCGGGGAAGACATGATTGATATGTAATCACTGCAAACAGACAAGACACGTAGCTGATCGTTATTGGGAGAAGTACCATCATCTGAAGCTGAAGGGGTTGAAGAAAAAGGAGGAGAAGAAGACATGTATGGTAGCACAAGGTCCGAAGGAAGTTCCCGGGATGACATAACTCAATAGCAGTCTCAACCTTATGGCGGGGAAGCAGTCCACGGTAGTTGCAGGTCAAGACCAGCTTGGTTGATGCCATAGTGGGTCCAGGGAGCCAAAAAAAATTGATATCTGAGGCCTTGGTTCAGAAGCTGGGATTGAAGACGGTTAAACATCTGAAACTTTATCCTTTAGGTGGATTCAGAAGGAGGCGGGATTGAGTGTGGTCAACCAATGTACTTTTATATTTGCACTTTACGAGTCGTATATTGACGAGGTCACATGCGACGTTGTTTTGTTGGATGTTTGCCAAGTGATATTGGCAAATCCTTATTTATGGGATAGGTACACGGTATACGATAGGCGGGCTCAGAAGTGTATGTTCACCAAGGATGGCGAACAATTCATATTTCGTTCGGTATCTCTTCCACAGGAGACGAGTTTGGTGACGATGACACGGGTGAAGAGGCTAGTGAATGCGAGCAAGAAGTTTGTATTGTTATTCATTAGACCTTATGAGGAGCAGCTGAGAAGGGTGTGCTTGACTACCTTGAGCAAGCTTCAGGAGTGAGATCTTGATAGGTTAAAGGCCAAGTACATAGACTTGTTTTCGGAGATCACAGGACTACCACCACGACAGGGTGTGGATCATGAGATTATGTTGACCGGCGAGAGTTATTTGCCGAATATAGGTCTATACCGCACATCTGTACAAGAGTCTGAGGAGATCATGAGGCAGGTTCAGGAGCTTTTGGAGACAGGAGTGATTGTACCGAGTTGTTCACCTTGTGGGTCACCAGTATTGTTAGTGCCCAAAAAGGATGGAGGTTGGCGTATGTGCATGGATTACCGGGCGCTCAACAAGATAACCATCAAGAATCGTTACCCATTACCTCGGATTGATGATCTTATAGACCAGTTGGAGGGAGCGAGGTTTTTCACGAAGTTGGATTTAAAGTCTGGATACCATCAGGTGAGGATTCGGGAAGATGACACTTGGAAGACTGCGTTTAAGACCAAGCAGGGCCTATTCGAGTGGTTGGTGATGCCGTTTGGATTGTACAATGCTCCGGGTACTTTTATGAGACTTATGAATGATTTGTTGTGACCCTTTATAGAGGATTTTTTGATAGTTTACCTCGATGATATCTTGGTGTACAACAGGACCTGGGAGGAGCATCTTGTTCATGTCGAGAAGGTGTTTGAAGTGCTGCAGAATGGACAACTGAAGCTTAATGGGAAGAAGTATGAATTTAGAAAGGACAAGTTGGTGTATCTCGGCTTCATCGTGGGGAAGGGCTCGCGCAGGATATATCCAAATAAGATGGTGGTGATCATGAAGTGACCGACGCCTAGGACAGTGACGGAGGTGAGAAGCTTCATGGGAGCTTGCCAGTATTTGCGCAAGTTCATTCGGTATTTTTCGACTTGATGATCTTATAGACCAGTTGGAGGGAGCGAGGTTTTTCACGAAGTTGGATTTAAAGTCTGGATACCATCAGGTGAGGATTCGGGAAGATGACACTTGGAAGACTGCGTTTAAGACCAAGCAGGGCCTATTCGAGTGGTTGGTGATGCCGTTTGGATTGTACAATGCTCCGGGTACTTTTATGAGACTTATGAATGATTTGTTGTGACCCTTTATAGAGGATTTTTTGATAGTTTACCTCGATGATATCTTGGTGTACAACAGGACCTGGGAGGAGCATCTTGTTCATGTCGAGAAGGTGTTTGAAGTGCTGCAGAATGGACAACTGAAGCTTAATGGGAAGAAGTATGAATTTAGAAAGGACAAGTTGGTGTATCTCGGCTTCATCGTGGGGAAGGGCTCGCGCAGGATATATCCAAATAAGATGGTGGTGATCATGAAGTGACCGACGCCTAGGACAGTGACGGAGGTGAGAAGCTTCATGGGAGCTTGCCAGTATTTGCGCAAGTTCATTCGGTATTTTTCGACTTATGCGGCACCTTTGCATGGCCTTACGAAGGCGAAGGTTTAGTTTGAGTGGGGAAGGACGCATGAGGAAGCTTTTCAACTACTAAAGAGGAAAATCTCGGAGGCACCGGTGTTAGCATTGCCAAATTTACAGAGGACCTTCGAGGTAGAGACTGACGCTTCTAGTTATACTATGGGCGCTGTGTTAATGCAGGATGGGAAGCCGGTGGAATACCATTCAAAGATGTTCACGGGTGCTATTCAGAACTACCCCACCTACGACAATGAGTTTTATGCACTTTATCAGGCAATCAAGCATTAGCGGGTGTATTTGTTGGGAAAGGAGGTGGTTATGCACTCGGATCATAAACCATTGTAATTTTTACATACCCAGATGAAGCTGCAGCAGGCACAACACATGAAGTGGATGTCCTATTTGATGACGTTTAACATCATCATTAGGTGCAAGAAAGGGACAACGAACAAGTTAGCCGATATGTTATCTCGTCCACTCATGAGGGCTCTCTTGGTGGCGACGCGCATTCAGCCCTTGATTCCTTTGGGGTATGTACAGATGTACACATCCAGCAGAGACTTTAGTAGTGTGTTCGAGCAGGCGAAGGCTGGTCGAAGAGGGGAGTATGAGATTGGTGAATATGGTTTGTTATATCGTTGGACGTCGCTTTGCATTCCAGAGGATGGCGACCGATTGCAGTGGATTCGAAAAGCACATACATCACGTGTGCAATGTCATTTTAGGATTCAGAAGACGCTTCTCAATCTACGACGCCATGTCCTTTGGCCAAAGATGTTGGAGGACGTTACTAAGTATGTTGGAGGGTGTATGCTATGTTGCATATCGAAACCTTCTAATAGGAAACAGGGATTGTATCTACCATTGCTGGTACCTTCGAGACCGTGTGAGAGTATTTCTATGGATTTCTTAGGAGGATTGCTGACGACCAAGCGTGGACATGATTATTTGTTCGTTGTGGTGGACCAGTTTAGCAAGATGGTGATCTTGATTCCTTGTAAGAAGACCGTGACGGGAGCGGGTGCGGCGTAATTATTCTTTGAGCATGTGTGGAAGCATTTTGGGTTGTCGAATTCGATTATTTCGGATCGAGATAGCTGGTTTCTCGGACACTTTTGGGATTCTTTATGGAGCTTGATGGACACTAGATTGAAGAAGAGCACGGCATTTCATCCACAAACAGACGGACAAATAGAGGTAGTTAATCGGACTATGGTACACATGTTGAGAGGATACAATTCCAGACACCCAAGACTTGGGATGAGAGCTTACCATATCTTCAGTTTGCATTTAATCGGACTATTCATGGATCTTCGGGGAAGTCACCGTTTGAGACTTGTTATGAGTTTTTACCTCCTAGTACGTTTGATCTCGTATTTTCTAGTGAAGCTACGGCCCGATGACAAGGAAGGGAGTGAAATACAACGAGCTCAGCGATTTCTGGAGAAGATTGCACATATTCATGTCACGGTGGAAGCTCAATTGAAGAAATCACAGGCTAAGTACAAGGCGAAACATGATCAACATCGAGTTCCTTGTAATTTTGGTAAAGGTGATATGGTGTGGGGCTAAGTACAAGGCGAAACATGATCAACATCGAGTTCCTTGTAATTTTGGTAAAGGTGATATGGTGTGGCTGAAGTTGAGTAAGGAGCGGCTAATCGAGTTCCTTGTAATTTTGGTAAAGGTGATATGGTGTGGCTGAAGTTGAGTAAGGAGCGGCTAAAGGAAGAAGGGAAGAAGTTGAAACCTATACGATATGGTCCGTTTCGGATTGTTGATCAAATTGGTGACAACGCCTTCAAGCTAGATTTGCCACCTTATCTAGGCATGTATTCGGTGATCAACGCCGAGTATTTAAAGTTGTTTGAGCTTCCATTGTTGGATGATGAAGGTGATGACAAGATGATCTTATCGCATGTTGACGACTTGTAGTTTGATAGAGAAGAATCTCTCAAAGAAGATTGTATTTTGGAACAGAATGTGACTACGTCGAGACGCGGGACGAATGTGTTATTTTTGATCGGACGTCAAGGTCAGGTTCCTGGCAAAGCCAAGTGGTTCAACAGAGAAGGAGGGGCTCGCGAGTTCCCTCAGCTACAGTTCTAACTTGAACGAGACTTCAAGTTCCTAAAGGGGGGAGCCATGATACGGTTGTATCTTCTTTCTTGCTTCAGGAGCTTATCGATCCTCATGGAAGCTTGAGAATAGATGATTCTTATGGTATCTTGAGAATAGAGACGTGGATGAAGTCGTTGAAGGCGACAACGTCTAAGAGTATAGAAAAAATTGTAGGAAACACTTTGGACTTCCAGCGATCGACCGCATGTGACGCTGTGGTCAACCGCGACCGTGCACAGCTCAGGAAAAGTCTCTGAACTTTTCGCGGTCGACCGCGATGGGTTCTACGACTGACCGCCAAACCCTGCATTCGATACTGAGTTCTATTGTTCTGTTCGGCTGACCGCACGTGTCTCTGCGGTCGACCACGAGTCGGGTTGGGCCAGACTTCCAGTTTCCTGTTCGCTTTAGGTTTTGTGTTTGATATATATTAAAACACGACTTTTCTAGGGTTAGGGAACCAGATTGGATTTAAAAACGAGATCAGGGAGATTGTTCTTTGATCTAAAGAGATTGTGAGAGAGATTTGTAATCTATTATTTCTCATAATCTAAAGAAGGTATTTTCCTTCGCCCAACTCAATTCTTTGTGTGTTTTTCTATTATCCTCTTCACAACCCTCTTGATAATTTCGCGATCAAGGGTGATCGTTCAGCGACTCGTATCATTAGTCATATAAATTGGTCGTGTATCTCTATTGAACAACCAAAATAGAGGCATATTAAACAGTCATTATCGTCAGTATGTCATGAGAGCTAATTTTTGTGCAATAAAATAAGAACATAACAACTACCATAGATGAACCTTTTTCGAAGATTATACAACAAACGAAATATTCTTATACAACAAACAAAATATTCTTACACATGACAATTAATTAATTAATTAATTGTCCAAATGAGTTAAATATATTGCAAGAATTATTATTATAATTGTGTGAATTGGTATCGCCACATCACTGAGCTAACTCCTAAAATATCAAGAACAATTCACTAATAGCTGTCATGTAAAACAATCTACAAAATCTTTGCTGATAATAATTGGTCCTCATAGGAAAATTCACTTGCTATACCGCTAGCGCTTGAACTTGGGTGAAGGCGTAGTTGTCGGGCTGCTCGTACTTTTTCTCACAACTGGCAGCAGAAAAGTTGCAGTGAGAAAAACATAAAGATCAAATATGACGTATGAGATGGCATGTTCATGAAATTTTACCGGAAACAAGAGGAAAACAGAAGATGTCACCCTGCTGCAGCTTATGATAAATAAATACTTCAGATTCATAAAAGATAGGAAAACTAGAAGTGAAACTGTGAATTTGTTTTTTTGGGATAGCTCCCTTTTAAATAAATGTATTTAAGGTCTTAGCATGTAGAATCATGCAAGCGATTCTCTTTCTAGAGTTGAGTCCACAATAGATTGATAGGGCATTGCAACTTGCAAGTAGTGTGATTTCTGAATCAGCATTGAGATTTGTCCGAGTATAATAACAGTAATAAGGGAAAAACTGAAGTATTTGGGTTTGGCTGCTGAAATCCTCTTTTTCAATTCAGCTACAATATGGGCCATCCAGTGTATTAAGATGCAATTAAGATGAAGTATGACACCGGAATATTCCCACTCCACATACAAATATATCTGAATGCAAGGCAAGAAAAAAAATCTAATGTATGACAATGGATTTGCTGAATGGAAGCTTTTGTGTAACGCCAACCTGTTTCATTAAAATGCAGAACAGTCCTAAATGGATGGGCGGATGGGTGAGAGGGTGGATTGGGAGGCAAGGTAACAGAGAGAAAGAGGTTTGTTCTGCATATGGCACCCTGAGGTATTAAAAAAAAGTCGATACAAAATTCACTCAGGGGTGTATGTCTGTATTTTAAAGTTAAAGGGTAATAAGTGGCATACGCCCATAATGCAGGGGGTGTATGGCAATAACGCTTGAATAAACAAGAGTGTTGTATGGTTGAATTTATGTCTAAAATGGAGCTATATTTGTTGTGGTGCACATGTGAAGGAACAATTCCAAGTGACGATTAATCTTTTTATATAAAGGAAAACAGAATTGAGAAACATGCAAAGATCTTATATTCACAGCATCTTAAAGACTAAAGTATATGCACCTGGAAACTTCAAAGGATCTTTTAGCTTTGATCGGGTGGACATTGTTTGTCCAGTTTTCACTGGAAGTGGTTGAGGCATGTGTGGTGAAACTCTAGGCCTGTAATTAAGAAATATGATTGATATCAGAACACTAGGGTAGATAAACAATTATACTGAATGCTACAACTATCTTAAGTATGGTACAACATATCTCATGTGATATAAAAATTATTATGTTCAGAGTTCAGGCTAGTCCTAGCTATTAATTCAAGCCAATGAATATCTTATTTGTGTCCATCACATCGTCAAAAGAACTTATTGGTCTTAAATAGAAGGACAGACAGCGCAAAAATCAATATGATTACAAAAAAGTTATCAGAACAGAACAAATGTTACTGAAATTTTCAGTAATAAGATTACGAACTTTTCGCCTCTTTCAGTCACTACTTAATACATAACAAGAAATATTATAATCTAGATAACTTCCTGTTTGTATTAGAACTCATTGCCTTAATGGGTTTACTTACATCTTTTCTCCTGGGCTTTCTGATGGTTTGCCAGCTTCAGGGAAGTTATTAATAGCTGGACTGTCAATTTCTGCTCCCATAGAAAGTCCGCCATCAGATATGTCACTAAGTCTTTCCTCTGCATCTGCAGAAGCAAAGCCTAAATTTCAGCATCAGCAAGAAAACTCTCACCCAAGGGCTAATAAATAATAATAACAATGATAATAATACAAACAGCAAGAGAGTATTATCACCCATATTTTCTGAGTAGTTTTCAGGATCTGAAGCAATCTTTTCGTCAGACTTTGACAGCCTTCCACGAGTTAATCGCTGGCCACATTGTCCATTTGAAAGTGAAATGCCTGAAAAGGACGATGAGTTCTTCAATGTGTTGCTTCCCTTAGTAGCCTTGGGATCTTTGAGCAGTTGCAATTCTTCAATTTCCTCTTCTTTCTGAGCAATTGTGTCTTTAAGGGATGCCACCTGCACAGTCCATTATACTTAATTAGGTAATCAAAACTACTAATTCGAGAACAGCTAACATTTCAGCTTTGCAATGTTACAGTATTCAGAGATTATGTGATGAAGGAAAGATGATGCTTCTCATCACCTATTCATGAAGAGGGAACTGGTGAATAGGTATGAACTTTGAATACAGTTGGTATATTCACAGAGTTTCCTGATTTGGATAGAGACTAATCAAGAGAATTTAGAATTATAATTCCTGAAGTTTCTAAATTGGATAATCATTAATTAGATACTGATATATTTCACCTGATATCAAGTCAAGCATCTCTTTTTTTTTTTTGGGGGTGGGGGGGGGGGTTGTTGCCTCACGGCCGGCACGCGAGCTCGTGCATTGCAGGGTTGGTGGGCCGAATCTCCCAGGAGATAACGTAGCTCGTTTACGCCATAGATAAGTTATAAAATTCCAAATTTTTCCTCTATTCTAATCTACATATCTATCACTGAAGCATGTTAGCCTTACTGCATCTATAGATGCATCAGACTTGGATTATTTTCGTATATAGATACATACATACATACATACATACATACATACATATATGAGCCATATGGAGGAATTTGGTACCAAACACAAGTTTTTGTGCTATAGTGAGGTGGTTCATTCCCATCAACTCATTCAAATGGGGGACCACATTCATGTGGGTTGGGGAGTGGATGGCTGGAATGCTGCCCTCACTTACAGCACAAAGTGTGCTCATGGTACCAATTCTAACATACTTACTTATATTCATTATATATATAAATATATAATTATATAATCATATATTATAATATATATATATATATATATATAGTATTATATATATATATATATTGAACATTACAGTAAGTATTTGATTAGGGCTACTATAATCAGATTAGCTCTATTGCATTTCAAAAGGTGTGTTGTAGTAAACAATGTCAGACATCTTATTATCATATGATCAAACCATATCATATGGCAATCATGAAGTTTGAAAATCTGTTGATCTCTTTTTTTTTTGGTGGATCTCTCATTGATATTTCTTGAAATTGTCCCAATTATCTCAGAGGATTTAGCGATGCAAATTTTTACTCAAACATTCTCCAACAACTCATTATTTCTACCATTAACACAAGTCTGTTTCTTATTGCTTTTACTTTTCATTTGGGAAGTATGTTCCTATAGGACATGTGTTAGACAAATTGAGATACTGAAAGTTGTACCCTCTTTCAAGGAAACATACCTAGCTTATATACCATACTTCGGTAGTTAATGGAACTCAAGGTAAGTGGTGGAAAAAAAGAGGACTTAATAGTAAACCTGTTCCATCAGATCTCTAACATCCTTGCCCTCTTTATTGCTCCGTGCAGCACCCAGTTCAACTCCAGATACCCTTTCTGCAAATTTCAATGTACCCATTGTCTCTGAGAATGAGTCTACATCCGGATTGACCTGTACAAACATTAGTGTCTTTGCATGTCCACCTGTACAAGGTGATTAAATTATAAAATGCTACGAGGCCAAAGAAAAGTTTAAGTGATTTATGCAAAAAGTCCACATCAGTCAAAAATAAGGAAAAACACAAAGTAAAATGCAGGGTTTCAGAGCAGATACCCAAGGAACTCTGAAGAACTTGTGTCAGTTTGCTATTTCTGTATGGCACATGACTACTCTTTTGTGCTAAAGCGAAAATGACATCTCCCAGTGCAGATAGAGATCTGTTGATGTGTTGTGCCTCCTTAAGCCTGTCTCCTGTTACTTCAGAGCGATCCACCCTCTCACTTCCAGCGAGATCGACTAGATGAAGGCTACCGCGTGTACTGCATCCAGTTTTCAAATCTGTGCCTTCAACATGGATAGTAACAACACTGAAATAAAAATAAATGTAAATGGTATAAATAAATGTTCAGAGGTTGTGCATCAAGATAGTTGAAAATGAACCTGTGAGATCGGCTACTTCTTTCGTTCATTGCAGTTGAACTCATCGCCCTGTTTGAAAATCCAAATTGCATCAACTCCAGGACATCTGAGGTCGATTTAACTGGTAGCATGCTTGCATCAGGAACAGCAAGTCCATTGCCTTGCAAACCACTCACGATCCCAAGTGTTTGCAAGTTAAAGAGGACAAATTTCAGAATACTATGAAAACATTTAAAACTATTAAAATTAGATAAATTTCAGACAGGAAAAATATGGAACATTCGTATTCTCATGCATTCGACAAATCAATAATGCAGATTTGAAAATCATTCCATTAAAGTTTCATGTGCTTATAGAAGAACTTTGAACGGCTCCTAAAGTAAGAAAGATGATACACGTGTGAAAGGATATTTCTTTTGTGAATCATTGCTTGTCAGGAGATCACGGACTTGCTCATTATATATTTCAATCATCTGGACACCTATTCCATACGAGAAAGCATTCTTCCTAGAGTGAGAAATATCAAAAAGATCATTCAGAGCTCGAAAGTTAACCCCCCGCTCCTCTTTGGTTGGTGAATTGGGCCCACTCTGTTGAAAGAAAAAGAAAAACACAATGCTACATTTTTTTATATTGTGAGAAATAATAAAGATAATTTATCCAAAATACAGTTTACAGTGAGGCAATAATGGAAAAGCATACCATTGTATAGGTTTTACCAGAACCAGTTTGACCATACGCAAATATACAAACATTGTAGCCATCAAGTACAGACCGCACTAAAGGCTGAATATCCAAATATACTTCCTCTGAAAGTAATAAAAAAGGGGGAATCAATTGATGCAGGTAAGTAGTGTGAAATAATATTTTTAGTATGAAATAATATTTTCTCATCTAGGTACCAAGTTTTATGTTTATCTTGCAAAATAGATAGAATGGTTTCTCATCTAGGTAACAAGTTTAATGTTTATCCTGCAAACTAGATAGAAGTATAAGAATCAGAACCTTGAGTAGAAGCTGGACCAAATGTCTTATTGAATTTGAACAGCCGACGCCCATCTTTTCCTTGTTTAGAGGGGTTTATGACCAGAACTTCACCATTTTCTCCCACATATTCAACACTACTCGACTTTCCTTTTTGACCAGGAAGGAATGGCCTTATTCGACAATATACTCTGATATTCCCTGATCAAGTAATCAAATCATGGTGAAAGTTTTACAAACTATGAAGTTACAAACAAATAAATCTGTTAACTATAAACCTTTTAATTCTAGAACCTCATTGTACAGTCTCTGGTTTTCTGCTACAACTGCATGGTAATTCTCAGCAGCATCTACTAGTACTTTTAGCTTTACACCTTGAATAATCATAAATCAAACATGTTGAAGAGGTAACAAAAGACAGAGAAAAGAAAAGTTCAAATCCAGAATAATTTTACCCAAGTTCGTCATTTCTTCCCTCCATCCTTCTTGAGTTCTGAAAACTTCTTGCTTGATGGATTTAGATTCTACCCTAATATTCTGAGGTAGGATAGACAGTAAATAAAAAAGATGCATTAAAAAGGACTGAAGCAAGATAAAGAAGAACAAACCTTGATTGACTGTAGTTGGAAGCCTATGAAGTTCTGAAAAACATGTTCTTTCTTGTTCCAATTTTGGAATTTTGATTCCGAGAACGCCTCTAGTTCTGTGGTTCTCTTTCTCGACTCTTGCAAAAGGGTTTCAGCCTCCTTTATTCTCCCCTCTAATTGTAACTTGACTTCCTTATAACTTTTCGCCAACTGTTGGCAGTGTTGTTCGTACGACCTTTTAGCAGTTTCCAGTTCCTTTTGTAAGTTTGAGTATGACATTTTAGCAGCTTCCAGTTCCTCTTTTAAGTTTAAGTGCGACATTTTAGCAGTTTCCAGTTCCTCCTTTAAGTTTGAGTACGACCTTTTACCAGTTTCCAGTTCCTCTTTTAAGTTTGAGATCATGAGATCACTATTTTCCTTTTCCCTCTTCAGAACAACGGTATCTTGATCAACATGTTTCTTACTCTCTTCAACTTTTGTTTTTTCTGTCTGCATTTGGATACTCAAAGATAATAAAAGCAAGGGTATAAATTTACTTTTAATATTGAAAAATAGAATTCTAGTAAACCGGTAGTGCTTGAGTAGCAAAGTGATTGCTACATGTGCCAAAAAAGCCATCATATTACTTTAGATACTGGATGGCTAATGTATCAAATGAACTATGCCACCTTTCCATATAATACACAGAAGAGGTCATCTGCCCTGATATTACAGTGATCAATGTTTTCCTTCTCCCTTCGTCCAAATAGGTTTAAATACTGCGTGCCTAAACCGAACTTTTTTCTAATGATTAATCATATAAGTACATTGAATAATTGATTTGGACATCATTTTTACCAGAAATAGTTTAATATGATCTTTAAACCATTTCTCAAATGCTTATATAAACCGAATATCTCCCTTCTTTAAGCGGTCCCCTCTACCCCTCTATCCAGAGTCCAGCAACTTCGGAAACAACCAACATCACAAATCGGAGACAAGCAAGGTCTGTTTCGTGTCAAAAGAAGTCAATGAATTTATCATTTCTTTCTATTGGTTTGAATACAAAATATTACAAAGTTTTAGTTATGATTTTAGTTCTGAGAACCTGTGCCGGAAGAGACTAGGTCTTGGCTTCGTTCAGCACACTAACAAATTGTTCAAATATTATGAATGTTGTTGAGAAGGGACTATCTTTTCTTCAGAAAACAGTCTAAGCCAAATTCTTCTAACTGTCCTGAATGTAATAAGCACGGCCATATCAAAAAGGATTGTGTTCTATTGTAGGACAAGTTCAACAAGAAGACATGTATGTAGGACGGAAAGAATCTAAACCTAATGATTCTGAGAAAGACGATAAGCCTCAATATAAGGGAAAGCTAAGCATTACGGGTCCTAACGTTTGCTTTATGACTAATGAATATGAGGTAACTTTTGAATCTGAAAACATTGACACTATGTTATTAGAAGAAATAGAAAGTACATTTGTTGTTTTGAGCAAAGAATAGGATATCCTTTTCTTCCCTTTTTATTGATAATTTAGAAGAGTGACTTTCTATATTTACAACAATGTAATTTCAAATCCAAATCTTTAGTTTGGATTTAAATTGGGCTGAGATTTCAAATCAAATTATTTTAAACAGGAGAATTTGAAAGCCCAAATACTAATATTCCAAATCACAGCTTGCCCCTAGGTATTTACCAAATCCCGATCCCCACTCCTCTCTCTCATTTCTCACTCCCGATCCCCGATCCTCGATCGCGACTCCTCTCTCTCATTTCTCAGTCTCGATCTCAACTCTCAAGTTCTCTCTCAACGCAGCAGGTAACATCTATCTCAAGTTTTGATCTAGGGTTTCAGTCTCCCCCTTTCTCCTCTCTCTCCCTGTTCCATCGAAACCCTAGATCTGATCTAGGGTTTAGGTCGTGATCTTCGTGGTTTAAACCCTAGATCAAAGCAAAATATGAGATGATCATTCGTTAAAACCCTAGGTCGTGACAACAAATTTTTGTTGAACTCTGACTTGGCTTTTTTCTTTGTAGCTTGTTTCCTCCTCTCTTTCGGTTGCTCTCCTCAAGCTTCTGTAGTTTCTGATTGGGATTCAAGGTATGACTTCAATTTTTACTGTTTTTTAAATTTTTTTTTTAAATTTCCCCTTTCTTTTTCTGTGCTTTTAAATTATCAGCCACTGTAAAAATGTAAATATGTAAAACACAGTTCTTTGTTTTCTTACAGGTATTAAATTTGCTTGCAAAGGAGAGTAAGTTGTGAGCAGATTTCAAAAGGAACAAAAAGAGGTGGGCATATACTATCAGATTCAATCTTATGATGCTATTTTTGATGTAGAGGTTTTAAATTTGACATGTAAAAATGTGTTTTTACCATTTATTGTTTGTCATGAAAACCAGCTGCTATCACTGTAGAAACCGTCTTTTACATGATCAAACACTAGCCTTTATATATTGAAACATCTGCAGTATTAAGGTTCTACACTGTTATGTTCTCAATGTTGTGCTAGAATTACTGGTTTCATTGGTTTTTACTATCTCAAATTCTGTGGTCTTGAGTATTATTTAAGATGTTGACCAATGTGACCTGAGCTAAATTATGTGTGTATGGATGCAAAGTTTGGTGGTTGCAATGGCCATCCTGTTCTCATTGCATAGTCTGTAATGTTGGTATTTATCCTTACCTAGCGCCACCTCATGTACTTAGGCCTTAAGTATTTAACTCTTATAAATCATTGGTTCGTAAGTTTCTTTTTTCGGAATTCTTTTTAAAAGAGAAGAACACTACGATATCAACTTCAGTGATAACAAACTGTAAATTATTTTTATACTCTAACTACAGTGGATATCTGTTTGGATGTTCATGTGTACTTCATTTTCTCCCTACTCTCTTTTGAACATAAATGTGTAGGTTGTAACTCAAAATGCCATGTTCAGGTAACTTGTGCATTTGTAAATTTGTGTTTTTTTTTATGTCCTAAAAACTATTTCAATTACATATGCTATGTAGAAATGCATCTGAATGCTTCCTGGTTAGTTTTAAAGCTTTGGTTAACTCTGGAAATGTATATATAAAGTGGAAATGTATATATAAAGTAGAAATGTTATGCTATCTGTATCTTGTTCATGATTCGATAAGCATCATTATATGAAAGCTAGTCAAAAACTGTATATCATGTTGTTTGTGTTTGTTAGATAAAGATGTCAGAACAAAAAAGAATAGCATAGAGGAGCAGAAAAGACTTGAAAGTTAAATGTAATTTGCTAAATATCCTGCTGTATTTCCTCATTTCTATGTCTTGAGTTGTTTTTTCTTAGGACTATTAAATTTGCATCCTGCTAAATATATTATTCAGGATATATGTGTAATCTGCTTGCATGTTTAACTTTTAATGTGATAGGTTAAAAATGATAAATGATGGAAGGGATTCAATGATCTAACATAAACGTACAAGGGAAGAATTTGAAAGGAGAGAGGATGAGGAAACTATTATGGTAGTAGTCAGTTTTATAGTTGCTGTCATTGGTGCTTGGTACTATACAAAGCATATGTTGAAGGAGAGTTTAAGAACGCACGAAGAAGAGGATGAAAGGACATACCTTAGAAAGTCTTGCATTCGAACTTATTTGCAATGCAAATAACTGTGTTAGACAACTAAGGATGAATCCTCAAGCGTTTAAGAGGTTATGTGATATTCTATGTACTAGAGGGGGATTAGTAGCATCAAGAAATGTCATGATTAAAAAAATTATCGCTATGTTTTTGCATATTTTAGCTCATAATGTAAAAAATAGAACAAGCAAAACAGATTTTTATCGTTCAAATGAAACAATTAGTCAGTAGTTCCACAAAGCACTTCAAGCAGTCATGAAGATAGGAAGCTTCTATATTAGATAAGAATATACAAATCCTAATGAAAGATACATAGAGAAGTAAAAATGGTTTGAGGTAACTATGGCTTCTTGTATTAAGGTTTTCATGTTTAATACTTTTGTTTATTAGAACTAATTGTAAGGTTGTGCAATTTTAAGATGCTATCGGGGCACTTGATGAGACTCGTATCCAATTAACTATTCCCTTGGAAGATCAAAGTAGATATCGAAATAGAAAAGGAGAGGCCAGTACAAATGTGCTTAGTGTTTGTGATGTCAATTTGAGATTTTCATATGTGCTATCTGTATGCTATCTAAAAATCACTGCAAATAGCTGATCCCCCATCAAACACTGATGATGAAAGTTACAATCTGACGACTTCCAGAATTCTATAATTTGAAAACTTTTACGTAGATCGATGAAGGTTATAATCTGACGATCTTCACAATAACTGATAAAAGCTCTAATCAACAGTCTTCATAATCAACATCGGAAGTTACAATCTGATAACTCTCATATTTTTAAGAAGTCAAGACGAATATTATAAGATGACGGTCTTTGCAACGCTTCAACAAAAGAGACCATAAATTAACGGTCTTTTCACATCAAAACGCAGGGGTCATCCCTACGTTTACCATCAGAACGCAGAGGTCATCCCTGTATTATAACATCAAAACGCAAAGATCATCCCTGTGTTACAACATCAAAACGCAGAGATCATGCCCACGTTTCAGAGTCAATACGCAGAGTTCATCCCCAGCGCTCCAGTTAAAAACGTAAAGTTCGCGGACTCAAAACGCGGAGTCCATCTCTGCATCCCAACTCTGCGTTTCAGATTTACAACGCAGCGCGACATGTGCGTTCAGCCATCAAAATAGGCCCAACTCTGCGTTTTAAGTCTAAAACGCAGAGTTTGGGCCCTGAACGCTATTTTTTAGCGTTTGACTCGTTCAAAGCACGAACTGAACGGTTTTAAAACCGTTTTTTCCATGATTTGGGGAGCTATTTAAAGGGGCGGTTGCACCTCATTCAGCCTCACTTAGGAGCGAATTAAGGGAGCGGTTATACCCCTTAATCCCCTATAAAATAACAAAAAACTCAATTGAGTTCGGGCTCTCGGATTGATCCTTCTTTTGACCTTCAACTTGGCAGAAGAGAGGAAAACTTCGGCTAGCTCTTTGGGGAAATTGTTAGAGTTTTGGAGATCGGCAATAGGAACTTTCTTCATCCTTAGCTTACAAACTGATTTCGGTTAAATCAACTCTTTCATAGAGTTTCAAACTCATTTAGAGTTCTAAAACTTGCTTTGCAAGTTCTCCACAGTATCAAATCGTGAGGAGGAGATATCGTTCCAGTGAATCAAGACGTTCGGATCGTCAACGAAGAGCAAACTCGATGCGAATATTCGAGGGAGGCACTCGATCGCCACCGTGAAGAATCCAGAATTAAACAAAGAGGAGAATTCCTATTAATTCTTTTCTCTTTTGTAATCAAGAAATCTAAATTGTAATCAAGATTGAGAGAATAAAACATACAATTCTTTTATTTTCATTTCACAAAT
Organism: Asparagus officinalis; assembly: GCF_001876935.1. NCBI lineage: Eukaryota > Viridiplantae > Streptophyta > Magnoliopsida > Asparagales > Asparagaceae > Asparagus > Asparagus officinalis. Next base: position 108,140,054 of record NC_033798.1, on the reverse strand, counting down.
TTTCCAACAAACACTACCTGGTTGGAAGGGTTCAACATCAGATTCTCGTGTTTTGCGTGATGCTTTGCGTCGACATAATGGCTTGAAACTTCATTCAAGTAGGAATATAATTTTTTTGAATTAATATATATGTAATGCTTCCTAGTTTTTACATTATTGTGACTGAAGATTTTAATTTTGTAGATAAATACTTTCTTGTGGATGCTGGGTATACAAATGGGCCGGGGTTTTTGGCACCTTATAGAGGAACTCGCTATCATATAAAGTCTTGGAGAGAAAATGATCCAAGAAACTACAAGGAGTTATTTAACCAACATCATTCCTCTGCTAGAAACACAATTGAGAGGGCATTTAGATTGCTAAAAAAGCGATGGGCTATATTACGGACAGCTAGCTTTTATAGTGTTAAGACTCAAATTAGGAGGATTGCTAAAAAAGCGATGGGCTATATTACGGACAGCTAGCTTTTATAGTGTTAAGACTCAAATTAGGATCATTAATGCATGTTGTATTCTTCACAACTTTTTACGTGAAGAGATGAATCAAGACGACTTGTTGAATGATGTGGATCGAGAATTAGAAAATGCTCCTGTTTTAGAAATTGGGAATGTAGATGAGGAGCGTATCACCACTGTGAGAGTTACAGATAAATAAAGTAACTTTAGAGATGATTTGGCTATGCAAATGTGGGATGAATACTGACTTTGAGAGGGGTCTAGCATCCACTTTAAGATTTGATCCTAAAGTTGGTCAGCAGTTGTGAATAATTTTATGTCTTTGATAAGTTTTATGATCTTTGATTATTGACATTATTCTTCAGCCTTCATTACTAATCAACCTTTGTGCTTCATTACTAATTCTGTGTCATTCACTTTGGTATATATTAGGATAACAAAGAAAGAGAAACAAATTGCATCTCAATCGAGATCATATGTTATGTGGAATCGTGATATGGACTCAACTTTAGCCAATGTGTTGTACGATCAAATGAACCAAGGATTAAAAGTCGATGGTACTTGGAAGCCTCAAGTGTATCAAGTTGCGGTTGATGCACTAAAATCATTTAATAGCAACTTGAACAAAGATAATGTGAAGAATCGACTCAAAATTTGGCAACTTGAACAAAGATAATGTGAAGAATCGACTCAAAATTTGGAAAACACATTATAATGTTATCTATGATATTAAAAATAAAAATGGTTTGACATGGTAGGATGATGAGAAGAAAATGGTGATTATACCCGCTAGTGAGCAAAAAGTATGGAGCGACTATGTTACGGTAATATTGCACTTTATACTTATTAATTTGATTATTAGTTTGTTACATATATCTAAAAATATTTGTGAATGTTCTTATATTGCAGGCTAATCCAGATGCAAAAGGCTACCAGAATCGTTTGATTGAAAATTAGGATGATATTATGGTATTATGTGCAAAAGATAGAGCCAATGGTGAAGGTGCAGAAACCTTTGAAGAGGCTGCTAACGCAATACAACATGAGGAATCTGAAGCACAATCTGAAATAAATAAAGGTGTAAGCTCTTCAAAGAAACATCTTCCTAGAGCATCAACTAGTGGTGAGATAAGTTCAAAGAAACAAAAAAAGGGGATAAAATGGCTGATTCACTTGCAGTGATGGCAGCTTCTGTGAGTGAGTATTTTAATGAGAGAAAGAAGGAAGTAGTAAGAAAACCACCAACTGGAGAGGAGATTCATCAAATGGTCTTAAAAATACCCAACTTAAGTCACATTCAAGTGTTCAATGCATTTGAGAAGATAATGGATAGCAACCCGGAAAAGTTTTATTTGTTAAAGTCACTTTCTGATGATGAAAAAAGAGATTTTATTCTCTTTATTCTTAAGGAGTAGTTTCTAGTTGGATAACAAGAACCCCCAAATCTTTAAACCCATTTGAGTAAGTTCTCTCTTGGATTTCTTCATCTCGATGTTATTTGAACAATATTTTTGACCGAATATTTCTAATTTTTTGATGATTTTATTATGAATGCATTAGGGTTTGGTGATTTTGATGGATTCTTAGCTAATTCAAGCAAGGAGTGATTGTCTCATCTTAAAGGTACAATTTTTTTCATTTTATTGAGAATTTAGTTCTTTTTATTTACTGTATACTTGATTACTCCTATATTGTAGATGAGCTTGATGTATTAAATAAGTCACATATGCATCTATAGTCATATGTATTAAATAAGTCATTTATGAATTGTATGCTAATAATATAGATAAAGCAACTTTTAACACTTAATGATCTTCCTCGTGTGGGTCTTTGACCCAAATGAAAACTTCTGATGTAAACATCACTTACTTGAAAAGGTAGGGGCATGGACACAAACATTTATTAGTGGTTTACAGTTTTATTATTGTATCAACTGCAGAGACTGCTGAATGTTCATCCTGCTCCTGTGTCAAAACTAATTATTTGGAATCTATTTGGTAAGAGCACAAGAGTCATATTTTTTTATGATGCACATAGGATCTATAGTGTTCTAATATAAACCACATTACATGATATTTGCCACTAAGTTTGTGTAAAGTTGTAATCCAAGTCTCACTTGATTTCCATGTTCGACGTAAGGATCTATCTGCTTGTTTGGGGCTTCAAATGGATTCCAAACTACAGGTTTTATGTATTCGTGGTAAACCACCTTTTTTTGGCGAGCAGTGATTTTAAGATGCTTAGTTATTGCGTTGTTAACAGTTTATAGGCTCAGTTTGTGCTTAGTGTCAAGAGCTCAGTTATCATTAACAGATTCTAGGTTCCATTTGTACTATATATACATTATCAGGTTTTATCTATTCATGGTGAAGGATCCTTGCTACATAGTTTACACAAGTTTTTTGCTAATATATTCATGGTGAAGGAGTATTCATGGTGAAGGATCCTTGCTACATAGTTTACACAAGTTTTTTGCTAATATATTCATGGTGAAGGATCCTTGCACCAGGTTGTGTATCATCTAGTGTATTGATTTCCCTAACCAATACTCTCACAGGTCTCACTTATCCGATATTTTAGTTTGATTTGTTAGCTTGTTAGCTTGATTAAAAAAATTATTGATCAGCTCATTTTCTTTGCAGGTTTTGGGCTCATATAGTGATGGTATATGAATTACTCTTTTGTTGCTACGGATAGGCTTTATCATACGAGCACTTCTGAATTCTCAGTTGTAATTTCTTTATATCAAAGATACTTCTCTTCTCACATGCTATTCAGTTTGTAACTCTTTGTATTTTTTCTTATTAACATTTCTCTTGGTATATCAAAGACCAAATTGACTATGTAATTGTCAGTTGTACCTGCATTTGAGAAGATAATGGAATTGTTACTTATTTGCTCTGAAGTCAACTTATTCTCACTTTGAATATGTGTGGAATATGAAACAAGCCTCAAGTGTTTTCCAGCCTGGATATCTGTGAAATATGTAATGGTAATGTATTATTTAGATGCTTTTTTTGTAAGATACATAATATGTTTGTAGAGTTTTCTTTATTTTTATTTTGTTGAAAGTCTTGCAAGTTATGGTCGGTAATGAATTTGAAAACTTAGCAAATGTAGCTATCATCGTCAAAATTAGCTAAATTTGTGTTTTTTTTACTATTTTACATATCTTCATTGCATTTGATGTAAACAAGATGGGTTAAGAGAATAAATTTTTATCAATTTTAAATTCAAATTCATGTATAATAAAGTACCCAAACACTAGATTTTGAAATCAAAGATTTCAAATACTTTCATTTAATAAAGATATCCAAACAAAAGATTTCTTAAATCATGGATTTAAGATTTCAAATACTTTCATTTAATAAAGATATCCAAACAAAAGATTTCTTAAATCATGGATTTCAAATCTTAAATTTAAAATCCCTTGATTTTAAATTAACTTCCCAAATCCAAATCAAAGTTTCCAAACGCAGCCTAAACTTATTTGCATTATATACCCGAATAACTACAAGTATATTACAAAATTACATACTAAAACTTAAATTTTGATCACAGATTCTTAAAAAACCTAACAAAAATCTGCAAGATGAAACTATTTCCAAAGGCATAATTTTACGTAGATGGCAGTAAATATTAATGTGGCTTTGGTGGGGGGGAAGAAGACTACACTACATAAAGGTAACATAGGAACCTAAATGTCATGGAAAAACCTACAATATACATGATACAAGGGGCCCGGGGGTGGTTTGGGGGGGGGGGGGGTGTGAACCAGTGAAAAACAAAGTTCAAATGTTTTTTGGCTTTTGGCTTTTGGTTTTTGACTCGAGGGTGAAGGCTTTGTTTTGAAAATCTATGGGGGTGGAGGAAGTTTTCCCAGATATAGAATATAAATTAAGGCACAACCTAGACTGACAGACGCAACCTCTGCCCCGGATGGTTGAAAACTTTTGCAAGGTAGGACTCTATTTTATTTATTTTATTTTTTGACACATTTAGGGAAAATAAGTACAATAGTTATAAGTGCAGTGAATCAATGAACAAAGCTGAAATAATGCAACTAGTATTGAATCATTTCAAACCCTCAAGGCCAGTTCAGCTGGTTTGCAAATTATGATTATGTCAACTTGAACTCTACATGTGTGGCTGGCTGCCTACCAGACGAAAAGGGAAACACTGGAAGCAACGTTTACTTGTTTTCAACAAGATTTGATACCAATGCTTAAGTTAGCAGCCCAGTCATCTTCCAATCATTGATTAACATATTGTTCTAATGAATCATGGCGTTCAATTTCCAACTGTTATCGTATAACCTAGATGGCCATACATGGTAATCGAGCTAAAGGCTAGCTGGATCTATG
>NC_033798.1:108132155-108135225 GCF_001876935.1 Asparagus officinalis | reverse complement strand
AGCCATTACACACAACATATATTAGTTTAACAAGATGAGACAGGAAGCAGGATATTCCAAAGCACTTGAGACATAGGGACAAATGTGTGTGCGCACATATATACAGACATGTCCCACCATACATTATATACATTATTTCTACATATATACATACAGATATGCTATATGTATGCACGTACACTTTTATGCATTTTTTATTTGCTTCTATCAACTTCTTGATGCTTTCGACTCTTTCAGTGATCAGTTATTATTTGCTGTGAAAAGTATGATTTGATGTGATCATTGTTATGTTTAATGTCTCCTGATTAATGAACTTTTGATTCTTGCCAATTATGAACCTTTTTTGTGCTCCACATTTTCAGTGACTATTTACTATTTTCAACCAAGACTGTGAAAGTATGTGATCAATGTTATGTAAATACTCTTGAGTTACGAACTTTTGACTATTGCTAATGCTCACGGTATGAACATAAATATATGAATTACATCCACGTTGTTAATATGTAGGGCCTTGTTTCAAGATTTTTCAGGGGATTGGCCGTAATTTTTAGAATTTAAAGGAGGTTGTTTGTAATTTGCATATTTTTCAGGGGGTTGCTTGCATTTTCATACTTTTCAGAGGGCTATTTGTAATTTTTATATTTTCAAAGATTGTTTGTAAATTAAAGGAGGTTGTTTGTAATTTTCATACTTTTAAGGGGGCAGGTTGTAATTTCATATCTTTAAGAGGGCTATTTGTAATTTTTATATTTTCAAATGTTGTTTGTAATTTTATGGGTTAATTTGCAAATTTGAATGATTTGAAAGCTATATATTGGTCTTGAGGGATAATATCCATCAGTCATAGTTCATAGCGAAATTTGTTTGATTTTCTCATGCTTTGATATCACTAGTTAATCTTAGTTAAGTTATTTATTAATATATTTCGAATAGGTCTTCTCGCCTATTTTTATCTTCCCTAAAAAAAAGAGATCAAGTAGAGTGCACTTTTTATTTTTACAGGATTGTTGTAAGTGAATATTTTTATTTGCATTTAAAGGTCATTATACATACATACATAAATACATACATACATATATATATATATACTTATACATACATATACATGTACATGTATGTATGTATGTATGTATGTATGTGTGTGTATATATATACATATACACATACATACATACATACATACATGTACATGTACACACACACACACACACACATATATATATATGTGTGTGTGTGTGTGTGTGTGTGTGTGCATATATATATATACACACACATGTACATGTTCATGTACATGTATATGTATGTATAAGTATATATTAGAAGAAAGAATTGAGGTAAGAATCTTGTAGACTAGATTAATTGGATTGCATTGATTCGTGGGATTTGTGTCTAGTCCTTTATTTTTTTAGAACACATTGGTTCATGTAATATTTTATGTGGTGTAAAGGTTACCAATCAACTATTTTCTTAATGAAAACAGAATGATGGGAATCTTTCTCATGAAAAGTAAATCTGATGTGACATTTTTACTATATTACCCTCAACTTTATGGGTAAAAATTGTTCTCACTTCTCCACTACTCATAGAATACATCTCTCTCGCAATATCTCCCTTTCAATAATTCTTCTGTCTTGAAATTGCACTCGCATCTGTATCCAGAGACATTTCTTGACAAGTTTTCGTTAAAAACTAAGGGAAATTTTGCACGTGATTATGTTTGGTCTCATTCTCATCGCAATGGTATTCTCATTTTCTTCAATAGGAGCACATTTGTGGTTGCATTCCATCTTTTCATCTCAGTACTCTAGTAAAAGTTCCTGTTGTCATCTTCTAAGCTCTTCTCTCTTTTACTTTTTCCTCATTTGCTTTGATCAAGAAGTAGAAAGATCACTTTTCTTTTACTGAATTCACAAACTAAAATAAGTTATCAGCCATTTCATTATTTCATACACTTTCTCATATTTATATCTTTAACATTGGACTCAAAAAGTATGTGTGCATATATAAAGTTTTCCCATATGCAGACACTGTATCCAGTTATGCACCTCATGACCTGATTAAGTATTACTGCTGCCTAAGCACATTAACATGTAGGTATGGATCATGATATATGATTATATCAGAAAAGCACAATAATAGTCAAATCTTTGGAGTGACAATTGATCACTTAGACAAAACAGTGGATACAAGATATTAAAAAATGAAATGAGTGTGAAATGAGTGCTTAACTAAACTACATTTTTATGATGCAAAAATTATAGCAAAAGACTTATACATGATATGTTGATTTGTAAGACAGGAATCAGACCTTTATCTTCTCCAGATGGTTTGAAACTATCTGGCATAAGAAACAAAAAAAAAAAAACACTTGTATCAGGCTAGCAAATACAACCCAAGTCTCATGATTAACCCCAAAAGATGTGGCTACATATCACATACCCGGGTTTCTTCACTTGTCCCAGAAGCTAATGTCTCAAGCACTTTTATTCTTGATTGATACTTCTCTTCACGCGCTTTAATGAGATTATTTTGCTGCAAATAGGAAATATGATTAAATTAAGACACGAAAACGATGAAATTAGAAAAAAAAGTGATGTTCCTATCGTACACTTCTTATATGGTCCGCTTGAGTTGAAACACGACGTTCAATTTCTTGTACAACTTTTCTCAGCAACCATGCTATGCGCTAGAAGGAGAAAGAGTTAGTGGTCTTTTAAAAGTTGAATAGAATAAAGAGGAGTGCAACTAACTGCACTAAAAAAAAATTAATGATAAGGTAGAATGAATTGATTGTCAGTTCGGCACCATACATGAGGAATTTCCCCACTCTTTCTCTCAATGCTCTCATCAAGAATCCCATTAACTACACTCAGGAGCGACTGTGTTGGGGCATTCTGCATAAATAAAAAATGGTTATGCTAAAGGATTTGATGGGTATGAGTATGAGGTGGAGGCTCATATTTAGCAAAATGAGCTACCAATATACAGGAACTTGTTAGCCGCACACCTTTCGATGTGACTACGAGGATGGGCCTCACCATATACTATCTCTTCGTAGCTCTATCAGCAA
>NC_033798.1:108116963-108132145 GCF_001876935.1 Asparagus officinalis | reverse complement strand
ATAGGACTTATGCTTGCATGCTAATATAGAATGGTCTCTAGTAAACAATTTAAAGAGCTTACGTCTAAACTATTTGATTTCATCATTTCTGAGATCTTGGCAGCAGGGAGAGCAGAATACCGTCCTTGTTTTAACTGGAAAACCTCATGGAGCTTATTTCCCACAGAATGCGACAGTGCAGTAGATGGCTCTGTGAAATAAATGTAGTCAACAGAAAGTAGTACAACTCACTCTCATCTCTTTGGGAAAAAAAAAGAGAGAATATGCCATGCTTCATATCTTTTTCTTTTTGTTATGTGTCAGAGTGGAGGGTAGGGGTGATGCATAATGTGAAATGTTTTGAAGGATTCCTCCTAGGTTGCATGAGCTTCAAATACTGGCCCAATAGTGTACAATTTTGTATCATCAACTTTCTTTCAATATTTATGACAACTCTTCACTTTATCACTTTATCATAACCTGATTGATTTGCACCTATTTAGAGGGTTAATGTAAGATTGACAACAAATAATTCGTCAAATCGAGTATGAAGCCTTTCCCTATCCAGCATTTCCCGTGTTTACAAGAAAAGACCTAGATGATGATTATGATGATATGCATTGATGAATTATCCTGCAAAAGAAATAAAACATAAGTTGTTTGTTTCAGCAAAAATACTCGTTGAAGATTCACTCATATGTAGCAACTAAATTCATAAGGATCAAAAACTGTCATGGTTTATGTGGGCGGAAGGAAATAGAACACTAAATAGCAAGATATTTTATAATTTGTGGCCATGTAACATACTAACATGTCTCGGTTTGAATTATCATATCTCAATCTAATAGGATAATTATCCTAGAAATCACATAAGGTGATGGAGAAGATTGATGTTTTAAGATGAAGAACATGTTGTGTGGAAAACAATGAAAATCAAGTATCCTTACCTATCAGGTGGGATGAAATATATAAACTCCAAATTTTCTCTCAAAAGTTTGTTATGATAGAGAAGTGTCAGTACCAGCTCAGAGGTTGCAACCAAGCTTGCCCTGACAAAGGAATTTTGGTAATGCAAATGCATGCTACAAACTCATAGGGAAATTACTAGTGTAGAAATAAAGCTTTTGGATATGATCATCATGTAATCAAGTGTTTAATTTATGACTTTCAGCATATTGACACAATATGATTTCAGATATTTGAAGAATGGGAGCTACCAACATACCTAACATGATAGTATTTCGTAACACATTCTGGAATTTTGGTTCTAAAATGCTTTGTTTCCTCTCGTCTCCCGAGACTGGAGAATTTGGTTCACGTTGTCTGTGGTTTCCTTGTGAAGTGTCAATATGTTCCACCCTACCCCCTTGTGAAATATTCCACTGCTTTCTTTGTTGGCTTCCACATTTAGTGGCATTATAAATGCCACCTTCCCTTATACCAGAATTCATGCGATCCCTGAGAGATAAGAGACAATCCACAACACCAGACATAGATCCCTAATGCCAGTAGAAGTTGCAGAAATGTAAGTAGGCAATTAAAAGAGGAAGTGGCGATAGGGAAAGTGACAAAACCAAGAGAAGGAGTGCAGGGTTAAGCTAAGTACTCGTCTAGTATGTATATGTATTTAAAACTGAAGATGCAATAGGCCATGTCTTTTGGCAGTTTACACAGTCATTGAACTTATTTATCCATTGAGCTGTAATTTTGAGGTTGTTCATGAAAGGCTCAGGATTCTAAAAAACTTACTTGAGCTTATTTATTTGGGTTGGAGAGCCAAAGTCAAGCACCATAGCCGCGAGGGAGCTTACTGAGGTACTCTTGCAATGCAAGGTCTCAGATTAGAGTAATGGTGGGGAATATGAATTTCAAATTAATGTAAGGTAGCCAAGAGCTGGCTAGCTGAATGTGAAAAACAAAATAGGACAAATATAACTTCAAGCTCTATTTCTCAGAAAGACGAGATCGAGCTGTGCCCCAATCTTAAGCTTGATATGTTTGAATGTGTGCATTTATATGTGCATCTATCGTATTCTTTGGTTTAAGTCAAGCATGCAAAGTGGATCGTCTATGCAACAATCGGACTATTTCCAATTAGCCATTAAACTGGCAACTCTGACTTTCAATCAGATTTAGTTAGGTAGTTGCAGTTAACCATACTTGGTTTAAGTGGTCCTTATAACAGATAGTTTCCCTATCCTGTAAATATGATGGTTACAACACCTTGATGAGTCCTATGAGGCCAGTTGCTAGCCCATAAATGTTAAGTCCAGTTGAACCGTAAACTTGGTGAGTCGCATGAGGCCCAAAATTGTCCTTTCACCACAGTATCATGCTACTTCCGCTATTTGTCCAATTACCTCATGTTTTAAATTTCAATAAATCACATTTGGGTAGTCTTGGCATATGCATATAATAATCTCAAGTCCCAAATCATTAGATCCAAGAAGAGATGCAAAACAGATCTGATGATTAGCTTATTTTTGTCTGACTCAATAGATCTACATTCTAGAAACAGAGGTCGACTAAGTTCAAGTAGTCGATAAAATGATTGCTTCCACATCTGACTGTAACAACTAGCATAAAAAATGATTGGTTCTACCAGCCCATAGAGATCAACAGAGTAAATTCGAATTAACAACGGCTAGTTCTACAGCTATAACGATTGTGTTCCTTCTATAGGCCAGCATATTCATTTCGGTTCCCTCTAGTTCACATTTAACCAAGTAGTTTAGTGACTTTGGAATATAAAGATGACAGTCACCTTAAACAAGCAAACTTGAAGTGCTCTCGGCTGACAGGAATAAAAATACCCAATTAAGCTCAACAGGCTGTGTTAACCACTGGATTATCAAAAAGCTTGTTAGGTGAGCTCAGGTCAATAAAACTTGCAAGATACCTGCTCCAGATCTGATGCATTGAATCTGGGCAGCCCCATTTCATCCATAGCTGAAAGAAACCTCTTTAGATTGTACACTCTCTGCTCCGAAGAAATAAAAACACCTCTCTGACTCTGCAATAAAAAAAACCCAAAGTGATACACCTCCAGCTAAATCCTACTGCTTCAAATTTTCAATGAAATATAACACGTTTAATCACCTGGATTGAACCCAAATTCTTCCTATTCAGAATGGCACACAAAACTACACCATCAAACATTTGGTCTCTAAATTCCTCCTCCGATGCGTACAAAGGCAAGTTAAAGTCCGGGAACAAATTGTTCAGCCATTGCACTACTTGCCATCTTTTCCAGGCTGAGTAAGAAATTACGGGAGAAAAATACAAGTTTGAAGATAAATAACCATCTCGATGAAATCAAAATAAAAAATTAAAGCACAAAGAGAGATATCCTCACTTGCATCGACCTCATGATTCACGCTCCCCATTCTGTAATCCGCCTCCTACCTCAATACTCAAAAAGTGACTTCATTTAAACCCACAAACTCTAGGTCAGAGCTAAATGCCGGCAAAATCCAACGGCGAAATCCTTCGATCATTGCAGCATTGTGAAAATCCAAGATCGCAATTATCAAATTCATCGAAATTCCCTATTTTAAAAAAACACTCGGATCTGATCGGTTCAATGACTGAACGGAACCGAATCGATCATCGCCTGAAGATCAATGCATCGATCGAAATCCTAAAAAGATGAAAAAAAATGCATCGAAATCGAGAGATCGCCAATGTTAGTTATCTCTTTCGTTCTCTCATTTTCTCCCCCTTTTTCTTTGCGACTCCTCGCTTCTCTCCTTAACTCGAGGAATGATCATGTTATTTATAGTAACATCAGGAGGCGAGCGTGGATGCTTTGGATATTTTAGGAAAGACGAGATAAACTTCTCTCTCTCCTCAGCTTTCACTCTCATCTTTGCTTCTCTTTTCTCACTCGTCGTAACGGCGTTATGTTTTAACGGCCACCGAATAGGGAAATTTGGAAGATGACTCATAAATGATTGCAATTGGGGTCGTAAGTTTTAGATAATTACGATAATGCCATTTAGTTTTGATCTGTCGGCGTGGTATAATTGTAAATTTGTGGTTTTATGGGTGCTATGTTAGGTTGGTAATGAATGAGATTGAGGGTTGTAAGGTTTTTTCCCCGGCCAAGAGGGCGGGAGACATGAAGAGAGTTGACAGTTGCGAGGCTTTAATAGGAGTAAATTTTCAAAATAGACGTTTTTCAACAAATAATTATTATTTTTGACCTAGTCTTAACTTATTTATCAAATTTGATCTAGTTTTAGCCACGTTTGCACATTGACTGAAACTAGGTTTTAATTTGATAAATAAGTTCTTAGAACTACACGGGATTAAGAATCACGTATAATTTTCATGGAATTCTCAATCTAAATCACATATAGTTTAGTAGAAAACTAAACTCCAGGGGATCTAAAGCAAGATTGAGGGTTAAGTTATGAGTTGAAAGGTCATGGTTCAAAATAAAAATTAACGTTGGCGATGATGAGATTCAAACTCAAGACTATTTGAGTAATTAAAATCTAACTTTCTTGAAGCTAACCAGTGCTAACTATATTGGGAAAAAATAATCATGGATACAGACATAGAATCGGATGTCTATGTAACTAAAATTAATGGAAGATGAATAATGCTTATGACTAGTAAATTTTGGTGTATAGGGTATAAAAATAATAACTAGTATTTTCGGTGCACGCGATGCATGTATATACAGTATACATTATGTGAAAAAATATATTTTTAAATCAAATTCTTGAACCATTATTATTTCTTAGCTTTTTATGCAATAATCTCGCAATATGTTGCACTGCAATACTGCATATGAGTTTCTTACCTATAAATCCAAAATTTTGCTTTATTTATTTTTAAAATCCCCACTTCCATAAAGCGTCATTTGCCTACAATTCTAAGGTTTTATGATCATTTATTTTTTTAACCTTCCTGCTTCAAATTTACTATTACTTCGTATTAATTTTGATATGTTATAATATTAGAGGGTTTTATTAGCAAAAAGGACTCTTATAAATAGTGAAAACCCTACCAAACTCATTTATTTCTTCTCCTCCTTCCCGACTATGTTCCGCCGCTCAAAAAAAACCATCTCTCTCTCTCTCTCTTCTTCCTTCCGCCTGTTTCTGCCGCACACACAACAAAGAAAAAAAAATTAATTGGATCTGCATTGAAGGAGGATAGATGGTGATTATTTACACAAATATAAAAGCTATTGCTCTTTTTGGATGAATGCTATGCAGCCAACTTTTGTATGAGGTTATTTAGATCTTATTATATATGATGTTGACAATAGGTAGCTGACCTTGTTCTCATGGCCATGAACAAGTCTTGAGCCTAGTGCATCCTTTGATCATCTCCTTTATATTTAAATAATAATAATAAATTAGACTATGTACGTGTACCTATTTCTATGTCATTGCAAAAAAAATTAATTTTTGTAGGAGGAAAACTTTGAAACATCTAGTGTACTAAAGTATTAGTATATAATATGGTTTTATAGAATGGAGCTTAATATGTGTTATATTATTCAGTATGGTTGTATTAATGGTTATTATATCTATTCTTTAGGGGTTTCAAGTGGCTTTGAAGAAGCGTCATGAGAGTTAAATTTTGGTTTGTCTTTCGAATTAAGGTAAGTGGTGAATTCATGCATAGTGCACCGCATATTTTTTATATAAAGTTATATTAATTATATGCGAATTTATTTCGGATGGATTATATCCTTTTGTGTGATTTACTCACTTGTTAAATGTTGATTCGGATGTGACGCACATGGATATTTAGTATAAGCATATGCTTATTTTATTTGTCAGTTGTTATGTATTTTTATATAGTAGTAGATTGAGATGCATATGTGGTTGATTGATTTCACTATTGGTTGGTCTTTGGCATTTTTGTATAACGTATGTAGTTTTACGAACTTTATTTAATTTTCTTAAAGCATATGCATTTCAAGTCAATATACTGGTATATGTCGGACATAAGCAAGCTATTAAAACAGGGCTCAATGTGCCTCTATGAGGTTTTATTTTAGCGCTAAGAATCCAAATTTGGGTCTCACTGTCTCGGAATCACAGGCTTAATAATTGTGGGGTTTAACGAGTCAACCGGAGTATAAGTGTTGACCGCGTTGAGACGTAGTCTGCTTATTTTCATTTCATGATTTCTAAATTTTCTTATATATTTGCATCAAGTACTAGAGTTCATTGATGGTTCTCTATCATTCTTATATTTTTGTTTATCTCTTATCGAAATATTTTAGTTTTACAAAACCAGTATATAATGTATGAATTTATCCACTTATTGAGTTGTGAACTCATTGTACTATTTACATTCTTTTCAGAGACTCGGGATTAGGTGGAATTGAGGATTTGTCAAATTCATAGAACGGAGCAAGGAATAAAATTTCAGGATTGTTATTATCTTCTAGGTGAATGTTAAATAAAGCCTTGATGTTTAGTTAATGAATTGAGAGTCGTGTAATTACGAGATTTCTTTCCTTTAGGTCGAGTTTTATTTCAAGTTGAGGAATATTTATACATATCAAGTTAATTTGATTAATGTTGATTTTTGGGATTATAGAGAATAGTTATTGTTGGTTTTAGTTCAATGAAGAGATTATTTTGATGGTCTTTTAATGAATGCATATTTTTGGAGGATTTTTCACATGTTTAGTCCGGCTCCAATATTCTTTTTAGGTTTGGAATTTGGGGGTCGTGACAGAACACACTTGTATTTAGGTATTTGAATGGTGTAAACTATTGTGTTTTGATAAAGCATGCTATATTTTTATAATAAGTGGTTATATACTTAGTGTATTTTTAAGTCAAATTCTTAAATAATTACTTTTATTATAAGTGGTTATGTATTCAGTGTATTTTCTTTCAAACTAAGGAAGCATCATACAACGTATATGCAATTCTTGTCTACAAAGTCAAAGTCTTGTCCCTATTAATTTTTAAAACGCTCGCTTCCAAATAGAGTTTTTACCTATAAATTCAAAGTTTTATCATCCTTTATTTCTAGTATTATCTATTTTTAAAGTCACTCTTAGACCCTAAATACTCCACCGAGTTTATTTAAAATACAGATTATATTTTAGGATTTTGGATATGTTAAAAAATATTTTTTTATTTAAACTAGTTATATTTTTTAAATGGCTAGAAAATTAGTGTAGTTTTAAACCAAATATTATTTTTTTGACTTTTTCATACTAATATCGCAACATTATAAATAGCAGATGAGTTTTTTCCCTATAAACCCAAACTTCTATCCCCATAAACTTCTAAATCTGCCAACTTTTAGAAGGAGAATTTTTTAAAACCAACCTTTTTGAAATTTAATGGGAAAAATCGACCTCCAAGAAAAAATATTAGCAAAACCGACCCTTTCAAGGGTCGGTTTTGCAGCCGTGGAGCTTCTACGAAGTGCACAAGTAGTCCCGTGCATATCATGCATTGTTTTAAATATCGGCCGATAATCGATATTATCGGCCGAGTTATCGGATTTTTGAGCTCTCCGCTAGGATAAGTTGGTTTTGTAATCGGTTATCGTTTTGGAGTGATTATCGGCGAGTTATCGGCGTTATCGGCACTTATCGGCCGATAAGTAAGGCTAAATTATCGGGATTATCGGGATTATCGGCCAGTCATTTTGAGTTGAGTTGTTAGGTTTTTAAAACCCGACCCCACCCGTTTTGTTAATAATATGAAACTTAAAACCCGAAACTTTATGAATCTGACCTTCAAACCCTAACTTCGTCTCCGGTGGCTGCTCCTTTTCTCGTAGGGCGCTTCCTCCGTTATCTCCATCTCATGTTCTCTGTGTCTCTTCGTCGCTCGCCTTCATGAACTTCAACCTTGAACTTCGTCGCTTGCCTACCCTCTGTCAACCATGTTTTTTTTGTCCAGAAACATGGCTATATACACATGCTGTGAGCTTTCCTTCTCTTGTAATTCCTTCATGCACACACTTTCTCTTTTGAGTAATATCAGTTCTATAACTATTCTTTTATCATACTTTGCTTTTCTGTTTTGGTATGTTTATATTTCATTAAGCATGGTTAGATTATATTTTTTAGTTGTTATATTATATATATACACCATCCAGTATATTGCTTCGATAAATACTACTTATCCCCGATATATCCCCGATTTTCGCTATCCGATAAGAATTTTGGCCGTCCGATAAATCCCCGATAACCGATATTTAAAACCTTGATATCATGTGCACGTTTTTGTGCACTTTTTGGCTGCATTTCATGTAGTCCCTGTATAAACTTAAATACAAAGTCATATACAAATCTAAATATCATGAATTTCACCACATATTCACCATAAACTCATTTACAAATCTAAACATCATGAATTTCGCCACATACTCGTTTCAAATCAAACAAATCACACCACAAACTTCCACTAACAAATCCAACATAATAACACCACAAACCCACTTAGAAATCCAAAAAATCACACTATAGTCTCGACTACAAATCCAAAAACCATGTCACATCCCTAAATAGTTTTGTAATGTATATAACCTGTAGTTTACATACATCCTAGAACTCTCCTCCTCCTCCTTTGTCTTCGTCATCCTCCATACCGCCCTTCGACGAGTTCGTGATCCGGTTGTGTTTGTGGTTGTGACGGTCCAGCTCCATCGTCAACACGTTGGGAAGGTCTAGCTTCATTGTCATTTCTACGTCATCCTCGACTTTGTTGTTGTTGTCGTGTGTATACGAATGACGTTACATCCAACGGGTCTTCAGCTTCCACATAATCATTGTTAACATTAAATTTCTCCATCCAACGGGCGTCATCATCGATTCCAGCTGCCACATGCATGCTATCAATTTGCACACCATCTTCTTCAATATGATTTGAATCATCATTTGCTTTATCTTCTATAATTGCTTCGACCGGTGGGTAACCCGAAGTGTTGTTAAATATATTAGTTGATGTTTCACCGATAGAATGCAAATTTAAATGTTGTGGTTGAAACCACGGCTCTTGACTTGGAGATGTTATTAAATTGTTGGGGAATCCGAAGCAATCAATCGGATCCTTACCCTTCCGGACCTTGTGTTGAAAGTAGGAAAGTAGGAAAAAATACCACAAATAAATATCTAACCTTACAAAAATAGTAAAGGAGACGAACACACAGATTTAACGAGGTTCGGCAACGTGCCTACGTCCTCGGGAGCCACACCACACAATTCTTTTATTAATTGAAGAAGAAATACAAGCTCTCAAACTAGGGTTTAATCTCTCTAAGATTCTCTCTCTTTTTCAGTCAAAAAGCTCTCTTTTTTCGTTTCTTACAAACCCTAAAAACGTTTAGGATATATATAGAGTCCTGGTAGAAACAGAATCCAAAACAGTTTAGGAAACTGTTTGACTACGTCGCGGTCAACCGTGACGGTCGACCGCGCAAATTCCAGAGAGTTGAACGGTTGACCGCGATCAGACGACAGAAGCTCCTCAGATTTCAGAGAGTTGAGCGGTCGGCCGCGGCGGTCGATCGTGATCAGACCCAGTCTCTTCTCAGCCTTGTGCATGTTCGCGGTCGACCGTCGCGGTCGACCGTCGCGGTCGATCTGTCAGGTCGTTTTCTTCGTCGTTTTGATTCCAGCTCTCGTCTTGACTTTGGGTCTACACTTTAGACTAACAATCTCTCACTTTGAGACCAAAGTGCCTGTAGTGAGTTCACCCGAACTCTCCCCTTCTTCGCATGTATCTTCTCCCCTGGAAAATTCTTTCTTCAATCAACAATATCCCGGCGATCATGCCAATCCTCGTAGTGTGGCTTCGCCTTCATCTTCTACTCGTGAAGACCAACTGAAGTTGCGCACAACTCCAGTTTCTCAATGGTGACTGTCTTCGTCAACATGTCTGTCGGATTTTGACTCCCCAAAATCTTCATTAAATACAACTTTTTGTCTTCAACTAGCGAGCGTATAAAATGGTATTTGACGTTGATGTGATTCATTCTGGCATGATATACTGGATTCTTGGTAAGATGTATAGCGTTCTGGCTATCACAATAAAGAACTCCTCTCCCTTGCTTCAGATCCAACTCTTCCAAGCACCCGTTCAACCATATCATCTCCTTACTTGCTTCAGTCACCGCGACATACTCAACCTCGGTTGTAGATAAAGTCACAATCTTCTGCATATGTGAGATCCAGCTCACTGCTGTCGACGCTAAGGTATAAACATACCCTGTGGTGCTTCGCCTCATATCATGATCACCAGCGAAGTCCGCATCCACGTATCCCTGCAGCACCAACTCCTTTCTCCTAAAACATAGTGGCTTGTTCGTTGTCCCCCTCAAGTACCGCATTATCCATTTCACAGTCTCCCAATGCTGCTTCCCTGAATTGCTTGCAAATCTGCTCATAACTCCCACTGCATGAGTGATGTCCAACCTCGTGCAAACCATCACGTACATAAGGCTCCCAATAGCTAAAGAATATGACACCCTACTCATATGCTCTCTATCTACATCTGTCTTCGGCGATTGCTCCTCAGATAATTTGAACTGGCTTCTAAAGGGTGTGCTAACAACCTTAGTATTCTGCATATTGAACCTCTGAAGTACCTTCTCGATATATTCAGCTTGGCTCAACCTAAATGTCCCTTCAGCTTCATCCCTACTGATTCGCATCCCTAAAATCTGATTGCAAACTCCTTTGCTAGCTGCTTCTTCAAGCTGTTTATCTCCTCTAAACACGGTCCTGCTACCAACATGTCATCAACATATAATAACAAGATAATGAAGCTGGACTCGAACCTTTTGAAATAGCAGCAATGATCCGAATTGCATCTTCTGTAGCCATTGTTCTGCATGAAGTTATCAAACTTTTTATATCACTGTCTCGGAGTCTGTTTCAAACCATATAAGCTTTTCTTGAGCTTACACACAATCTCTTCCTTTCCTTCTTCAATGAAGCCAATAGGTTCCTTCATGAAGATTTCTTCATCCAGGTCACCATGAAGAAATGCAGTCTTCACATCCAACTACTCAAGAAAGGTCTTCTACAGCCACCAAACTCAACACCACTCTGATGGTTGTAAGTTTCACAACAGGGGAAAATATCTCCGTGTACTCTACTCCTTCCCGCTGTTGAAACCCCTTTACTACTAATCTGGCATTGAATCTCTTGCTTCCATCACTCTCTTGTTTGATCCGGTAGACCCATTTGTTATGTAAGGCCTTCTTCTGTGCATGTAGCTGGACTAACTACCATGTCTCATTAGTGAGTAGAGAATCCATCTACTCCTGCATCGTATGTTCCCACTGCTGAGATTCACTCACTTGCATTGCCTCTTCATAGCTTTCCGGCTCACCGCTATCTGTCAATAATAAGTAGTCAAGAGATGAAAGATATTTGGGATTTGGTTTGGGTACCCTGGATGACCTCCTAAGCTCCACGCCCTGGGTAGTTTCTTCTGCTCCTGGAGCCTCCTCCGTTCTGTGGTCAGAACAAACATCATCTCCCCTATCTGGAAGTTCCTCTATATCCATGTACTCAGATCCATCTGTATCTGAAATGCTGCTCCCACTGCTTTGGCTATCCTTAGCATCTTCCTTGTTCTTGTACATCACATCCTCATTGAATATCACGTCCCTGCTTCTGATGATCTTCATGTTCTTCTCATCCCAAAGACGATACCCGAACTCATCAATGTCGTATCCAATGAATGTGCACTTCTGTGACTTAGCTTCTAGCTTGTCCCTAACATGGTCACTGATATGAACATAAGCCACGCAACCAAATACCCGCAAGTGTGAGAGATTTATCTTCTTGCCACTCCAAACCTCCTCTGAAATCCCAAAATCTAATGGAACTGATGGCCCGTGATTAATAAAGTAGGTTATTGTATCTACTGCATCCGCCCAAAATGTCTTAGGCAGACCTGCATGTAACCGCATGCTCCTGGCACGCTCTGTCAAAGTCCTGTTCATCCTCTCTGTAATGTCGTTCTGCCGCAGCGTTCCTGGAGTAGTTCTCTCTAAGCGAATATCATTCGTAGTACAGAACCTCTTGAACTCCTCCAGCTCGTATTCCTCACCATTGTCTGATCTCAGACACTTCACCTTCAGATCTGTCTCATTCTCTACCATGGACTTTCACTTCTTGAAGATTCTAAATACCTCTGACTTGTGCTTCATGAAGTAGATCCACACCTTCCTCGAGTGATCGTCGATGAAGGTGACATAATATCTCGAACCGCCAAAAGATGATACACTGGCTAGGCCCCATACATCTGTATGAATCAACTCTAGCTTCTGAGCCTTAGGTGGCCTTCCACCCTTTTAGAAACTAACCCTCTTCTGCTTCCCAAAGATGCAATCTTCACAAACCTCGACTTCCACGGGGTCGATCCCGGTTAGCTTTCCTTGTGAATGCAAAATCTTCATCCCCTTTTCGCTCATGTGTCCTAACCTATTGTGCCACAGATCTGTACTCTCTTTGCCAGCTGCAATTGCGAGGGTGTCACTCGCATGTAAGGTGAGGTAGAGAGTTCCTAGTTTGTTACCTCAAGCAACTATCATCGTACCATTGGAGATCCTCCACGAATCCCCAGTGAATGTCGAAACATAGCCTTCTGCTCTAAGCTGTCCCACCGAAATAAGATTCCTCTTCAGCTTCGGCACGTGTCTCACGCTCTTCAAAGTCCACTTAGAGCCCTTCATCTGAATCTGTACTTCACCCTTTCCAATAATATTACAGGGCTCATTACTCCCTAGATATACTTTTCCAAAGTCTCCTGCTACATAATTCTGAAATAGCTTCTTGTTAGCAGTAGCGTGGAAAGAGGCTCCTGAATCGATGATCTAAGAATCCGAATCGATGTACATTGCAAGAATCAAGGCATCCTGCACGATATGAGCCTCCTGCTCACCCACATTCTTCTTTGGACTTTTGCAGACTGAAGATATATGGTTCTCGTGGCCGTAGTTCCAACACTTTCCTTTGATAGGCCTAACCTTCGAGTTCGACCTCTTCTTTACTGATTTCGACTGATTCCTGTTCTGGTTTCCTTTCTTCTGGCTTCTGCCTCTCTGCTCAAAACTTAGAGCTGAACCTGAACCTTCTGATTCAGACGATTTTCTTCTAACCTCCTCGGATATAATCATGCTAACCACCTCACTCAGCTTCAACTTCTCCTTCCCCACCGAATTGCTAATTGCCGTGACATAACCTGCCCAACTATCCGGCAACTGCGATAGTAACAATAGGGCCTGCACTTTGTCATCAAACGTGATGTCTACTGAGTTAAGCTGATCAACAATCGTGTTGAACTCGCTGAGATGCATCGTGAAGGATCATCCTTCTGTCATCTTGAGGTTGAAAAGAGACTTGATGAGATACACCTTGTTTGCTGCCGACGGTTGCTCGTACATCTTCGCGAGCGCTTCCATAAGTCCCATCGTCGTCTTCTCCTTCAAGATATTGTGGGCTACTAATTTGGCGAGCGACAACAGGATTTTCCCTAGAGCCTTCCTATCCAGTATCTCCCAATCACCATCTGACTCCTCCTTCTTCTGTCCCTTTTCCTTGCCCATCAACGGGCGATACAAGTCCTTCTGGTACAGATAGTCTTCCATCTGTGACTTTCAGTAGGCAAAATTAGATCCGTCGAACTTCTCGATCTTTGATTTTTTTCTCTGCCATAGCCTTCACATAAATTGCTGAACGAAGCTCTGATACCAGTTGTTAGGGAATCTGAAGCAATCAATCGGATCCTTGCCCTTCCGGACCTTGTGTTAAAAGTAGAAAAGTAGGAAAAAAAATACCACAAATAAAGATCTAACCTTGCAAAAATAGTAAAGGAGATGAACACACAGATTTAACGAGGTTCAGCAATGTGCCTACGTCCTCGGGAGCCACACCACATAATTCTTTTATTAATTAAAGAAGAAATACAAGATCTCAAACTATGGTTTAATCTCTCTGAGATTCTCTCTCTCTTTTCAGTCAAAAAGCTCTCTTTTTTCGTGTCTTACAAACCCTAAAAACGTTTGGGGTATATATAAAGTCCTGGTAGAAACAGAATCAAAAACAGTTTAGAAAATTGTTTGAGCGCGTGGCGGTCGACCGTGGCGGTCGACCGCACAAATTCCAGAGAGTTGAGCGGTCGACCGCGATGGTCGACCGCGATCAGACGAAAGAAGCTCCTCATATTCCAGAGAGTTGAGCGGTCGACCGCGATCAGACCCAGTCTCTTCTCAGCCTTGTGCATGTTCGCGGTCGACCGTCGCGGTCGACCGTGGATCTGTCAGATCGTTTTCTTCGTCATTTTGATTCTAGCTCTCGTCTCGACTTTGGGTCTACACTTTAGACTAACATAAACCACTCGACTCATTGTCTAAGTCAAGCATCCGAGAAAACTATCCTTGAAATCGTGAAACTTAGGCAAATTCCTGAATCAGATACTTTTTAATAAACAACTCAATTGACACTTGTTTCTCGGCTAATTGTTTCATGTTATTCAATTCCTCATCGTCGGTAATCTCCACGGCAATAGTTCTACTCTTATTTATCGGACAGTTGAAGAACATCCTAATTGCATAATCTTCTTTCTTAATTTTAGTAACTTTGTGTATTTCCTTAGTCATTCCATTAAAATTACACAACTTAGGTAGCATGAACATTTTCTTAGAACCCCCATCATACATAGGCAAATTATTCACTCCGACGCCGAGACTCTCATTGAAGAAGCAAATAATGGGTACAGAGTTAGCCATCGAAACTGAAAATCAACAATCCATCATATATAAATAATCTATTATAACTGAAAATATTATTCATTATTAGTCATCATATTATTCATAAATATTCATCATATGTAAATAAATTTAATACCCAAATCAATCCCAAATAATGGCTAAACCCTAATCATTATTCATCATATGTAAATAATGGCTAAACCCTAACTATAAAATCACATTATTCATCATATTTCACAAAATAAAAACTAAAAATTTTCATATCTAAAACCATAAACCCTAATCAATCCAAACCATTCATCAAAACCCTAATCCTACCCAATTTATATTCCTCCCCAAAATTAACAATAAAATTAAAAAAATTAAACCTTGATCGGAGCTTGGTGGTTGTGGTCGGCAGCAGCGGCGGTCACGAGCTTTGGACGGAGGTGACGGCTGTGGTCAAGCGTTTGGTCGAAGGCGGCGGCGAGGCGAGCGTG
>NC_033798.1:108087224-108115888 GCF_001876935.1 Asparagus officinalis | reverse complement strand
TGCATGAGACTAGTAGTCCCATGCAGTTTGCAAAACCGCTCCGACAGCAAAACCGACCCTTTTCATCTGAAAAGGGTCGGTTTTGCTCTTTTTTTTATACACGGTTGTTTTTGCGGAATAAATTTTAAAAAATGGTGTTTTTAAAATTTTGTCCCTTTTAGAATCACTTAGATCCAAAATACTCTATCAAATTATTATTTTTTCTTTCTAAATGGTTATGAGATGTATTTTCAAATCAAATGTTGAAACCATTTTTAATTACTTTTTCACACTAATGTGGCATCGCACATGTCAAATTTGCTTGTTGAATACTAATATAAATAAGAGAAAATACATACAGATACCAAAAAACACATGAGGAGAAAACACAAGAATGAAAAAATATATAGTTCATGTCATACAAAAAGATACTTGAATATAATAATTTTCTCAAATGAGAGCACATTAATGTCTGGCATATCTGAAAATTTTCAGATTAGATGGACCATCAAAATCGATTTCAAGTCATGGATCTAATAGTCAAAATAATCTCGGATCCATACATATATTTGGATATTCAAATACGTGTCTGAATATTTTTCATTTCTATATTTTGTCTCAGTATCTGCATTCTATCATATATAGATATTTGGATATATCCCATTTATTAATTTAATGTTTTTTATTTTAAAAAAAGGGAAGAAGAGAGAATTCTCGTTTCCTCACACAGAAGCCCACTTCAGTTGACCATAGCCAGCGGTATCAGTGCACATATGCACAGGCTGGTAACCAGCGCGCACGACTTCAAAAGCACCCTAAACTTCTGGCTTGAAGAAAATTTCTAAATAAACTCATTCCTTATTTTATTCTCAAAAATCAACCCTATTAAAACTTTATTACAAAAATCGACTTACTTTCTTGTCACGTCGGTATCGTAGCCAGAAAGTAGGTCAATTTTTTTAAACGCGATCCTAATTAGTCAGAGTTAGCAACCCCTACTATTTTGGACCTCGCTGACAATTTACCAGGTAAATTAGTCGAGGTTCGAAACCCCGACTAATTTAGCACCTATTTAAGTTGGTTGAGGTTGGGAACTCTGACCATTTGGCAGAGACTTTAGCCCAAGCTAGAACCCATGCCAGAAATGGTCAGCGTTGGGAACCCCGACCATTTTGAAACCCTGACTAATTTAGCATCTATTTAAATTAGTCAACGTTGGGAACCCCGACCATTTTGAAATGCCTAATTCGAAATGGTCGGGGTTCCCAACTCCGACTATGTTTACGTTGGAAATCATTTTTATTATGGAATCCATTTACAACGTTTATCGTTTACAAATTCAAAAGAGTTAGCCCTTTTATAAGAATTTTCTACACAAATAAAACAAACAAATACTTCCTAAAAACACACGCAGAGAACATTTATTGATCGTTGCTTTCGTAGGATTGTTGCTTGTGCCGGGGACGTGTTAGCCCGTGGACCACCGAATCACAGATCTAGATTGATCGTGAAGAAGGCTCGGTGTTCTTGTTTCATTCTAGACACAAGAACAGAAGTAAATATCTCGGTGATATAAGATAAATACTCTTCTCGAGATCAAAATAATGTTTGATCCCAAGGAAAGGGTGAAAAGGCTGTAGATCTCTCGAAAGTTTCCTATTTATATTGAAGTTCGCCAAGATCTCGCCTCTCTCCCTCTAAAATTCATGGGTTTTTCTCTTAAACCGTCAGTGCTTCGCCTCCAAGTACAAAATTCTAGATTACTCACCCCCCTACGTAGGGATGCTAGGGGGATATTTATAGGCCTCGGATGCCGTGTTTGTAGATAAGATCTCGTGATTTGAGTGTATCTTCAGTTAGTAATGAATTTATCACATTTAAGGATAATCCCAATGCAGTTAGGAAGCTAGTGGAATGCACGAATCCTGAGAAATCATCAAAAAACACGTTTTGGGGTAATCTTCCTGTGTGAGACAGGGTTGTATGTCTCGGCACCGAAACACACTTGTCTGTCTCAGCCCCGAGACACATTTATGTGTCTCGGCTTCGAGACACACTGGTTGTGTCTCGTTTTTCTGTTTTGTCAATTTGAGCGCTTTGTTGTTTCTTTGTTCCATTGTTTCGCATGTTCCTTTGCTTCCCTTTGGCATCGGATAATCCCCTTTAACTCGGATATCAACGTTCATCATCTTCTCTTCATCTTGAGCTGTATTCGGACACCTATAGGTAATTTTTAACGCCTAAAGATACCTCCTCCAAAGTATTTCAATCTTATTCTTTTTTAGAGGAGTTTGGAATACTTTGTATAAGATAAGACTAACATTCAATTCTTTGACTTCTTCAGCTTTCATCCTATTCAGTATTTTTTATCGAATAGTCTAAAATTCTTCCAGTGCTGCGTTTATCATCTGACCGTTGTCGAAATCTTGAATTAAAACTGGTGCATTTGATAATTGAATTAATTCGCGTCATTGAATCGACGTTGAACTGATAGTCTTCGTCGGGAATTTGTATCTGACTTGTGATTGAACTCCCGGGGGTAATTTTGACCTAAAAATTATCCTGAGGCTTATTTTGGCGAAATTGTTAACGTGTTGACTGGCGTTATGGTGTGAACATAGTTTATACTCGTACGTTAATTAGAGTCTACACAGTTTAAGCTCTTAAGGTATTAGAGTGTGAAGGAGCAATTTATACTCGTATACTTCTTGGAGTTTAGGAAAAATAAGCTGAGAATGTATCAGACACTCGCCAAGTTGAGCTCTTTGTGCGAGATTTGATTGTAGGATCATCTGTTGGTACTGATACAGCTACTATCTCTGAAGCTACCCCAGGTGCTCGAGTCACGAGACCAACTGATGAAGTTGGTGTGTCAGTGACTATTAAAGCAATGTTATAGAGGAGGAGGTTACCAAGGCCTTGACTACCACCGCAGACTCCATACAAGTTGAGAACGAATCTGTCGTCGCGAGCTGCTTATTATAGGATTTTTAGCAAACCCTCAGTCATCAACGAATTTGATGAGTATTTACCGATCACCATTTGAGTCGGCCTAGCATGTGAATTGTCTAAGTCTGTTCTACATGTAACATTATGCTAAAAGAATAAACTCTCTTAAACTTGGTGCTATGATATTGAATACATAGACCTTGTCATTTTCACAGGGAAAGACTAACCGGTAACGTGTGTTAGACGTAAGCTTATCTCTAATTAGGGATCGAAATAAAGTCCCACATGCATGTAAGATATGGATTTTGGTGTCATTAATAATAACCTACTAAGATATTAAATACGTAGGCTCATGTCATTTTCACGGGAAAGATTAAATGATAACGCATGTTAGGCGTAGGCTTATCTCTAATTAGGGATCGAAATAAAGTCCCTCGTGTGTGTAAGGAATGGATCTTGATGTTATTAATAATAACTTGCTACGATATTAAATACGTAGACTCTTGTCATTTTCACGGGAAAAGACTAACCGGTAGCGTGTGTTAGACATAGGCTTATCTCTAATTAAGGATCAAGGTAAAGTCCTCCATGCATGTAAGGTATGGATTTTGGTATCATTAATAATAACTTGCTACGATATTGAATACGTAGACTCTTGTCATTTTCACGAGAAAAGACTAACCGGTAACGCATGTTAGGCATATGCTTATCTCTAATTAAGGATCGAGATAAAGTCCCCTATGCGTGTGAGACATAGATTTTGGTGTTAAAAACGATATCTTCTCTTGGGGCAAAGACGAACCCGGTACTAGAGAGGAAGAATTTTATATTCTATCTCCAGTTATCTTCTCTTGGGGTAAAGACGAACCCGGTGCTGGAGAGAAATAATTTAATATTCTATCCCCTGCTGTCTTCTCTTAGGGCAAAGACAAACTCAGTACTGGAGAGGAAGAATTTTATATTCTATCTCTGGCTGTCTTCTCTTGGGGCGAAGACGAACCCGGTGCTAGAGAGGAAGAATTTTATATTCTATCTCTGGCTTCAAAAAAAACTCAAACTGGGATCTTCACTTCGAGAATCTGAAAGGTAAAACTAAGAGTGGGATCTCCACTCTAATAATCAAAAAGATTTGAATAACCCTAACTGTCAGAATGTTTAATTACCCAATCTGAAGGTGAATTTTTCGTTTATCGAGAAGGAATTCTGGTTTTGATCATAACTATAGGAATGTTTGACCAAATAGGAATTTGAGATGACCCTAATTGTAGGAAGATTTGATCGCTCGATTTAGGTGGAGACCTCTCGTTTGTCGAAAGAAAACTCCGATTTTAGCCCTAACTGTAGGAATGTTTGACCAAGTAGGGTTTAAGACAATCCTAACTGTAGGAAAGTTTGATCACTTGATTTGAAAGTTGACTTCTCGTTCATGGAAGGAATCTAGAGGGGATTTTGGCTTTGGTCTTAATTGTAGGAAGGTTTGACTAAGACACAGTGGGAGTGGAGGTACAAATAACAATGTGAATGTTGACTTGCACAAATCACTTAGTGGGGATTTTTGGTGTCAGGTTTATAGAGACTTGACACAAAGAGGGTTTGACAATCGACATGGATCAGCAGATTGAAATTTTGAGTGTCGTGTCAGGACTCCAACAGTAGGAGTATTAAAGCCGAGACACAATGAGAGTTTGAATGGATTTAACCATAAATAATTTTGGTGGACTCATCATCAATTAATTTGATCAATGAGGGATTTTGTAGTAGAGGACCGTGAATCATTAAGCACTCCACAATTACACCGTAGGAGTTTCGTGAGGAAAGATTGACCAGATATAGTCATTGAATCTCATCTCAATAAAAGAGTGCTCCAAAACACAGCATGAGTGGTTGGGATTGATCCTGACGATTGAAACTAACCCAGGATTGTGGGTGAAGGAAAGAAGACATTTCGTTATCTTTCGTTTCGCAAGAGAATCCTGGTTATCAGGAAGATGCCGGTGACCGAAAAGGGTTTTCGCAGCTTGCTCCTAAGTGGGTTGAAGCAGATGAGATATGTTTCATCCTTGAAGGATTTTAGAGTCACAGTGAGAGTTTCGTGAGGGAAGATTGACCCAATAAAATTATTGAATCTCATCTCGACGAAAGAGTGCTCGGAAAGTCACAGTGGGAGGGTTTTAATCATATTGTAAATGATTAAAAAACCACAGTGGGAGGTTCTTAATCATTTTTTATCATGATTAAGAATAAATTATTCAGATGACTGGTCTTCATCTTGAATAATCAGCTGATCTCAGGTTATCCTTAAGAATACCATGCATAGTATCTTCTAGGAACTTCCCATATTGGTGGGCAACACTGCCACGGAATCAGGTCTTGGTTCCTGACTTTGTATTCTTCTCGAACTTCATATCTACCCCAGCTTTTTTAGCGAAACTGAGTCCGATGAGGAGCGCATTATTTTTAGCCATGTTGTTGGGTTATCCTTAAGAACACCATGTGTAGTATTCTCTAAACACTTCCCGTTGTTGGAAATAAGGGAAGCAATTTAACCTCGTATACTCGTTGGAGAAACATGAAGAAGCAGTTTATACTCGTATACTCATCGGAGTCTGGGAGAAGCAGTTTATACTCGTATACTCATCGAAGTCTTCGAGAATTAGTTTAACCTCATATACCCGTTGGAGGTTCAAGGAGATGCAGTTTATACTCGTATACTCATCAGAGTCTTCGTCGTTCTCATTTGGCTTGTTTTGCCGTTATGATGTCGTCATCAACCAAGACTTGAATATTGTCTTTAAGGGCAAAATAATTCTTGGTGGGATGTTGAACCCTCCTGTGATATGCACAATATTTTGAGTCTAAAGTCATGCTAGCTTCCTCTTGATCCGCAATAGGTGGCAGATTGATTTTGTTATTGATGAGGAGTTACTTAAAGATGGATGTAATTTCATTATCTTCGAAAGAATACTCCTTCTGGAACCTCGGATCGGGAGTCTTCTGTTGCCTCTGGGGTTGCTGTTGTGACGTTTGATTGGCGTTCACAGTAGTTGCAGGTGTCGTCGGTTGACTTCTCTCAGCTTTCTTTCTTTTGAGAAAGTGATCAACTTGTTCTCCGCGTACCTTCAGTTCCTTCGAAGTCTTGGATGGGATAATCCCCATGGCTTCCAGAATGTCTAGGGAGAGATTATTATGGCATGTCTGCGGTATGAACTTTTTCGTGACTGGATCACGGCAGTTCATCATTTTGCTTCAAAAGCGTTTAATGAAGGTGTCGACTGACTCTCTGCTCTTCTGCTTCTCGTCTAGAAGGGTTCCGATTGATACCTTAGTGTTATCGTTGAAGAAGTTATTAAGGAAGAGATTTTCCATGTCATCCAACTATTAATGCTCCCTAGCTTGAGACGTCGATATCAATCGAAGACAGCCCACGAAGGGTGTCTACGAATGATCGTACTATCAAGGGCTCATTACCAGAAGTCATACCCAAGTAAGACTTGAAGTAGATCAAGTGTTGAGTTGGTGAGCCTTTCCCGTCAAACGATGTGAAGTTAATCAGGTTAAACTTCACCGGATACGGGATTGACTCCTACTCTCTCAGATATAGACAAGGAATATCGGTCTTCTTCACCTCTTGAGCAGACATCAAGGCGTTGACCTTGTTCTCAAGCTCTTCCATCATTTTATTGTCTCCGTTCTCATTTTTCTTTGGGGACGTTGGGGAGGCTAAGGAAGATTAACTAGACCACCCCCAGTGTTATGACTATTAGGAAAAATGTGTTCATCTACATCTATGTCGCTATCATCTATGTCATTTTGAGCATGACGACTAGATTCAGCTCGTTGACTTTGCTCAGGTTGTTGATGAGACTGAGTCTGCAACTCCCTCATCTGCTGCATGGCTAATTCTATCTCCATCTTCATTTCAGCTCGAATCTCTTCGTGCTACTTAGCTAGAGCTTCTTAAAGTATTTGAGCTAATTGATCAGGAGTGATGGTGAATGCCTCGTGGGTTAGTCCCATGCTAGACATTGTTCCGTCTAAAGCGACTGCGGAGCAAGTGTCCAATACTTCATCATCTGAGGATATTCCTTTATGCATCCTCTGATAATCCCTACGTCTGGTCATTCCCATTTGGAGCCGAGTTATACGCTGGGATATCCCCGGATAAGAGTCGGGACTGGAGTTGGTCGAGCATCGTTTTGACTTTACTTTATCCGCCGTATTGATGGTGACTTATGGGAATTCGGCTGATCTTTTCTTGTGGAAGCATCTTGATTTAGGCTTTGACGCTTCGATAGAAAGCCTTTGGAATACTAAGACCCTCTGTGGAGCAGTCTTGGAGCAGCTATACTTTGATAATACTGCTCTGATAAGCCTCTCACATGGACAATGAGAGTTAGTTTCTCGAGAACTTCTCTTCCGAGATTTGTTCATACCCCCAGCCTGATAGTACAACTCATCAGCATGATGACCAGAGCAATCTATCGGCTATTGGTTCGACTCTCCAGGTATAACGTCGTCTTTTGATGGACACGTTTTCTTCCGGGGATGTAGAACCTTATTAGCATCCTCAGGAGTCACACATTTGGAACCACCCTCCTACGAGTGTGGAATCCTAAAGGGCTCCTGGACTTCGACACGCACCCCTACGTGTGTGGTTATAGGAGTTTTCCCAGAACGGGAGGACTTTGACTTGACAAGAGGACGTGTACGACCTCCAGTCTGGAGAGCCACTTGGGATTTACTCACCAGACATAAGTGTTCTTTAATCGGAGCTTTACCTCGATCCTCGTGCAAAGGGTCAAGGAGATCCACCATCGTTATCTTAAATCTGGACAGATCCACACTGCCGTGAGGCTTCACCGGAGGTACAGGAGAGATCGAAGCAGGATCGGAAGCTGATAGGAGCTAGGAAGCAGTCGCGGGAGAGAGTGTTGGGGCGAGATAGTCAAACCTGTCTCGGCCATGGGTGAGACACGTTGATGTGTCTCGGCCCGCGAGATAGGTAAGGCTGTCTCGGCCATCAGACAGAATTTCAACCATCTTCCGACTTGATTTCAGCGTCGTCTTGGACTTTGGCACCCAGACTTTTTAGGATTTTAGTGGTTCTTTGGCCACCTCTTCCTTCTATAATTCTTGTGCTAGTTGCACAAGAATACGCACGTGCGCAAGAAGTGCGCGATACTTCTGGATGCGTTCTTTGATATTCGAACGAGTCCTTTTGACATGGACCCATTCGTTGGTAGATGGCTTGGAGGAAACACCAATCTCCTACCGTTGAGACAGATGTGTGACTTAACGCTTCCTTGACTCCAAATCCGCGTGATAACGGAGTCCGTCAACCTGCTCTAAGGCTTTGGCATATTAACGTGCAAGGCGTTGGTGCTGCCTCTGACGAGCCCTCTTCATCAAAATTGGTGCGCCTTCATTAAATAAATCCTTGACTGAAGAGGAGTTGTTGTAAGCAGAAAATTTGGCTTCATGGAACGCCAGAGAGATATTACGAGGGGAAACCTCCGCAACAATCGAGCGAGAGTCATCACCCTGGGTCTTCTTCAGATCTGAAGACGAGCGAACCTTCTTCGAAGAAGAGATCTTCATGCACTTGCAAGGGGAGGAGGAATCCAGAGGAGGAATCCGGAGGAGGAGGCGAGGTATTCCTCGTACTTATGTTAGTTAAACTCATGCTCGACTTCTGCATCAATCGGGATCTTAATCTTCGGTTGCGACATGACAGCCTCGGTAAAGAGGCTGTTGGCTCCAACTGTGGTTGCCAGCGTATTTGCGTTGAAAATTCTTTTTATTGTGGAATCCATTTACAACATTTATCATTTACAGATTCAAAAGAGTTAGCCTTTTTATAAGACTTCTCCACACAAATAAAACAAATAGAGATTTCTCGGAAACACACACAGAGAATGTTTATCGATCGATGCTTGCATGGAATCTTTACCTATGCTGAGGACGTGTTAGCCCGTGGACCACTGAATCATAGATCTAGATTGATCGTGAAGAAGGCTCGGTGTTCTTGTTTTATTTTAGACATAAGAACAGAAGTAAATATCTCAGTGATATGAGATAAATACTCTTCTCGAGATCAAAACGATGTTTGATCCCAAGGAAAGGGTAAAAAGGCTGTAGATCTCTCAAAAGCTTTCTCTTTATGCTGAAGTTCGCCAAGATCTCACCTCTCTCCCTTTGAAATTCATGGGTTCTGTTCTTAAACCGTCAGCGCTTCGCCTTTAAGTCCAAAATTCCAAATTACTTAACCAGCCCCCCTGCGTAGGGACGCTAGGAGGTATTTATAGGCCTCAGATGCTGTGTTTGCGAGTAAGATCTTATGATTTGAGTGTATCTTTAGTTAGTAATGACTTTATCACGTTTAAGGATAATCTCAAAGCAGTTAGGAAGCTAGTGGAATGCATGAATCTTGAGAAATTATCGAAAAACGCGTTTTGGGGAAATCTGCCTATGCGAGACAAGGCTGTGTGTCTTGGCCCCGAGACACATTTATGTGTCTTGGGTTCAAGACACACTGGTGTGTCTCGTTTTTCCATTTCATCGATTTGAGCGCTTTGTTGTTTCTTTATTCCTTTGTTTCGCATGTTCCTTTGCTTCCTTTTGGCATCAGATAATCTCCTTTAACTCGGATATCAACGTTCATCGTTTTCTCTTCATCTCGAGCTATATTCGGATACTTATAGGTAATTTTTGACGCATACAGACTATTTGGCAGAGATCCTCCAGCCCACACTTAGCTGGAAAATCTCACTCCTGCTAATACATGTCAATCCACAAGTTAACACCAACTCTTGGTACATATTTATCAATTCACATTGCAATCGCAAACACAAATAAACACATACCAATCCATAATCAATTGTACCCCGAAATTCAATTCACTTACTAAAAATCCATAATCAATCGGATATGTAACATTCATCTACAACATATCTAATAATCTTCATTGATCTTACCTGCTTGACACGAGCTCCTACAATCTCTTTATTTTTGGGTGTCAATAACGTCACTCACTTTGCTCTATCCTCTCGCCGCTTGACAAAATAGTGATTAAGTCTATAAAATGTCCTCACAACCAACACATGTATGGGCATTGCTCGAGCCCCCTTAAGTACCCCGTTGAAGCTTTCAGAACAATTAGTTGTCATCATGCACAACCAATTCCCTCTATCTTTACTTAGTGTTCACCGGTCAACATAATCACTTCCCAAACTACTCTCAATCCAGTCATGTGTAGCTTGAGATGTTGCCTTGATTTGATCCCGTATCCGATCATACACACATGTTTCGTGTGTACAACCCGCTTGCCAAAGAAGGTTTTGTAAATGTATCTGACCAAAGCTCTTTTTAAAATTAGCTCTAATGTGTCGTAAGCAATAGCGGTGATGGTGATGAGAGCCAAATCTCCTGTACAATGCTTTGGAATACCTTTCATCCTATCGGATATAAAAGTAATTTTCCTATGAGGCAACACATTAAAAATATATAATTGAATGCACGAAAAAACCACTCCTAATTTTTACTATTCTCGACCTCCATAACTGCGAAGGCCAAAGGAAATAAGTCACAATCTACATCTACTCCTGTAGCAACAAGCAATACACCTTTATATTTATCGTATAAGTGTGTGTCATCAATGCTAAGAACCGGTCGATAAAATTTAAATCCCTCGATCGAAGGACCAAATACCCAAAATATAGATGTGAATTGATGAACTTCCGGATTGATCTCTTTGATTATGAGTTTGTATTTAGATCCAGGATTGCTTCTTTTGATCGCATCAAGATATTGAGGTAGTGTCACGTAAGACTTCTCCTAATCACCAAAAAAATTTGTCATTGCAATTATCCTTTCATTCCATGCTTTACTATACGATATTTCAATGAACTCATTGTAGGCTGTCTAAAAATCAAAATAGATAGCTGATCCCCCATCAAATATCGATGATGAAAGTTACAATCTGACGATTTTCAGAATGCTATAATTCGAAGACTTTCACATAAATCGATGAAGATTACAATCTGACGACCTTCACAATAACCGGTGAAAGCTCTAGTTCAACAGCCTTCACAATCAACATCGTGAGTTACAATCTGACAACTCTCATATTTTTGAGCAGCCAAGACGAAGATCATTCAACAATGGTCTTTACAACGCTCTACAGAAGAGGCTACAAGTCAACTAGCCCCTTCTAAACACGGAAGCCATCTCCGTGTTCCAATTCTTGAAACGCAGGCGACCCCCGTGTTTTAATTCCTGAAATGCAGGCGGCCCCCGTGTTTCTAAGCTTCAACAAGCAAAACGCAGGCGACCTCCGCGTTTCCAATCCTCAGCAAACTAAACACAGGCGGCCCTCGTGTTTTTTAACATCCAACGGGTGCCCAACTCCGCGTCTCCACTCTAAAACACGGAGTTAGGGTCCTGAACGCCAACTTGGGCGTTGTTTGACTCATTCAACATGAGCTGAACGGTTCTAAAATCGTTTCCCATGATTTGGGGCAGTTACACCCCACTTAGGAGTGATTTAAGGGGCGGTTACACCCCCTTAATCCCCTATAAAAACGAGTAAACTCAACTGAGTTAAGGGTTGGAACTTCTTGGCTCGGATTGACCCTGAGCTTGGCAGCAAAGAGAGGATCTTTGGAGCATTCTCGGATCTGAAGATCGACCACTGGAGATTTCTTCTGGCCTTGGCTTATTAACCGATTTTTGGTTCAAATCAACTCTTTTACAGAGTTCTTCTAAACTCGTTCAGAGTTCTAAAACTTGCCACGTAAGTTCTCCACAACGTCAAATCGTGAGGAGAAGACATCGTTCCAGTGAATCAAAATGTCGGATCGTCAACGGAGAGCAAACTCGACGCGAGCATTCGAGGGACGCACTCCATCGCCACCGTGAAGAACCCAGCTTTAAATAAAGGGGAGAATCCAGATCATTCTCTTCTCTTTTGTAATTGGAATCCAATTGTAATTGAGGTCAAAGGAATACAAATTAAAATTTTCCTTCATTTCTTTTACTCCAAATTTTCCACCAAACACTCATATCTAGCACTCTCTCAATTACATTACCGAGAGTTAGTTTAAGCTTCTTTAATTTTGGCATAAGCAACCGCGCTATGTAAGAGGCAGATGCCCCACTGTGATCTTGCTCTAGTATCGGATTGCTACATGTGTGAACACCATAGTATTATGTGTTTCTAAAATGCCCATTATGTTTTTTTCCGGCAAATGCATATAACTTGCAAGGACATGCATAATCAACTTCATTTCCCTCAGCCTAACATTTCTTTTGTGTATTCATAAAACAGATTGCATCATAACTTGTGTAATTGCTTTTAATTTGCTTGAATTTGACATTCTTTTTGATTGAGTAATCATGAATCACATCAATTAATTGGCCCTTAGTCTCGAATAAATCATCAACTCTGAAAGGGACGTCATCATCTCCTCTATGAGTTGAACTTTGGCCAATGCACATATCTTATACTGTGAAATAACGAATCCACTCATCATCTTCAAACTCGTCGAGGGGTGGTTCTTCGTATTCAACATATTCATTATTAACATAAGTCTCATCAGGCCAATCCGGATTCTCTTCAACATCTTCACTCACAAATTGCATGTTATCAATTGGTGCAATATCTTGATCTTTACCTTCAGAGGCGTTGCTTCTTTCATCCTCTTCAATTGTTGCCCCTCTTAACGGTCTCATATTTTCATAAGGGACTTCATTGTTCATGAAGTTTGGCGTTCCACCGAATGAAGGTTCACCATTGTGATATTAAAATTGAGTCCGCTCCATTTCACTCGAAGAAGAAAGAAAATCATCAGACTCAATTCCTAAATCCAACATGCGTGAGAATTCTCCTGGAGGGTTGAATATTTGACACGAACTATATGGTAACTCTTTAATAAACAATTCTACCGTTGGTTACGCCTTGCTCAAATTAAATATAATACTCATGTGATGATCGTTTGAGATCTCAATTGCGGACGTTCTATCAAAAGTTATGGGCCAATTGCATATTATTTTTAGTCGATACTCTCGTGGGACAATTCTCGTAACTCGGTGTAATTCATTAATTAAGTCACGGTAACTATATGATTTCGAGATCATTAACGGCGTCGTTACCCCTCCGACGTACACTGACATATTATTCATTCCATAATTAATTTTCCCACTATAAGAGCAAGAAATAAAAATCATATTGTTTAATATATGCAAAAAAATTATATCATTTAAATGCAAAAAATTTAAAAAATATTATCAATTACAACCCTAAACCTCAAATTAAAACCAAAGATGCAAATAATCTCATATAATTTTGACCAAAAACCCTAAACCCCATATTGAAAATCCTAAACCCTAGAATTGAGCATTCTATGCCCTAAAAGTTTAATTTCAATTATAACAATCAACACACAAAACACTCGGACCACTACAAATAGAGTTCAAACCCTAGAAATTTATTTGAGAGAAAAACCTAGATTTCTACATGTTAAAAGAGGAGAGAATGAAGAGAAATTACCCTAGAAATCTTTCACAACGAATTTCAGCCGGTTGAAATTGAGATCAGTGGCACCACTATGAGAGAGCGACGGTTTTGGAGAAGAGGGAGGCGGCTGGGAATGATGGGCTTGGTGGGAGAAGGGTTTGAGTTCGTTTATATAGGGGGCAGGACTCAGAACAAGTAGTCGACGTTGGCAACTCCGACTATTCTATCACTTAGCCAATTTCCCACCTTTTTAACTTGCGGGGGAGGGGAGGGGTGACCACTCTCTGCTAAATGGTCAAGGTTGGAAACCCCGACCATTTCAAAGTAGGCATTTCGAAATGGTCGGGGTTCCCAACCCCGACCAAGTTTAATACGTGCTAAATTAGTCAGGGTTTTAAACCCCGACTAATTAGGTTTTTAATTTGTCAGCAAGGTCTAAAATAGCCGGGGTTGCCAACCCTGACTAATTAGGATCGCGTTACAAAAAAATCGACTCACTTTCTGGCCACGATGCTGACGTGACGAGAAAGAGAGTCGGTTTTTTAATAAAGTCTGAATAGGGTCGAAATTTAAGAATAAAGTTAGGATTGAGTTTATTTAGAAAATTTCTTCCTTCTGGCTTGCGTCTCAAAAAATTAGCGAAACCCCCCTAAGTTCTCTTTTCTGTTTTATATCTCCTCAGAAAAAGAATAGCCCTCCAAACCGGCACTAAACCCCTTTTAATACCCTACAATTCCCCTCTCACTCTCTAGAAAACAATGGCGAAAGGAGATGGAAGCGCGGCCAAAAGAGAAACAAGTGGTCGCTTCTCGAAATCCGAGGTAAACTAACAATTACCTTTCTCTAGTTATTGTAAGCTATGTTGCTTCAATCTTCATCTTTTGATTACTATCGGATTTAGCTTTCAACTGAATGTAGAATTGTTAAGATTTCAAGCTTTTTCTCCATCATCTCCCAGTTTTTGTGAACCCGACTCAGTCAGCTTCTCGCGAGGTGCTTTGAACCTAATGGAAATTAGAGGTTTTTATTCAATTTTGGGACATATTTTAGAGAAAAGAAAACATTTTTAAAATGTTTGTTAGGGAAAGTCTATGACTTTATATATAATCCACCTCATAGAAGGGGAAGAAGAAACCCATTAAGAATCTAACCCTACTTTACAGAAGAAGGACATGCACCAGTCGTGAGAATTTAGTTTTTTTTTAGTTTAATATGATCTAGAAATACGTAGTATCTGGAAAAAGAAATCAATGTATGATCTAAAAAGCTGTTTTTGCCCCTTAGTTGCTCATTGTTCGACTTTTGCTTACAATTTCTAATGTTTCAGGAAAAAAACTTCGGTAATAATGGGTCGGAAAAACTTATGGATTTTGCAAAAAACTTTTGAGGTTGAACAATGATGGAGCCTTCTCTAAGTCTCTCATTGAAGCAACAAGAAATTCCAAGTGTATTTTTTATCAGAATAAAAAATCTATGTGGGGGATTTGGGAAGATAATTCTTCAAAGGATATTGGGGCTGAGCAAGTTACAAAACAAGTGATGGTTTCTGAAAATGAAGTGTTGGTTGATCAGGATGTGGATGATGATGATAGTAAGAGTAAAGAGTCTGAGGTGGAGTTGAATGTCTCTTTGTCTCCTATCATTTCTGAAGATAATTTAGCTCATGAAATAGAAGAGTGTGTTTTAATTGAAGATTCTAAAGGCAAAGCTCTTATGGCTAATGAAAATAATGATGGTGAGAAATGGTTGCCAGTGCTTTTCAACAGTGAGGAAGTTTTAGAAAAGGAAGAGGACATTCCAATTATTCAGCCTCTGAATTCCTTACCAGGAGATCCTAGTTTCAATTCAAAAGTTGCTTATATCAGAAAATGTTCTAGGTTTGTGGCTAATGAACCTATGACTGCTTTGGACAGAGCTACTTCAAGAGCTGCTTTGAAAAATACTGATAAAAGTTCTCATGGAGCTTCTTCAAGTAATTTAGGTGAAAGTCCTTCTTTGGCTTCTTCTTTTGTTCCTATTCTATTTGATGTTTGTTCTGATAAGCAGTTAAAATTTTTTGCTTTAAACTGTGCCATTATTCTTGAACCTCAAGGGGATTTTGATCCCTTAAAAAATTGAGGCAAATGGAGCAGGAGAGAACTACTTTTGAGTAGGCTTTGCTTCCTTGTGTCTGAGGAGTTTGATATTATTCCTTATGTTGGTTACATGGAATGTAAGAGGGCTTGATTTGAGTACTAAAAGATTTAGAGTTAAAGATTTTTGTCAATTAAATAAATTTGAAATAATTTGTTTACAAGAAACAAAGTTGGGTTGTGTTGATGATAAAATTTTAAAAAGCCTAGGAGGTAATTTTTTTGAGTGGGTTTATATACCCTTCATTGGTGCTTCTGGTGGGATTATGATTAGTTGGAATAGTAACAAATGGAAGAAATTACAGGATTCTTCTGGTGTTTTTGTTTTGACTGTGGTCTTACAAAATAAGAGAAATGATTTTGTTTGGAACATTTCTTCAGTATATGGTCCTCACTGTAATAGCGAGAGAGCTCTGTTTTGGCAGGAGCTTAGAAATATCAAATATGATTTCTCAGGACCTTGGGTTGTGGTGGAGGGTTTTAATGTTACTATTAATGCTGCTGAAAGAAAGAGTAAAACTAATCATAGAAAAGAAATGGAAGAGTTTAAAGAGGTGATCAATGAGTTGGAATTGATTGATAGTCCTTTACATGGGAGACTGTTTACTTGGACTAATAAGAAAAGATTACCTTCTATGGCTAGACTAGATAGAGTTTTTTTGCAACTCTGAATGAGAAGATGTTTTTCCTTTTTCCAGACAACAAGGCCTTAGTAGTGAATTATCTGATCATGCTTCAATTAGTTTTGATTGTGGGAATAATCAACAATATGTTAAAAGCTTCAGGTTTGAGAAAGTTTGGTTACAATCTGAAAAGTTTAAGAAGGGTGTGCCTTTGTGGTGGAAGTGTGCGCCTAAAAGCTCATCAGTTGCTAAGAATATTGTTGGTAAATTGAGATTTATGAGAAAGTGCATCAAGCAATGAATTCATTCCAATTTTTATAGTGTTAAATAAAAAAGGAGTTGTTGGATAATCTCTTAGAATGGGAAGTTTTAGAGGAAAATAGAGATTTGGATGATGATGAATTAATTAAGAAAAATGATATTTCCATTTAGTTGAATGAGAATTTGCTACAAGAGGAGCAAATGTGGAAGCAAAGATCTAAAGCACATTGGCTAAAAGAAGAGGACAATAACACTGCATATTTTCATAAAATTGCTAATGGTAGGAAAAAGAATAATTTGATTGCTTCAATTACTGTTAATAGTGTAATGGTTAGTTCTGAAGAAGGTATAGCTCAGAATTTTTCAAATCATTATAAACAGATCTTTGGTTAGAATGAGCCTTATAGATGCCAACTTGAGTGGAATAGGTTATTTCCTATGGTAGAATGGGGTCCTAATGATATTGAAATCTATTTTTCTGAGGAGGAAGTTTATAAAGCAGTGTTTGATATGAACGGGAATAAATCCCCTGGACCAGATGGATTTCCTGTTTTATTTTTTCAAGTTTTTTGGGATACGCTGAAAAAAAATGTTATGAAGCTTTTTGAGGAGTTTTATGAGGGCAATTTGGAGATCAATAAGCTCAATTATGCTCATATTGTGCTTATTCTAAAAAAATGAGGCTATTACGGTCAATGATTATAGACACATCAGCCTTCTAAATATTATATTTAAAGTGATTACCAAAGTTTTGACTAATAGATTAAATTCTAAGCTTGAATGGCTTATTGACCCGGTTCAATCTGGTTTCATCAAAAACAGATTTTTGCTTTTTGCTTGATGAAGTGGCTGCAACTCAAGAGATTATTAATGATTACTTTCAGAATAATAAAAGTGGAGGAATTTTATTAAAATTAGATTTTGTGAAAGCATATGACATGTTGGACTGTGATTTTATTTTAGAGGTTTTGAAAACTAAAAATTTTGGTGTTAAATGGTTAAATTGGGTTAATTTGTGCTTAAGAGGGGGTATGTCTGCCATTAATATTAATGGTAAACCTGGGAGTTGGATTATGTCCAAAAGAGGTGTTCGTCAAGGAGATCCTCTTTCACCTCTTCTTTTTGTTCTAGCAGCTGATTCTTTCACCAGAATGTTGAATCTTACAGTTAAGTCTCATCTTATTAAAGATTTAGGCCCTGTTAATATGGCTCACAAAGTTTGTTGTTTGCAATATGCAGATGACACTTTGATCTTTTGTAAAAATAAAAAAGAACAGTTAACAGTTTAAAGTCGATTTTATACTGTTTTGAACTTGCTTCTGTATTAGAAATAAGTTTTAAAAAGAGTTTTCTTATAGCTCTTGAGAATAATGATTCTTTACAATAAAGTTTGGCCACTATGTTGAATTGTAAAAGTGAGAATCTTCCCATTACTTATTTGGGAGTACCTCTGAGACCTAAAAAATTAAAAAAAATGATTAATCTCCTCTGATTGAGAAGATTAAAGAAGGTTAGCTTTGTGGAAAGGCAAAACCTTATCTAGAGGGGATAGACTAGTTT
Source organism: Asparagus officinalis (assembly GCF_001876935.1). NCBI lineage: Eukaryota > Viridiplantae > Streptophyta > Magnoliopsida > Asparagales > Asparagaceae > Asparagus > Asparagus officinalis. Next base: position 108,097,871 of record NC_033798.1, on the reverse strand, counting down.
TAGTTAACTCAGTTCTATCTTCTATGCCTATTTTTTGGTTATCATTTTTCTTATTTCCTTCTTGGGTTATTGATAAAATTGATAAGATGAGAAGAAGATTTTTGTGGATTGGGTCTTTAGATCATAAGAGTTGTACAAATCTGATTAAATGGGAGGAGATATGTAGACCTAAGCTTTTTGGTGGTTTGGGAGTTATAAATCTGAAAATCATGAATAAAAGCCTTGTTAGGGAAATGGCTTTGGAAATGGTTTGATGATAAACATGTGCTTTGGAAACAAATCAGCTTTTATAAATATTTTGAAAGAAAAGATTGGAGGGAATATTTTCATTCTGGTAGAGTGCATTTATCTTATTTCTGGAAAATTTTGTTTGTTAATGCTGAAAGCTTCTTATGCAGTATTCATGTGGAGGTGGGAGAAAGAAATCATACTTTATTTTGGCTTGATAAATGGTTAGGCTCATCTACTCTTGCTTCTTTATTTCCATCTCTATTTATTACCACTTCTTTTCCGTTTGCTTCTATCAGCAATCTGAGAAAGAAAAGAAATAATATGTGGATCATATTCAGTTCAAGAGGCAATTGACTGGAAATTTGGTTTTTCAGTTTTTGAATATGTTGAATCTCATTAAGGACTTAAATTTGGAACAAAGAGAAGACAAAAAAATTTGGTTATGGGAGGCAAATGGTATTTACACTGTAAAATCTTTATATTAATTTCTTATTGATGGAGGTTTAAGGTTTGATTATGCAAAAAATTAGAAACTTTCAATTCCTTTAAAAAAGTGAAAATTCTGGTTTGGTTGGCTTTACGACAAAGTTTAAATACAAAAGATATTCTGGATAAAAAAGAAATTCATTTAGAGATGACTTGTTGTTTATGCTCTAAATCAGAAGAGAGTCATACACATTTATTTGTTGAATGTGAGTTTGTATACTCAATTTGGAGATCTATACAGTTCAAATTAAAAATTGAGAAAGATTTTAAAATGAAGTCTTTAAAAGAAGTTTGGATTAATTGGGTTGCTGGTGAGAATGATGATTGCAATATGGAAAGAGATATTATTTGTTCTGTTGTTTGGTGCATATGACAAGAGCGTAATGATAGACTCTTTTCTAACAAGAAGAAGATGTCTCTTGAGCTTTTGAGCAAGATTTTGACATTCTCAACCTTTTGGTTAGGTTCTAAGAGTATTTCTGCTCGAGCGGTTAGGCTTCAAGAGAGAAGAAGAAAAATGAATGAGCTATCTGGAGCTTTACAAGTGTCTCAAGAGGGCTTAGAAGCAGTGGTGTAGCCAGGAATTAGAGCTTGAGGGGTCACACTTATTTCCTCTCTTAAAAAATGTTAAAAGAACTATATCAATAATCACATTCGATAATACCAAGATCTTTTTGAGAGAAAGGAGTCTCAAACTCAAAAACCCCAACATAATACTACTAAAAAAGGAAAATAATAGAGTACTCACAACGGCAAAAGGAACTCTAGTTTAAGTTATATGCTCCATTTTGAGCTACTAAGATATAGCCATGTGATGAAGGCCACAATGCTAGTCACATCAAAAGGTGTGGACTTCACCTCTCTATCTCTTGATAGTTCATTTTGCTAAATGAGCCACCATCTCATAACCATCATTCCCATATACAAAATGATTGTTTACTAAAAAAGGAAAATAATAGAGTACTCACAACGGCAAAAGGAACTCTAGTTTAAGTTATATGCTCCATTTTCCATCGGTTGCTCTATTGTATTAATATATTAAATAAGTAAGTTTGATAGATATGATGCATTCGTGTAGTTTTGTTTAGTTATTGAGAGTGTCAATGGACCATTATATAGAGAAAGGGTTATCAATTGGCAATGAGGAAATACCATAAAATATATATAATTATGGCTTTATAATAGGTAGCCTCATCATGTAAATTTAATTGGCTAATGGAGTTTCAAGAATAAGGAAAATATCGAGTATGCTACAAATTTTTTACTATTATTGCTCTACTAGACAAAAAAAAGTGAGATCTATAGAAACTGATAATTTCTCTTTGTGATATATAAGAAACGGCCTTATTTTTTGGGGTCTAGCAATACAACTCATGTAGATAATTATCACTACTACTAGAATAATAGGCGTCAAAACAAAAGTTAATGCTGCTAAATAAAATAGTTTAGTTAGTTTACCATTTGTGCCTACTATCTACAATATATTTTATTTATTCTTCACCTTAATTTATATTGCATAAAAATGCAAGTTTCGTGATGATGTTTCAATGGAGCTGACTAGAATGGTGTTGTTCATTGAATGTTTAATGAATAGTGATACCTTTTACTTCACCGATTCAAGCACATAAGAACAATAAATCTTGTTATATGATGACAAAGGAGCTTTTTAAAAAAAACTACTCACACTTTAGCAAAACTTAACCAAAGGTAGATGAAATATATTTTTTTTAGTGATCATAGATCTTCATATAGCAAGAATAGGAGGAGGCTCAAATGTTTTTGGGAAAACATTTTCCGGAAGACTTTTCAAGAACTTCCAAAGTGTTATGGAGAGCAAAACATTCCTTGCTAGAGATAAAATTCTCCTTCTGCTGCATATGCCTCACCAACAACTAGCAGCCCATAGGAACGAATGCAGATGTGCTATTTTGAATTAGTACGTGCATCTTTTACAGCCTGTTTGGATGGAGGGTAGAGAGGGGGAAGGGAAGAGAAATTTCATTTTATATTTGATTGGGAGTTTCATTTAGGAGGGTAGAGGAGAAGAATGGAGGGAAAAATTGGGCCAAAATCTTACACCCCAATTTGGGGTGTAATGGAGGGGAAGGGAAGGAAGGAGAATTTTTCCCCTTCCTTCCCCTTCCTTCTCTTCCCTAAAGTGAACTCCCAAACATGCCATTAATCTCATGTCATTACTGTTTCTACCAACTGATTGGTGTTGGCTTGGTCGATGGGAGAGTCTGATTCGTACAAAAGAGAGAATGGTCTAGGGTACAAATACTAGAATGAGACACACTACTTCTGAGAGAATGTTCTTAATATTTTTAACTTCAAGGTTGCAAACCTTAAGTCAGATACCTCTTAGAATTCTCTATGTTATTGCATTGTTTTCAAGTGTGAATTCTTTATTAGTGTTCCATGCTTAAGCAGTTTGGGCATCTGGCTTTGTCTGATCATTATTTCTAGGAATTTTATTTGCCAACACTTTGTTTTTTCAATTGGCCTTAACATGCGATGAGTTTCCATTTTAGGCATTGTGAACATTTCAACATGTATCTATAATTTTATGGGCCCTTTTTTCATTCATTCGTCATTTTTGTAGTACTAGTTTTTATGCACGTGCAACGCACGTGATTAAATATCAAAATGATTTATTTTTTATTTTATTACTATAAATAAGTCATATTCATTTTAATTATTAGATTTGCTATAATTTTTATTTAAACATTATTAAAAAATTATTGTAATAGTTTCTTGTGCTAAATAGGGATCAATATACTTAACCGGGATATCATAATTAATTTTCACAGAAAAAGATATCAGTTGACATAGTAATATCTTCAAGCATAATAGTAAAAGAAAATAAGTTAAATTGATACTATATGTCATATTCTAAACTCTACTAATCCCAAGTTGTATTATAGAGTCAAGGATGAATAACAATATCATTATGAACTATAGTTCTAGCAATAAAAAATAACATTTCTTATTGCGTTGAAAATAGAATTACACTGTACTTTTCAACATTATAAGCTCATGTTTTATAATAAACAATCTCAAAAGCAAACATAAAAAAGAAGTACGATAAACATGATACACACACATATATATATATATATATATATATATATATATATATATAAAAGATCTCAGCCTACATTATTTGATAGACTTAAACTAATAAAAAGACAAACTAAAGATTAATGGTGACTATAGTATAATTTTATATGATAAAAGCAATCACATAAGCATACAAAAATACTAAAAATTTTGCATGCAAATTCCTTCTAAAAATTTCTAATTTTACTCAAAAATTAAGTTATAGTATAAACTGTTCAAAAAGTATTATCATTTATTCTTTTTATTTCATATTTTAATTGAGCCAAGATCAATCTTTCTCCATCTTTATCTTTTTATTAGGTAATTCTAGAGTAACATCTTCATCATCTACATCAATTGTGATATCAGATTGGAATTGAATTTCTTAAAATTAATCTCTTCAAATAATAAAGTCCAACACCAAAATCAACCCATTTGTCTTTTGCTCCCCCCTCAAAAATCATATCCCTTATCCATGAAATGGGTTTGTACATAATGAAGAACAAAAGACAATGTCAAGAGACAAAAAAGAAAAAAAAAGGAATTGAATAAGAATCGCTAGGTTTGTACATGATAAAGAGCAAAAGACAAGATAAGAGTCCAGAAATCGCTAGGTTTGTACATGATAAAGAGCAAAAGACAAGATAAGAGTCCAGAAATATATTAGGATATACTTGGATCAATTAAATTATATTATTACTCATAATTGATATGCATAAGAGACAAAATGTGTTGACAATTTTAAACTATAAAACAAAATGTATGAGCCCTCTAACATAATTTTTTAATACAAGCAATCCCCAAGATTAATTTTAAAAATCTCTTGGTTTTGTGGAAGAGTTTGGGTGTAAAGAATAAATGTTAAATTATCTAATCCGATTAAAGTAGGATCATAAAAATTAACCCCATACATGAAATTTATTTTAATCAAAACTCATATATAAAAGTATTATAATTGACATTGAGTTCAAAGATACGTGTGAGATTTTCTTTGACTTTTATACAAACAATATCTATTTAAATAATAATAGTATAATTAAACTTTGTGATCTGAAAAGAAATTAAACATACAATACAATTAATCTATTTTAATAAGAAGAACATAACTAAGACACATACTTGTTGAAGGAGATAAAAGTACTGTGAAAATTGTTATAATTTTTTAATCTGAGAAAAAATCAAATATACAATATAATTAATTGCTTTAAAATAATCTAATCTAATCTAATAACAATGGCACATGCCTGTAGAAGAAAATAAAAGTGCTAAAGAAATTATTGTAATTTCTTGGCTTATATATTGGTATATGATGTTGCATGTAAAAGGATAACAATTATAAATAGAGTTCTATTAAATAATAATAGTATAATTAAATTTTGAAAATAAGTGTGTAGTACTTTGAACTACTTTAATTTTAGTCGGTGAGAGATCGTCACTTTGTGTGTAATTATTAATCATATAGAATAGTTATTTGCAGATTGGCATTATCAATCATGTAGCACGTGAATATTGTTTACAGATTGATCATTGATCACATATAAAAACGAGGGGGTAAATTTAGCATTTAATAAATCCTCTAATTAACCTAAGCGTACAGTGAACTACTTGAATTTTAGTCGGTCAGAGATCGTCACGTTGTGTGTAATTATTAATCATATAGCATGTGAATAATTGTTCTCAGTTTGACATTATTAATCATGTAGCACATGAATAATTGTTTGCAGTTTGATCATTGATCAGTGATATTTAATAAATCGTCTAATTTACCTAAGTTGCTCTTTCATTCAGGTTTATTTTTTAATTTAAACTATATTCTTATCTTCATACTATGTATATCCAATAAGAATTCATCAATTTATCAACTTACTCTTACTTAATGGATTAGTATTTGAATTCCAATGGTATTTTTGTCTATTAAAAGATTTTTCCGAACTCGTGTTTTTAAAGGAAGTATGATATTAGTATGGCTTGTAGCATTGGTGGTATTTTGAACATAACACCACTTGTTGTTGGAACTTAAGCTGACTTCCCTTTATTATTTCAGATTTATTATTTCTGGTGTAATGCTATTTTTCTTTTAACTCTCAACAGATAAAACAGATGGAGAAATTACTTGAAGAGGGAAAAGATGACCTGTTAGATGAAAAATTCCACCAGAAGCTTGCCGAGGAATTCAAGTGAGTCCAGACTCAAGTCTGTTAGTAGTCTTTTAACCATCCCATCACAAATTTCATAGATGAGCACATGCTAATCTATTCAAGCTCGAACAGAAACTATGCAGAAAAGAGGAAAAATAGAACTAGGGAATCGACCTTAATTCTTAATAACATCTATAATATGAAACTGATTGTTTCCTGCACTGTTGTGAAATCCTATACCAGCCGTTTGCCAAATCGAGCTGGAAACAAGGCTATACAAATGAAGCAGGTCCCTTCCTCCTCCTTTTGTCTTTTCGAAATAAGGCAAAATACTATATGCTGGTTGTTTGTCATCGATATCACATGATGTTGTTTCTTTTGCCCATGTTTCGTGTAGGTTCAAAGATGGTTCACAAAGAGGAAAAATCCCTCATCTGAAAATACTGATTCATATCACTCTTCAGAAGATTTGGTTACTGCTGTGGATACAAGCCAGTCTGTTAGTGCTGCTCCTGAAAGTTCTTCTGACATGCCTGGAGGTGCCATTTAGTTTTCCTTTTTCTTTGTTCCAGTCAGACATATTTTGTTTATAATCTACTTTCGAGGTAATCTTATCAAAGTGGCCGTGTTCCTTAGTGTGCGGAAATACTTCATATGAGATGTTTTTTACCTTGAACAAAATGCTTTTCCAATTACCACTTAATATAGCTACCTAATGTTTGTTGCAAAGTTGATTTTGGGTATGATAGTGCAAATTGGTTAAATTACGTCCTCGTCCAAAAAGTTAGAGACCAATATCTCAATCTGCACTTCTTGTAGTATGGTTGTTATGTTATTCACAATGCACAACAGCCAGGCAGCAGGATCTATGAATTCTCATGTCATTTGGAATTCAGCAGCTTAACTACACCCAGTTAAAATGCATTGAGGGTCATTATCCCCATTCTCAAATAAAACTCATAAAACAGCATAATGTCGGTCAGCTCGAAGCGTCTCAACTTGCATCGAGGGTCATATATGAATCCGAAATTCATCTAACAAAGTGGGACTTTTTATATACAACTTTTTTTTTAGCTTGGTACTGAATTGAGATTTAAAGTTATAAACTGAAGTGTCCTCTCATTTTATGGACTTCTATCAGTTATTAGCACAATGGTAAGTGCTCTAGGCTTCTAGTCATATCGGACAATACATGGTATATAATTCAAACAGATTGTTTTAATTGGGCAAGTTATTAATTTGATTTTTTTGGGCGTCCCCTTCTCTCCCTCCCTCACTTATATCACATGTTTGGTAGATGACTTAACCATATATGTCAGGAACGTGGGACTCTATAGCGTTCAATCGTCCCATAACGCGGTACACTAGCGAATTAGGTCGCATACCCAACGACCTGATTTGGAATTCAAATTAGTTAATATTTTGGGAAAAAACAACCATTTTCAGAAAAATAAGCAACAGAAAATGTACCATAATTGCAACAATAAAATTCTTTTACCATTATTGACCCTTGAATTTGACTCTCGCTAAAAATTGTATGTTAAGGAACTTAGATTCCTACATTAAAAACCGAACCTGAAGCATGCTACGTTTCCTAGCATAGCGGTATAAGCCTACCTCTCTCGTACCCCATTCCATATAAGTCGCGTATCACGCTTCCGTTTCTGTTCCCTGAACTAGAACATATTGGGTTCCATACAACTATGGACTTAACTATTTTAGCAATTGTACTTCTCAAGAGTCAAGGTCCACTTACATTAAGGGGGTGTTTGGTTAAATGAAGGTGACTCAAATGTGTGAAAGTCACTTATTTTTGCAAGTGTGAAAGTAAAATGCAATGTTTGTTTGTAAAAATGAATTAATCTTGGAACTAGGAAAATAAAGATGACGTGGCAATTATTTATTTATTTGTTATTTAAATTCATATTACACTCTAAACTCTAATAATTATTCTGGTAACAACTAAAGAACAAATTGAAAGCCTCAGGTATATATATCATCAATTACTTGTACTAATTTTTATAGATTCTTTGTATTCTGTATTTTTTTACTTATGTACTTTATATTTTTTTAATAACGTAATGGGTTATTAAATGCCTAGTCATGTTACAACTGTACAACAATCACGCTAAAATGTGTAGTCATGTTCATAAATTGTCTAATTCGTACTATATACATGACATAACAATGTACACAGCTATTAAATGCTATAAAAGAAATAATATAATTAGCAGGTAAGAAAATTTTTGGGGGAGGTGTTTGTTTCCACCGAATAACATGGGAAAAATAAGGTAAGATAAATAATAAATATACTAATAAATAAGGAGTGGTCCCCACTTTTTTCTCACTTTCACTTGACTTCATCACTTTTTTAGGGGAACTTAAATATGCATTAGAGCTGATATGGACTCATTTTAACATTTCACTTTCAAAATTACTTTCAATAAAACAAACACCAAAAGTCTTAAAATCATTTCACTTTCACACTTTTACAATTCACTTTCATAAAAGCATACACCTCCTAAATGCTTGTGCTGATGTTCTCAAGTGCATTAAATGCATTGTAAAGCAAACAATTCGTACATGACTTTGAAGATATTAAACAATTTCTCTTTTCGAGAGCACATGTTGGGAAACATAGGCATCACCTTTTGATAAGTAGGTTTTAACAAATCAGAAGTAAATAAATTCACAGAACATATCTTTTTCTTACAAAAGATACATAACTATACGTAAGGACCTTGAAGGGTAGTGGCAAAGCACATATGAATATGATAGCATAAGAGGTGAGGGGACCTTGAAGGGTAGTGGCAAAGTACATATGATAGCATAAGAGGTGAGGAGACGAGACTGATGAAATCAACCTGGATGTTATCATCTGACATATCCTGTCTGTCCATAAAGGAGGCATCAGGAACAATCGGATCCTATGTTACCCGGGTACTTCTATAATGAAGTCGTACCCGTACCGGACACGTACCTCACGCTTTCCCATACCCAAACTTCATGAACACTTCTTGAATACATGCATGCATTTATTACAACATGTACTCAATTATGATATGTGTTAATTTAAAACAATGTTTTAAATGTCGGATGTCGGGTTCATGTCGGTCGGCCAAAATTCATGTCGGATAGTGAAAATCGGGGATATATCGGGGGACATGAAAAAAATATCGGATTGCCATATCGGATAGGTTGATATAATATCATAAATGGAATCTTCACATACTTGATAATTATATTGTCTAAACATATGAAAAAGTACATAACTTATTGATGTTAGGATCACTAACCAATTGTAGACACCTGATTTCCGAGTCGGGTTTTTCAAACTTGACCCAATAAGCTTAAAACCGCTTTTTCTAAAATTTGGCCGATATTTCTTGGCCGCAATGGCGCCCGACATACCCGATATTTTCCGACATGTCCCCGATATGACCTCAGAAACACAGAGCTTACACTTCACATCCGTCTTTTGAAACTAATGAGATACGGGTCGGATTCGTTTCAGTCCATACCCAAGTTTAAAACTATATAGTTAATGGGTCGTTTAGATGTCTAGGAAAAAAAATGAGTAGTTTACAATTCACGATAATCAATATGATAAAAGAAACTCAAAAATGTGATCGGAATTTTAATTCTAATGACACATGAAGGGGGAAAAAATTATCTTATGTACAGTATTAATTCAATATATATATGTAGTCATGTTCACATACCCTACATTTTATAGTTTTGTCATGTCTCGTACCCGCACCCGTACAAGTACCCGTGCCCGTTTCCATGCAACTTAGATCGGATCAGACAACGATTTCATGGTTTCATCTGCTGTATATTGCCTGATATCATCTACATCTATATTTTATTTCTTTATTACTTATGTGGTAAAATATATCAGCTAGTGAATTCTCATTAGCTTTTAACAGTGCTGGATACTTTGAAACTTTTTCTTTTACATTTTATAATCCAACTAGCATATTGGCACGTGCATACAAATAAAAATAAACCAGTTCCTCACATGTAAGTATATCAATTGAATCTCTATTATAAAAATTCAAAAGTTTATATATTTTAAGGTTTAATCTCAGAATAAATCAGACTTTATAAATAATTTTGTAATGGTGTTATTCTTAATTTATCAAGTTAACTGTATTTTGATTTTACATCTTTGAATCTTGTTATTCTTAGATTGGACCCACAAAAAGATTTAATTGACTTAAGGACCTAAGTTGAAATATCAAAGGTGTATTAGAGAAACTGAAATGATTTAAGTACCTAATTTGAAAATATCAAGATTTGAAGCTTAATATCAAAATTAAAAATTTTACAAACTTACATAAAATAAGTATGAAATTTTGTAAGGCTTATCATTTAAAGTTTGTACTTGTCCATGAGGGGACAATGAAAATCATATCAAGTTTGCAATTGCCTTCATAGAACCTTCTGGAATTAGTGAGAGGGGAGGGGAGGGATTAGCAAATGACAAAATTGCCCTTTGGAATAGAAGCATGAAGCAAAGGAATGTCCACCACTCATCCAATTTTGATTTGCCCTCCATTGGCTTTTAATAATGTAGTATAGATGCATTTGGAATGCTATATGTAAAGTACTCTTTCACGTGGAGTTAAGCAAATATTTGTGGTAAGTTATTGTGGTGTGGAATGTATGGCTTGCTTTGAAGGTCATGATT
>NC_033798.1:108037965-108087214 GCF_001876935.1 Asparagus officinalis | reverse complement strand
TTTCAGATGCTGGGGAGAAAGACCCTGAACAAGCAGAGTTGGAGTTTGAGGCGAGGTCATCAAGAGACAATGCATGGTAAGCATGTTACAGTGAATTTACAAGCTTATTTCGCAAACATCTACCTTCAACATGTCTTTTTGTTTTTCTTCTAGAAAATGTTGTGCCTCTTGATGCTGCATGCGTCAGTTATAACTTTCTGATTATCGGCCAAAGATCTATCACTTCACTGTTTCAGAGTACAATAGTTATTCATTTTCTCATAAATATTTACCTGGTTGTTAAGCGCATAAAAATCTGTAAGATGTGATATAAAAAGCCATGGATTTGTCAACTGAATTTGTCTCAACTTCATTTTTCTCACCACTTTTCGTGCGTCATTGACAGTGTTGCACCGTGAAGTATTTAGAATGATGATATACAGTGTTATGTTCTAAATACTTAGATCATATAGAATAAGGATGTTGATTAAAAATTTAGATATAGATGATGACATTTGTCACATTTCAATGTTTAAATGGGAGATATACCACTGGGAAAGTTAAATCATTACTCCCCATATTCTCTTATATAGACACAAGTCACAGGACTGCATACATATAAGTGTCTGGTCCATACTATATAAGAATATGAAATATGCTTGCATGACCACATAAGAATGCTACATTTTGAATAGCTTTCTTGGCTTATTTTTCTTATTTATTTATTTTTCTATTTTACAGGTATGATGTATCTACATTCCTTGCACACAGAATTCTTAGTTCAGGAGAACCTGTAAGGAGTACCATCCCTTTCTTTTTGTTATCTTGGATGACAGATTTATACATGTCAATGTGAAAAATGCTTATGCTATTTATGTTCATTTGCTGCTATGGGTTTAATCTTTGAGCTCTGAAGTTTATGTAGTCAAACTTTCTGTCAGTTGATTATCATATTCTATGACTCACCTGTTGCTCTTTGGTGTGCTTATGTTGAGGGCATGTTATGGTTCTCAATACTTTACAAAGTTGATTCCATTATTAGTGATGTCTATCTATCCAAGGAAAATTCCCCAAAGAACTTCCATAGATTTTGAACTATTTCATTTACTTGGGGCCTTGGGGGGAAAAGGTTAAGGCTGTCAGATTTCTGAAAAAGAAAGTATATGATTAACTTATTCCAATAGGTCAATGGGGTCTTCAATTTTCTGTAACAAACTTTTCTATGTTTATAATAGTCTTATTTTTGGTACATCTAGCAGGAGCCAAAAGTGTCATTTGATTGAAGTAGTTTCCAATTAAACATGAAGGAATGCATCTAGGAATACATGTTCAGATTTAAAACATAGGATAAGAAGCTAGGTTTTTTTTCGTTTTTCTCTCTTTTACAGCAAATCGTGCTACCTCATACAACTGTTTCTTGCTCCATCCATACTGTTTGATCTATTCATGGCTTTCTATCCATCCCAATTTCAGATTACTAACAATCTTTTCCTTATGCATCCTCTTTTATGGATGAATCAACTTTGTGATGATGGATCATAAAATTTGGTTTGTTCCTCCATGAAGTTAATAGACCATGTTTTCTTTCTTTCCCCGTCTATTTCGTATTGTCCTACTTTTGGATATCCTGCACTTTTGTGGTAGTGATCTACACTTCAAATTCCCTGCTGAAGCATCTTCACTTGTTTTTGTTGCCTAAGTTTGTTCTACAACAAGCGTTAACTTGTTCCATTGGTAGTTATATTCATTGTTGTGTGTGCTTTGTCTTTGAACAGTCAAATGTGCTTCCTTAACTAAAGCTTGTTATAAGAAATGCCCATTGCAACTGTACCATGAGATAGTCTAGTTAGTGGAATCACTACATCCTGCATTTCCATATAAAAGATTCTATATGGTAATATGTCAATTTATATTTCTCACGGTAGTCTATATTTTTCTAGGAAGTTCGTGTTAGATTTCATGGATTCGGTGCTGAGGATGATGAGTGGGTGAACATCAAGAAGGATGTCCGTGAGCGTTCAATCCCCCTTGAATCATCAGAATGTCAGAAGGTTGATGTCGGGGATCTTGTTCTCTGTTTCAGGGTATGTCGCTTGGTGATGAGCTAAGTGTTATTTCTAGTCCTGCTCATTATTTTAACTAATTATTGTATCTGTACATAGGAGAGGAGTGAACAAGCCATGTACTTTGATGCTCATGTTCTTGAAGTGCAAAGAAAGTTGCATGATATAAGGGGCTGTAGATGTCTCTTCTTGGTTCGCTATGATCATGATGATAGTGAGGTAATAACCGTTTAATTTCTGAAGATCTCTCCAATACTGTGATCGAATGTTTTCTCACATCCTTTGAACTATTACCGTGTAGGAAAGAGTTGGCCTGAAAAGACTCTGCCGTAGGCCAAAGTACTGATCCGTTGAAGGGGCTTGCCTTCTGGTTACTTAGATGTGTAAGCTCCTTTTACAGTAGAGGATGTGGGCGCTAAGCTCGCATTCTGTCAACTTGAGTTTGCAGTAAAACCGGACTCCTAACTTTTCTAGGTTATATATAATTTGATGTCTCTAGCCTGTATTTCTACTCGATTTAGAACTTGCAGAACATCACTTGTTTTCGAGAAAAAAATGTGTAGTATTGCTGAGTACCTTAATCCACCAAAGTTTGGATAGTTGCCTAACTAGATGATGGTGCTATTCTCAAGATTTTATATGCTTGTATGCAGCTCTATGCTTTTTCCTGTTCCAGTTTACTTTCTTGTGAGTGGAAGAAACAATAAACTGTATTTGTGATAACATCAATTTACAGTTGTGTTTGAAGTGAAGAATCTTTGAGGCGTGCCTAACTATACTCCTATTAATTTCAAAATAAGCAAGAATCGCCGGTAAAGTTTTGATTAAGATAAAACGTGATTCTGAAAAGTAGAAGCGCTGCAACTGAGAAAGGTCTTCTCCGTTAACAGAGAGAAAACTGCTGCTGAAAGCCTTGAAATGCTTCATGTTTAATCTCATTCAGAAGATCATCTCGGTGACATACGAAAAATGGTTCATCGTTCTCAGGGTAGAAATGAGACAGACGCTAAGTTGGTAATGAAAGACGACGGAAACAGATATGTCAACTCGAGCAGCGCAAAAACAATCGTATGCACCTTCGGTAGGCTATCTCCCAATAGTCAGACTGCTGTGACTTGCCAGGATTTATGAGGGATCTCACAAAAAATACATAATGAGTAGCTTGTAGATTGAAGAATTCACGTATGTACCTCAGGCCAGGTCCCTTCTCTGGTACCAACAACTGCTCTCATCACCACTTAAAACTAGCAAACAACCACGCGATATATATACACCCTTTGCTAGATGCATCTGACAAGCTGGAAAGTGAATACTTCTCAAGCGTTTGCTGCAACACCCGACGTGTCAACGACATGATAGTTTAGACTCGTGACACAAGTTGTAGATCAGAATTCCCTAGTTCTCTGAGTTGGAAAACCATTTCAAGCAATTAATATCTGCTGGGCTAGCATCAACTTCTAAGAGTCGTCACTGGAAAAATATTGCTGGGTGCTTCACAGGAACAAACTTCAATAGAGGATGGATACAACTCTAGAAGCGTATGAAAACCAGTAAAAGGCTCCCCTAGAACCAGCCATGTCTGCGGTCTTTATTGGTTATACCTGAAAACTCCTGATTATTCATTAGTCAAGAAAGTTCTGATAAAATAAAAAACTGCATATAATTCATAAAGTATACAAGAGGAAACTTGTGACAGGATGATATGAGCAACCACTTTGGTCACGCATAAATAACAGGTTTGAGACACGAGAAAAGCTTGAACGCTTCTCATCAATAGCCACACAGAACAAGCTTGGTAGCACTTCATCACAGATTCTTGCTCGACTTAGCGATCAGCAACACGAAATGTGGGGATACTTCCTTCAGAAAAGGATTCTTTAACCAAATTTCCAAGAACGCAAAGTACAAAATCTAGAAAGAGAAGAAAAAAAACTAGGAAAGAGCTGTTGTATTGATTCTTGTATACTCAATAACCCGAATATATACATGAACTGATGCTATGCACAGAGGCCAGTCTAACAGTTTCCTCTTAATCGGGAAGCGCGGAGGATAGAACTTACAATGATATTCCTCCCAAGTAATTTTACAACTCTCGAAACTGCTTGTGCATGCCGTAGGTCAGGATCACCTACAAGAGTGGAATATCTCCAGCGGCAAAGCTTTGCAATATTCAACATCTCTGCGATGTGTGGTTGAGTTTACTATTATTAGAGAGCTGTGTCCAGAAGCTCCGCACAAGTCGATGAATAGGAATAGCCGATTTTGCAACAACCAGTCCACCAGCACCTCTTCAAACTGTCCACCTCTATTTCCTTTTCTATGGTCAGGTTTTCTAATGTAGGGAGAGCACAAGGATTGCTGTAAATAAAGGCAGGTGGCTTACTGTGCGCAGAAAATTGGAAAACAATAGTACATCATGGTGTCCAATCAATAAAATAGGGCTGTCAAAGAAAAATCGCATTTCATGAAAAAGTGGTAATAACAAAATAAATTAATGATACAAGTTCAGATTCCATGGAACTGCACAAGCCACGTATTGAACATCATGCAGATTACGATGAAGAATAATTAAGGACACTGGGACTTCAATGAAATAGGAATATAGATTCCAAGTACAAATGATTCGAGTGGGTACATCCAAAAGTTCAGCATGTACTGCATCAAAGCCTGAAATATGTTGCTTACAACAAGGGAAATAAACGTTGAGCACCAACACAAAATACTGTCTTGCTACCCTTTTTCTGACTGCCTCCTTAACTAACGCCTCACTTCCAACTGGCTCTACTGCAGTCATTCCCTTCCAGGAGACTCCTACAGCTCCAAATGATGTCCCTCATAGCGAGTGCACACATGATCGCGCTGAACATGATGCCAGCAACCTTTTGTAGTACACACTCACCTTAAAGCTCAATAATACCTGTCATCGTCTTCTTTTATTTATAAATTTATACCCCTCAAGTGAAGCCTGACAGGACTCAAAGAGCAATATTTAAGGAAACATAAAGTAATCACTAATTGTTTAGATCTAAAGCGGATATAAAGTAAGAGGAGGTTCAGTTGTAAATTCAATTGGAGTTGGATTAAAAAATTAAAAAAAAACTAAAGTGGATATAAACCAAGAGGAGGTTCAGTTGTAAATTCAACTGGATTTGAAAAAAAAAGGAAGGTTTACCGTAATTTCAAATGTCTTATGGTTTTTATGTCCTTTCTCTTACCTCTTATTCACCACCTGCAACCTCTTGCAGTTATGTTTACAGGCACCACATGTTCTTGACAGATACAAGGGAAAAACCGTTTAAAAGACCAAAACCACAGCTCTGGATTTCGAAATTCTTCTGTCAATCTTTAACATCCACGGACCCTAAGACCTCAGGTAGCCTCAAAAGAGCATCTAAGTTATACCAATCTCCTCCTATGGACAAAATGAAAACATCATAACCCCAGGGCTAATCCCTGCAAAGATAGAAAAGATTAACTGAGTTTCAAATCTCTGATTCCACAAAATCAAGGTGGGATATGCAACAATGTTAAGAAGGCCATGTGAGATTGAAAGGATCCTCACTTAATTCCGTCGATGAAGACATTGTCAAAAAAGTATATGATGGGTCATAAGCTTTCACATCTAACAGTCTCTCATCACCCAGTCTAATGATCATAAATGTCACACCCGGAAACAACGGAAGATATATATGATGTACGTGACAGCAGCGACTCGTCCGCAAGACAAGCCTCACACACGTGCCAAGCCTTACACTTCACATCACATATTTTCTCACAAAATATAATACTTGCCGAAGGTAGAGTTCAGATCAAAGTATATATAACCTAGTACTTACATTTCAAACTTACCGATATATGAGCATTCTGCAAAGCCCAAAACACTCTGCTTGGCCATACATAACAAAAAAGAAGATTACATCTTATAACGCCTCCAAGCAAAACACTTAGACCCAAAAATTTTAACACATACACAGAACATTAAATTTGAACAAAAAAAATTGAAAATGATGGGGTGAGCTAAAGCTCGGTAAGAATATTCCCCAACAGAGTTCCTAGATATCTAGCAACATAATAATTCTCAAGAATAGTGAATTATAGGCTTCACACCTAAAATTCTAAGATGACAAAATATTGCATAAAGAACATATTATTGGCATTTTTAAGAAAGAATGCAATAATTTCAAATACTTTCTTATATGCAAACTAACATGGTAATAGATTCCTCAATCAGACTTTTTGCAATCAACATAAATACTGAGAAAGAGAACAGACTATCAAAATTCATGCAAAACCAAAAGATTACCGTTTTCTAAAATTCACAGTCAAATTTTAGAATCTCAAATTTCGATGAGTTGTTCACATGGTTGCAAGAATCACCGCATAGATCACACTAAAGCTACAAATATTATAGCATAGTAACATGAGAATGCATAAAACGCGCATCACAGAATAGATAATTTCCAAGAATAGAATGCACATAATACTATCATAGGCCACCCGCCAGATCAGAAATGCCCAAAAGGGCCAGATAAAGGTGCATTCACCATATGATAAGCATAGACAAAACATTCCATAGTGGACTTTCTGAGGGTTTTGAAAACATCAATAATCACTTGTCAAATCAAAAACAGATTGCTTACCACGCTTTCAAATCAAATGGATGAGTGCAAAAATCATCATCTCAATTAAAACTATTTATGAAATTCACTTTTATTTATTTTCATTTGTTAAGTTACGAAAAATTTCTTGAATCCGTTAAACCGTTGAACATATTCAAAACACTTCTTTCTTCAATATATTTTGAATAAAACAATATCCATATTTATTTGAGATCGCATGAGAACCAAAATCACTTAACATATTTTATACAAAATCAAATTTAATTTTAATATTTCATACGAAATCAAAATCATATTATTGGGATATGTTACCAGAGTATATGTCAAATCACAATTCATTTTATATACATAAAAACAATAAAATAATTATTTCTTGAGCACAAGATCAATCAAATATAACACTCATGTGATTTATATTATAAAAATGCTAGTGGGAAATGAACTCACTACTAAACTGATTGGATTCTCCCAAATTCGATCCCCTTTGATATCCATAATGTCCCATATTATCATAAGACATAGGGTCAAAACCAAACAAACGTAAACTCTTACTGATCACTCTATAATATAGGTCCAAATAGAATCAAATATAATCAACAGAAATCAAGACTCATAAATAGGATTCACCTAGGCTTATTGCTAATTTTAGCGATCTATCATAAATTCTATAGCTCTTCTTTACTAACTTATGGACCGTTTACCAAATTATGGCAAGACAAGAGGCCACAAAGAATTATCCAAGCCTGAAGATAGCCTTTTATTACTCACCATGGGCCTATTTGCAAACAGAGGAAATAATAGGGGTCTATAGGCAAATATCCTTGCCTATTTATGGTTTAAACTCTGCGTTCAGGCCTATTCACAACTTCAGTGAATTTTAAGGACGTAGAGCAAATCATCCATTCAATTATTACACTTGTTCTCTAAGTTTGAACTTATTAACAAACTTTTCAAATTCCAAGGCCTGAAACAAAATCCCTCCCTCTTTTATTTTCTTCCTCTTCCTCCTATTCCCGTTCCTTTTTCTTTTCTTTCCTTTTTCTACAGCAACAAGGATCAAGCTCTCTCCCTCCAACTGCTTCCTTGCTCACGAGAGACCTAATGACGGGGGGACCCACCAACAACCGAAGGTGGCTACTGGCAGAGCCCTCATCGGATCTAGGGTTCTGTCTCTTTATTGTTATTTGTATTTATCCAAATTTCTCGCAAGAATCCCAAGTCCTCAATTCTCAATAATGTCAGTTAGTTTCAATTAATCATTCACACTTCATCAAGTCATCATTCAATCAAAAGAATATCAAAAGGAGAAAGAGCTATACCTCAATTTGAAGACCACTAGTTATCTTATCCCTTCCTTCTTCACCTCTCTCTTACTTTCACACAGTAACTCTCAACTCATCTCAAAACAGTGATCGCAACAATATATTTTCTGCTGAAAATATGAAATAAATTTGACTATATATTGCTATCTCTTTCCATTACATAGAGAAAGCACTTGTCCCTTGGCCTCCTTTCCCTTCTAATATAATTTCGGCACACCAACTTTCAATTAACCAAACGATGCCAGCTAAGTCATGTGGATAGGTTAGGAGAAAATGCAAAAGGACCCTCTGATTATAATTTTTTTATAAATTCACCAACTTATTGCAATTTAAACGTAGGGTTGGGAAGATGGGTCACTACAATAAAATTTCAAATATTCCAGATGTGATCTCTTCATATCAAGGATTGTGTTCGACTGTACCTAGAGCATAGTTCAGCTTACAACATCCTCATCATCAGCATCCTTCATACTATAATTAATTTCTTTGAAGAATTACTCCACCACGTTAACCCATCCAAGTAATCAATATCCAAAAAATTTCTACTTAGCATCCAAATATGGTATTACCAAATCATGTATGACCACTCCCCAATGCATCCACCACCCATTTCAACATAAATTTCAACCTCAACCAACAACCATTAACTTCAGAAGATTTATGCTCATGCAACCAGATGTATATTCGATCTGTCTGCTTCACTACCGCCCCGCATCACAATGCTCATGAGGCGTAGTGAGGCGCGCGCCTTTGAAACCACTAGTCGTTTGATGTAAAAACCTTCCTGAAAGAAAGATAAGCAGTTTGTGCTTAACCATAATGCCAATTTCAATAAATAGTTCAAAAGAGTATCATAGCTTCTAAGGCAATTCCATGCATGATATATATCGTTATCCCCTTGTACATGCGAACTTCTCCTAGGCCCCTAACCAAGGTTTTAAATATCGGTTATCGGGAATTTATCGGACGGCCAAAATTCTTATCGGATAGCGGAAATCGGGGATAATACTAGATGGTGTATATATATAATATAATAACTAAAAAATGTAATCTAACCATGCTTAATGAAATATAAACATACCAAAATGTAAATCATCATGTTTAAAATCACTAACCAATTGTAAAAAGCAAAACTTACATTTTGACCGCACAATGAAACCATTCGATTGCATAGTCTTACTTATCGGCCGATAATCCCGATAAAAAAACCTTATCGGCCGATAAGTACCGATAACGCCGATAACTCCCCGATAACTTGCCAAAAACGATAACCGATTAAAAATCCAAGTTATCCTATCGGAGAGCTCCCAAATCCGATAACTCGGCCGATAATATCGATTATCGGCCGATATTTAAAACAGTGCCCCTAACTATTGAAAACATATCCATCCGATCAGGTTTGAAGATTTTTTTTATTTTTATTTTTTTTATACATCATGTAATTTACTTACAGAATAAGATACCTTCGTATCATGGAATATCACTCTGACACGGTCATTATCAGAGAAAAGAATGGTTACAGCCTGCTATGCTCACATTTCAAATTTTGAATTGTTAACTTATTTCCTATGGTTGGGAAATTCGGAGGATTGTGTGTGCTCATCAACAAGGTCCATAATCCGCATGATCAATGAAACTTCAACATATATTCAAGAATTTCCTTTCCACATTTCCTTGACAAGGAGTTTCCTACCAACTGAATAAGGTGTTGGAACAAAATGTTAGTCAAACTTCCAGTCAGTATGTCCCTAATGAGATTTGTAAATCCATATTGATGGGAAAAAGATTCGGTTCACCATGATGATTTCTGGAATCCTCACTGACTTGTACTACACTGAAAGAAGACATAACTAGTTATGCCATTGATTTAGCTGGTGGTGACCATGCACAAATTTGTCGATCTTGCAAGACTGTAATCTGATCATATTATGTGGTAAACTGAAAAGGTGGTAAAATAGAGGATTGGCAAAGGATTTGACAAGTGCCAGAAGCAAAAATACAATTGATCTTGGTGACAGTGGTCTCTAAATTACGGAGATTGCCGATGCAAACCAAATAAAGCCACTTCAAATAAAGACATTCATTGTTAAGAGGGAAAGAAAGAAAAGAGAAGTGGTAATGCCATAAACTAACTTTAGATATAAACATCTGTGATATTTGACAAGAATATGATGCATACCAAATTCTGTTGACCACAAAGCAACAATACCGCCTCCGATCTGACCATCTCCAGGAAACTGTTATACAAAAAAAAGTCAACGCCCACATTCAGCCAAAAGCACAGATAGATAATGAGTATTGTAAAAACATACCATATGCGAGTTTGTGCCATCCTTTTGACACCACTCTCAATCAACACGGACAGCAAGAATATAACAGACGCAAGAATAGAACAGACACATAAATCTAAAGCTTTCCTCAGAATGTTCTGATAATTGCTAGATCCACACACTGCTACAAGAGCTACATCCTCTGATATCAGTCATACACACAAATACTTGAAATTTTTGTTTTTATTTTTTTCGATTTTACAATTAATATCTCCTTGAACACTTCAGGAAAATGTGATCATGATGCAGCGGTCATACCAAAGACAGCAAAAATTTTCCACCCAGGGAAAGATGTACTTGTCCTTTATCTGCAATTTCAATATGCACAAAGAACCTAGCCAGCAACAATATAATATATAACTATGACTGGCAGATACTTACAGTCCCTGACTAGAATTTTTGGTGGACAAAATAAGGCATGATAGCATACTTTTCAAGAACGTTTGTCAGGATCTATTAAATTGATACAGACAATGCAAGGGCGTGCCAGCATAGCTTAAAATCATGAAGTTTTTCAGCATGCACAAAAGATTGGCAAAACTTCTACTCAACAGCCCATAAGCAATATGATCCTCCAAGAATACAAGTCCAAAAGCGTATATATACACACAGAATAGAGCATTTAGCTTCCCACGGTTTCGTAGTCCCACCTCATATTGAGGTAAAAAATATATGTGATTTTTTTATTTATTTCTTGTGTGTTGTATAGCTTAAAATATTTCCATGATATATGATATTTAGATATCTTGTCTTCATTTATTATTCAGATGAGACATGCTATTGCCACCACGATAGGACTGAAAGGACTTGGGGGCCTACTGTTCATTTTCAGCAGCTCGTTTGGAGCTTACCTCCTGGTATGGCTTTCTTGCTTGTTCCCAACTTGTACGTTTTTCAATTTGTAGCCTCATGACTCTAAACTGTGTTATCATTTATTTGACAAACAAAATGTTTTTCGTGTTATATACCCCTTAAATCATGCGTAATTTGAGAAATTACCTCTCAAATCTCAGTATTTGCACCCCTCCCCACCCCCACCCCACCCCACCCCCCAAAAAAAGAAAAAAGAAAAGAAATAACCTGAAAAGAAACAAAACAAAACGCATGCACCTGTATATAGCAAGGATCAAAGTTGAAGCATAGATGAAACCAGCAACTAATTCTCTAAATTCCTTAGACCAGGAAAACCCCAATCAAAGTGATATAATGACACAGTTTACTGCAGCATATTTATCAAATCTACAGAATTTTGGTTCTTAGGTGCAGAGATTTTGAACTGTATGATGAATACCGCAGTATATTCAAAAGCTAGGCTTGTTCAAGAAACAATTATCGACCAATAATCATCTGGACTCAAAAGACAGAAAAAATATAGCCTGCACAATCTGACAAAAAAACACTTGTACTTGATGAGGTAAATTGTCATATTAGGTTAACCACAGCCCAAGCAATTAAAATTTAGACCCATCTGTTAGTCACAAATCAAGTACAGAAGTATTAACTATACAAACTTGACAATAATTTAGGATGCCCAACCCAACTTACATCTATAGCTCGTGCAAGGGCATACCAAGACCATTGCCAATGATACAGAATCATGTGTTAGTTGAAATGGCATATACGAGAGGACACAACAATGCAACGCTCACACGCCAAAAGCCCAAAAGGACAGCAAGCAGTCGCAGTTGTAACAGGATTATATATTCTCCAAGTCACGAGTTGAAGCTAGCATCAAGATATGCATGAGCAGCTCCTCCACCATCAAGAGTGAAAAAAAACATCAAGAAACTGTTCGACCATAGCACACAGATGCGATGTATAGATTCTTTGCCCATTTTTCCTGCAAGGAATGCATAAATATCATACATTTGAATGACATGGACCATAAAGATTAACCCAAATGAAAAACGACTGAACTCAAGCACACCTTGACATGTTGACTAGGGAAAGCAGATGTTCGAAGTGTTTCTTGTGTTTCATCTGAAGGCTTCCTTCTGGGTACACTTAGAACAAATGCAGCTTGATCCCATGTTGCAGCAGTTGCAGTTATTCGATAACCATTATCCCATCTTCGGTGAATACCTTCACTAGGGTACAAAAAGTCAAGCTCAACAACCTGGAGAAAGGGTAAAGTATAATCAGTAAACTTCTCATATTTTAGCTGGCACATACTACCAAGAAGCTTAAGTACAGAATACAACCTGATCAGAAAAGCCTGCATTACGAGACATCACCACCCCCCATCTGGTGCCTGCAGTTGCCATGGAAGTGACATAGAATCCCTCTCTCCATTTTTTGTTTATCCACTTGAATGGAAATGAATCACTAACTTTATACGACTGCTGTGCATACTGGGTACCTGAAGCAGAAGCTATATAGAAGTTTACGAGCCTATAAAACAATTTTGTCAATGAGAAACTCCATAATGACAAGAAAAATACCAAAAAAGGGGATACCTTTAGACATTACTACTAAGGAGCTGCCATTGTTCGCCCCTGCTAATGCACTGATATAATAATTTTTCTCCCATTGCTCCATAATCCATTCCTTTATAAAGACAATATCATGAAAAAAGAAATCATCGATGAGCAAGAGTGCAACTTTGCAAAATGCATGGTCAATAGACAATAGCTTCTTAAACTTACTTAAAATAGAAAATCGCTTCCTCTCATTCTAAACCTAATGGCAGGAAAGAGAAGCACAGGAGAAAAGAAACATGTGATCAGGCACTCACTTTATGAAGAAAATTTGGTGAGAGCTCATAGACTTGAGCATTAAAACCAGTTCCTGCATCCATAATCAGAGCCCAGAGATTTGCACAAGAAGCAACACAACTGATATATAACCCGTCTTCATTTCCTTTCTCAATATGCTGAGCGAGCCTATTGTCAGCCACATTATAATGGTACCTGCAACAAGAGCGGATAGAAAACAAATGACATAATCTTCTTATCTGGTAATATACCTTGTATCATGCATTAGCCGGAACACACCTTTGCTTCATGGGTCTCCGAGCATTATAGACACTAATCCATTGCGTTGCAGGCATTCCCATACGAACTTTCTTCTTTGGTTGTTCATCATCATCTTCTTCCATCATCAATCGTCCTCTCTTTTGACCAACCTGGTATATAAGCTTTACAGCATTTCATTGACAATTAGATGCTAACAAATAGATAAATTTTAGTTGCCAGAATCAAACCCGCTTTGTATAATGAGTAGGGACTTTATTACCTTTTGAGCACCATCAGTGTTAATTGGCCTAATGTCTGGATTTGGACCCACTATACCATCAAAAAGAGAAATGCATTTGGCATAGTTAGGCTCTTCATCAAACTTTAGGTTCACAACATACTCAACAAAATGTCTAAATGGTGTTGGGCAAAAGCAACATAATGCCTCTGGAGATGTGGCCATCTTCTTCTTGCAGACAAGGAATCCTTTGTTTTCTCCCTACAAGAATAAGATGACAAGACATTTGAATCAAAAGAAAAATAACTAAACTATGAGGTTTTCTAAATACTGAACTATATGGTTATTACCTGGTATCCCTGCCAAGGTAAACGTCCACGGAGAAGAAATACAAGTGTGTAAGCGAGGGATTCTAAATCATCTCTCCTGCTTCCTGTCCTTCCTAAATGAGCATGTACGCTAGCATACCGCACTGTTCCTCTGTGATATCAAGTTGGAAGATAATGAGATAATTGAGAGATAAGCAACTGAGAGTATTAGGATCAGCATTAGAATGTATAGCTGAAATTTTACTATAAAAGCGTTTCTGGCATAGAATTAAAATTAATAACTACCTGAAAACATCAGGTCTTTGATCATACTCAACGTGCTGTCCAGTAGAACTGTCCTTCCATTTAGTGGCTGACATTTGTATTTAAAATTTTTAAAAAGATAAGAGAGAAACAGTTCCTTAATATACATGCCAGTCCACATTGATATAAGAGTCACCACTGTGACGTACCTAAACCAAGATCAACCAGAAAAAGTTTCTTCTCCTCAGGAGTCCCATGAGGTCCAAGTAAAAAGTTCTCAGGCTTTACATCTCCATGCACATATCTGCAATGAGAAGGTTTGGTCAATTCTAATAAATTTTAGAATTACAGGTATTTAATAATTAATAATAAATCACAAGAAAAATTGGCAGTAATCAGTTATCCCATAGTGTAAGGAGCAGGCCTACCCTTTAGAATGCATCTTCTCTAGAATAGAGATTGCTTCAATAGCAATACAAGCAACCATTTCTGTTGACATTCTGCAAAGAAAACAGTCCAGATTACATACTTACACAAACAGTAATTTAAGAAATTCACAAAAGAGGTTCAAATACTCACGCATGGGAGTTATTATTCCAAACATCCCATAGACTGGGTCCCAACATATCCATCACCTATACAAATAACAGGGTGATCATAGCAACATATATATAAACATAATATGAAAAATTCCATAACCAGGACGTTTATTATCAGTTACCATGACATAATAGTCCCCTTGGCGACCCTTGTAATGGACACGAGGTACCCCATGAATACCACCAAGGGTACTGCATAAATGAATGTCACATCACATAAGTTCTGTCATTAGGCTATCAACCATAATTCAGGATACAAGCATAAGAATGCTTACTTGTATACTTGCCACTCATAAGGTGGTCCATAATTACAACCTTTACTGCTTCTATGCTCAAACTTTATTGCTACCTAGCATGCACAAATGAGAAGGATTATACAGAACAGTTAATTAATAGGGTCTTCTTCGAGAATAAGGCACTGTTAAATTTGTTCTAGATATATAGCTGATCAAATAACCTCAATAGCGCTGGAAGCACTTATCCTATCGCTTGCATTAGTAGCTGAAATTCGGCGACCAACGTACACTTGTCCAAATCCTCCTTTTCCAAGTTTCCTTTCAATTTTATAAACTGGTGAATTTACAATTTGGACCTGTAAAAGAAAATCCAGGCTGAGAGCAAGCAAATGAAAACAGTACAAAAAAGGAGCTATTGTCTATGAACGTATCAGTATGTTGAAATAAATATAGGAGAAAACATCCAAACGGTCAACAATCATGAAATTAGGGGATGAAGTGTTTCAAGGAAAAGAAAAAATGTTGGAACCACAACCAAAATTTGCTTTCAGTGACTAAAAACACGTCTCTCTTCCTTTAAAAAGAATCTGAATTATCGAGTAATGGTAGCAATCAACTAGCAACAATGCTATTGTTAATAAAGAGGATGGAATCAATAAAGAATACAAAAAACCAGGTTATATTATATAGTGCAGCATATGTTTATAGCTGCCTGTGAAAAGACTTTGGGGGCCATTCCATATCGGTGACAACATTAAAGAAGGAATTTGGTGCAGGAAAGTGCCAGGCCCAGCTTTTGGGTCAGCACATGAGTTTTTTCCAGTAAACTACACAGAACAATCATTGACAGGAACCTTGTATCACAACGTAGCCATTCATTGTATGTAGGGGATTCATAGATTTTGAAGATACCAATTCAAGTAGGAATCTAAGCTTGGATTCCCTACCAGCCTCATAAGTGCCAAAATTCCAGAAAAAAAAATAAAAAATAAAACCAGACAAGGGAAAGTGGTGAACAAAAAAACCAGTCCCAGACCGAACTGAAAACAGACCAGCTACTCTTTTAATCCTTAACCATAGGAAACCCACACATTCTTTTTTAAAAGTTTGATGTATAAAAATAATCCTATTACACTTTCAAGCCTAAACATAAAGCATAAGTTGTACTCTTCCCCAAAGCTGGCCTTAAGGATTATGTCCTGCATGGCCGGTCCACAGTGGCAGAAGCACCTTGGTTAGCTAACTAAATTCACGCTCCATAGATGAGTTTTTCCTATGATTCATGCAGAATTAGACCACACTCAACTGAATTAACTGTAAAGTGACACTTGTTTGCTAATAGAACCAGATATATCACTGAGTGAGGACACAATAAAATGAGAGACAGGGTTCTTACTTCTTGCTGTGGCTAAACTCAGACTCTAATTACTAAGTATCCGGTTCCAAGAAATAAGATAAATAGATTTACAAACTCAAATAACCATCAGTTACTTAAAATGGGTCTGTTCCCTTTCCAACAGAATCAAGACTTAAACATGAAGTGAAGAAATTTCTTTCAATTGTTCAATACCTAAGAGTAAAAGAGTCAACGAATGTAGAAACAACCTAAGCATATTATTCCTTCAGCAACTTGAAAATCATCTCGCCGAAAGTTAAGGCAAATAACTTTCTCCATCCATACATAGTGAGAAGAAAAGAAAGAACATCATTTCTTCTTCTCCCCATTCGAAGCAATAAAAAGTTTTCTATAAGCATTAGGAAAGAGAGAAAGTGGACTTGACGATTCATAGATCAGAGCACTATATATTTGTCCGGTGACTTGAATTTTTCTCCAAACAAAATCTGGAAGTGAAATGCAGAAAACAAGAATTATTAACTCAACCAACTAAAATTCTCGAATTTACCATAAAAATCTACATTACTGGTTTTTTTAATGCTCTAATCCAATCATATAACCTTGTATATGGTAACAAGCTGGACACCCTAACCATATGTTCTTCAAACTTAAAATAAATGAAAGAAACATAAATAAAGGAAAGAAACAAATATTTACATTACAACATCCACAATCACTCAACTACTTCAAAGAAAATAGCATTGACCTCTCAATATCATTTAAACAAAAAAGACATTTGCTAGCAAGATCCCTAATTTCAAAGCAAAATCACAAGAAAGAGCCCTAACCTTTTCAGGAATCGGAGCAGCGCTCTCGTCCTCAGCCCCCGGGACCTTGTCAGCACTTTTAGCTCCGCTATCAAAATCGTTCATTTTCCTCTCTCCAACCCCTTCCTCGTCAAAATCGTTCTCGTTATTCTCCTCTCCTCCTTCTAACAACACGATCTCCTCCGCTTTCAAATTCAAATCCTCACCGTTCACACCCGCGGTATCATCGGCCGCAACCGCCGCCGCCCCTCTCCGGTTCCTCGCCGCCCCTCGCTGGTTCCTTGTTTGCGTTAGCGCGTTCGGATTAGGGTTCGCCCGTCCCCTCCGCGCTCCGCTTCGCAGAACCGGCATCGTCCTTCATCCATCCAATCTCATGCCCGATTCACCCGAAATTACGTCCGATCTGAAAAAACTAGCTCGAATTCGGGTTAGTGTTTGAGGATTTGGGAATTCAAGCACAACGGAATTCGAGAAGCGAAAAGGGAATAGGAATGAGAAACTAGTAGAGAAAATAGAAATTAGATCGCGAGAGGCTGGGGACAATATTGATTTTTAACTTTTGAAGGGCAAGATTGGAAATGAAAAAAGAAGGCTCGGTGATTTGGTGAGGGGAAAGAGAAGTTTCTGGATGATTTATAGTAGCAGAAAGGTCGGAAAAGATGGTGAAATGACGGAAAGAGCAGCAGGTTTCAGGTTTTCTTCAATCGTACCCCTGACAGTCAACCTCTGGAAATTAGATAAATTTTTATCCAACGAACTATTTCCTCGCAGTGAAGAATTACAAAAGAAATTATAATTGACACCATGAAATTAATTTAGAAATCTAGAATTATTTCTAGTATAAAAGATAAGGCAGGTATACAGTTAAAAATTTTAGATTATGAATTGGACAAATTTTTAAAACAGACACATTTACAAAAATATTCCCAAAAAACGACTCGTTTCAACATTATTCGTCAAAACCGAAATAGTTTCAGCTCGCGTTTCAACATTATTCATCAAAACCGACCTAGTTTCAGCCGTCGGGCTGAAACTAGGTCAGTTTTGACGAAAAAATATATGAAACTGCACGGGACTTTTAGCAGACATTTAACTAAGCTGCTAAACTTTACGGGACTTCAAGTCCCGTGAAGTTTCATAGTTCAAAACAACTTCACGGGACTTCAAGTCCCGTGAAGTTTGAGCTTAATTTCCAGACTCTAGAAATTCAGCCTGCAACTTAAGTCCCGTGAAGCTGCATGTTTTTTTATATATGCAACGGTTTTTCTAAATGCATTTCACAATAATATACATGAAATTTTCGCCATGAATCAAACAATATATATTGAATCAAACAATATATACTTAATCAAACAATAATCACAGATATACTGAATTACAACAATATTCTTAAAATTCAGCCATGAAACAAACACGAATCAAACAATACTCACAAAATCACATATATAAACAATAATCGATCCACAAAAGTATAGTATTTGAAAAATCCTAAAAGTAACAAATTTCAAAAAAATAAGATCACATACAACGCAAAATTCCTCCTCTCCTTCCTATCCCTCTCTTCCCCCTTCCCCTCGCTCTTCCCCGCCCCTTGCGTTCCTGCTGATGAGCCTCGATGATCTGAGTATCTGGTTGGCATAGTCAATATTTGTATCTCTCTCATTCTGTATGAAATCTCACCTATGAATTCACTTGTCTATGTAGGCCGCATGGAATACGGCCCAGTCGGTACGATGCGATGTAGGTCATCACATATGATCGCCTCGACAGGATTCAGCACATGCTGAGAGAGCAAAAATTACCGTAGCACAAAGTCGGGGACATGCATCTACACAATCTCCCAACATATCAATGGAACTCTGGCTCTTCACAAGTCGGGACTATCTTGGCAGATAGGTGCAAAAGTATGCATATCGAGCTCCGGCGGTGTACATGGGCTCCATTTGAACTGAAATAAGATAAAACATTTATCAGTATCAACAACAAAACTATAATATTCATAACGAATTGAGTTTTATATTTATCTATTGGTGTTGGAGGCATCAAGTTTATTTCGGTAAAATTAGAAATCAACACCTAATCATAACTAGACATCTGCTTTTGTTGTGGCTCGGTTGATCACATCTACTATACTTATTTTTCCTCCTATTTCCTTCTCAACCGCTATCCATACTGTTTCTAATTCGTACAGAATGAGGGCGCCCAGTTAATCTTCTGTACAAAGGATGTAATATTTATGGCCCGTCTTGTGCCCAATATCAACTATCATAGATGAAAACACTCTTTGAACGTTTATTAATATTTGTAAGTTGAATATCAATTTATGATGAATTTATAATGTGAAATCCTCACACCGCCTTGTAGATCAAAGCAAGCTGTGACAACATGTGAACAAGGAATCCATTATAGTTGTGGTACATTACAAGTGCACATACATGTGTGATCCACTAGCATATTGACTTTGTAAGAGCGACTTTCTCTATGTGATATTCCCTCAATGACCTCACATTCATTAAAATTGTATCTTACGACACGAAATAATCGAGCTTGCACAATCTGATATGCTAATATGTCTTCAACCTTCGGTATGAGCTCTGAGATGATATTTGCACCAAGTGTGTGACGTCGGAGAAAGAATTTGTAAGTCTGTAAAATGTTTTAGCAACTAGTGACTGTATTGGCATATTGCGTGCTCCCCTAAGCACACCATTGAAACTCTCAGAAGCGTTTGTAGTCATCATGCAGAACCGTTTCCCACCATCTTCACATAAAGCCCACTTATCAACATTGTGTGGACCTAAACTAGTTTCGATCCATTCATGTGCAGCTCGTGAAATGAACTTAATCCTCTCTCATATTTGATCATAAACTAATTTTTCAGTTGCACACCCAGCTTGCCAAAGAAGATCTTGAACCTATTCGTTTCCATGCTTCTTCTTGAAATTGTCCCTAATATGTCGCAAGTAATAACGATATTGATGGGGCGACGAGAAATGACATTGGAGTGTTATTGGAATTTCTTTCATCCTATCAGATATGAATGTAATCGACCGCGCCCCCACACTAGGAATATGATATCTAATGCATGTAAAAAACAATGTCAAATTCTCTATGTTTTCAACATCAACCACTACAAGCGCCAAAGAAAATAATCTGCCATCCGCGTCAACTCCGGTTACAACAAGCAATACGCTTTTATACTTACCGTACAAGTGGGTGTCATCAATGCTAAGAAGAGGACGATAATAAGTGAAACCCTCAATACAAGGCCCAAATGCCCAAAATATATCTGTGAACTGTCATTCTCTGCCATCAACAAGGTCTGATGATACTTCATAGATTGTTCCCAGATTTTCTTTTTTGAGTGCTTCGAGATAATATGATAAGATCTCATAAGATTTATCCCAATTCCTGAATATTTTTATCACCGTCTTTCTCCTAGCATTCCAACACTTATTGTATGATACATCCAATTTGGTCGCTTTATGCACTAAAAGATATCTTTTGGCCTTAGATCAAGATCCTCCCTTAGATTAGGTATAATCAATCGATATATGGCGGATACATATTTATGATTCATCTCTAATTGAGAATTGCTACATGTGTGGAGTCCGTTGTATTGTGTGATTTTAAATTGTCCGTCTACTCTTACACTCAAGTATGAATTAAGCTTCCAAGGACATTTTGCATTGTCTTCATGGTTCCCACCACTATCATCTTCTTCGTCATCTTTGCGGTAAAAACAAACCACATTATAGCTTGTTGCATTGTTTTTTGTTGGCCTAAAATTGATAATTTTGGATGGCCTACAAACGAAGCGCATAAATCAATTCCTCCTTACTTTCAAATAGATCCCCTTTTTGAATGAGAAGTCCTCGCCTTGTGTATCATCAACGATATTATTGCCGATAGGAATACTTTTCATTATGGAATTATCAATCAATTCTTCTCTATGAAGTTCATCGGGCGGTAGATCCTCTAACACGACATATTCATTGTTAGTATAATATCCGTCAATATATTGGTTATCTCATTCATCACGATCTATCAAACACGTTATGCTATTAATTTGTAAGCCATCCTCTTCATCATCATCCTCGGATTCGACACTTGCATTATCATCTTGATGGGCCGTGTTAGTATCGAATGCATTTGAAGTGCCCACAAACGAAGGACCGCTCAAGTATTATGACTGTGTCTAGCCTTCATCTTGTTACGGAGATAAAAAGGTGACGGAGTCAACTTTAAGGTCCTCAAACATGCGAGAGTACATTCCGTCGTGATTCACCGATTTGCCGAAATTTCTCTAATGTTTTTCAATAAATAATTTTACCGAACGCTTCTCATCGTGTAATACTCCAATGAGACCCATATCACAGTCACTTGAGATTTGAATGTCGCTTGTTTTGTTCCCCTCATCAAGATAATTGTAAATAATATTAAGGTGATACTCACGTGAGTTGGTTAATATAAGTTTGTGTAAGTCATTAACTAATTCATCGAAAGTAAATGATTTTGATATAAACAACGGCTTCGTCACACCTCCTTCATAAATGGACATATTATTTTCGAGATAGTTAATCTTTCCATCATATGAACAAAGAATTACGATTCGATCGTTCATCGTTACCTCTGAAGAGTAAAAAATTCAATATCAATATTACACGAAAAACTTAAGAAAATGTTACTTACCATTAAATCTCTTGGATCGATTTTAGAAACCTATAATTTTAACCAAATGTCAAACATTTGTAGTAACTTCACGGTTACAAATTAGAAACCTATAATTTTAACCAAATGTCAAACATTTGTAGTAACTTCACGGTTACAAATTTTGATAATTTCCCCTCTAACTTCATACACAATATTGTCAAACATTTGTAGTAACTTCACGGTTACAAATTTTGATAATTTCCCCTCTAACTTCATACACAATATTATTTTATTTTTCTTCACAAAATTCATAAATAATTCCAAATTTATTTCAAAATCTAATTTTTTATAAGTAATCACCAAGAAATTGTGAGAATATAAAAAAAATTAGGATTAAATTTTTTTAAAGATTTTACCTTAATATTGACGATAATTTTTAGTGAACTCCAACGGTGACGACGATAGTGTTGTATGGTGGGGCCGACAGTAGGTTCGACATCAGCGTCGGTGTTGGCGGAGGTGCGGGGGTAAGGGGCATCGGGTTCAAGAGAGCAGCTAGGGTTTGGGTGAGGGGTGTTGGGTTCAGGAGAGGGGTCGCGTGGGATATGAGGACGTGGGTCACGGGAGTGATCGCGTCTGCCTTATATTGGTAAAGCAAAACTCCATGGGACTTGAAGTCTCGTGGAGTTGCAGACTGATTTTTCCAGAGAGTAGTTTCTTTGGAAAATATGCCTGAAACATCACGAGACTTCAAGTCCCGTGAAGTTTCAGAGCTGAAACGAGCTTCACGGGACTTGAAGTCCCGTGAAGTTTAGCAGCTTAATTAAATGGCTACTAAACTTTACAGGACTTCAAGTCCCGTGAAGTTTGGGAGCTTCTTTCGTCAAAACAACCGACCTAGTTTCAGCTCAACAGCTGAAACTAGATCGGTTTTGACGAATAATATTGAAACGGGTCGTTTTTTAGGAATATTTCTGTAAATAGGACTGTTTTGAAAATTTGTCCTTGTGAATTATATGATTTGTTTATGGCCATTAAAAAATTTACAAAAATAACGTTGAGACCTAAACTAAAAATCTTGTCTTCTTTCCACCAATATGTTGGTTCTTTCTTACAACTTTGATACCATAATATTTCTGCACCTTTGCCTTGCAACCTCATTTGCGTTAAATATTATATTCG
The DNA here is from genome assembly GCF_001876935.1 of Asparagus officinalis. Classification (NCBI taxonomy): domain Eukaryota; kingdom Viridiplantae; phylum Streptophyta; class Magnoliopsida; order Asparagales; family Asparagaceae; genus Asparagus; species Asparagus officinalis. Next base: position 108,064,304 of record NC_033798.1, on the reverse strand, counting down.
TCATTTGCAAGAGAATATTTCTTAGGAAAATGATAGAGGCACATCCCCAACCATAACTTTAACCACAACCCCTCTCTCATTTGCTACAGTACACCGGGCCATAGGATTTTAAATTTTTAAAATCCCATATGAGACCCGGTGCACTGTAGCAAATAAGAGAGGGAGTGTGATTAGAGTTGTGGTTGGGGGTGTGGCCCTAGTAGCACCCTATTTCTTACAATCTTTCAGGAACAACACATGGAAGGCCAAACATTTGAGAAAGTCATTTTTATATTTATTAAATATACATACAAGTCCCCATTGCGATACAGCTCACCATCACACTGAATGACCATTAATTTTCTTTTTTTTCCTTTTTCGTTAATTTTGGAAAAATAAACTACCCAGCGTGGAAGAACAACGTCATGCTCCCTTTTTAACCTTAGCTTCAATGTTTGTTCAGTTCATGTTTGAGAAAATTTTCTATTGGTTCTCTGTACAGTTTATTCCCCAATCTTGAATATGAGATCTCTCATTAATCCAAACCCGATTTTGAACCCGGACTAAATAAAGACATACACTGTAGAAGGTTGCAAGGGCATCGAATCTGAAGAGGCAAAAGGTATTTCTAGCAAATCACATATTCACTGTATGCTCCACTTGTAACTACAAATATTTGTCCACACATATCCCTGTGTCCACCTAAGTACTGCATAACATCAAACACCCTGTTCGTATAGTATTATTACATTACACTTGAAATAATATGCATGTGAGATGTAAAAGAATAGACTATAAAGCCTCTCTACAAAATGAAAACATTTACATTGTATAAAGAGTGAGAAATGTTACTATCAAGAAAGAAGGAAGAAAATCTCTGGCTAAGTTACGGCAAACTTGTGTCTCCAAGCCCCATAGATTTAGCTACTTCTCTGGAGGAAAAGTCATCTGCTTGTTCCTGAAATTATCAGCAGAAAATTGAGTATATCAGCTGCGATTTGTATTTGGATGCATTTACAACCCTTAGTTAACCATTTAAGTGCACAGCTTACAAGTACGGAAAGGCCAAGAAAATTTTCAAACATTAAACCTTGATATATCAAGGACAAAGCGACTCTGCACAAATAGTAACTATTTGGGGTAGATTACACTAAGCCCCAAGAACTTTCAGCATTTTGCAGTAAACCCCAATAACTTTCAAAATCTCACCAAAACCCTCAATAACTTTGATATTGCAGAAAATCCGCAATTAGTTTCCCCGTTTTGCAGACAACCCCCATAAATTAGAGCAAAAAACAACAAAAAAAGCAATTTGAATGTCAGTGGGGTTTAGTGTAATTACCCAAAAGATGCTGGGGGGTTTCTGCAAAAGTTATTCAAGATTTAGTGTGATTTTGAAAGTTATTGGTGGTTTACTATAAAATGCTGAAAGGTCTTAGGGGTTTAGTTTAATTTACCCTAACTTTTTCAGCTCACACGACAAATTTTTTATTTTTTTAAATCATCACCTTAATCCAAGTTAATATTTTAGAGAGCATAACCCAGTACTTGCTGGTAAATGAAACAAATTTATGCCCAATAATTGCTAAAATTCAAAAACATTGACAAATAATATCTTCTGTTAAATAATTTATAACATCTTCTGTTAATAATTGCTAAAATATATAGTTTGGTGATTACTAAGGCATAGAGATAATAAGCATACCTGAAGCCGGTGCAACAAATACATCAAGAATAAGTGCACAAATACCTGCAAATATGAAACGCGGAATATATTAATTCTTAACCAGCACTTCCTGGGCCTTTGGCGTATATAATCCTGATAATCAAATAAGGAGAAATAAGCCATTTCTAACCAGATAGAAAAGCAAAAGGACCCGAGCAACAGGATAACGCCATAGAAATCTAGTGGCCCTGACAGCTCCAGTATCTAAAAACTTGGCAGCTTTTTGCAACTGCGAGAAAACATAACTTTCTGAAATTAAGAGAGCGCAATAAAAGCTAAGAGGTGGAGACTGGAGACACAAAGAAAGAAAATAAATCACCTGTACACTTGCGCCAGCCATGTGGCGGTGGTGCAAGGGAAGAGGCCTGCAAAATAGCTGTTAATAGATAGAATTCTAAAGCGCTCAAGCTTCTATAATTATATGATAGGGAGAAAGATAAATAGGATGAACAAAAGATAATGCCAATTAAATCAAGTACAGGCTGTTGTACACACATATTCTAGACAGAATTTGGAGGAAAAAAAATCTTGACTTAATTGCCAACAAGATGTACACTTTTAGTTCTATAGAAAAGAAAAAGAAGGGATTGTCGACATAGAAATTGGGTAGTCAAGCACGTCGAACAGTAAGACGGACAAAATTCATAGGTATAGGTCGACAAACTAATAAAGCATTCTGCAACAAGATTGAGCTACCAATTCTGTAACATTAATATAAGTTAAAAGTTTTATGAAGGAAGTAAACATACTCAAGTGCTTTTATATCAGTATCCTCCTCCCATACTGCCGATGACCGTCTAGAAACTCTATTTCTTTCAGCTTCTACCTATCCAACAAACATTAAAGTGGTAATATAATTTCCATGGCTTTCCAGAATAGTGAATAAACAAAGGTACCTGTGCTTCTTGCAGACGCCTCGCCTCTTTCTCAAGCTGGAACTCCGCTGCAGCCTTTTCACTGGCCATGGCTTCAAGTTGTGTTTGCTTATGATACTGAAATAGGTTACACAGGTGAAGTCTCGATACTAATTTTCTGAGCATATGATCACTAATTAATACGTGCAAATCATTAAGTTGAAACATACCAACAGATCAGTTAGCTCGCGATAACGTTTCTCTAATTCCATATGTTCCTGCAAATAAATGACTTAAACAAATATAAATTGTGTAAAAAAATCATCATCAAGTACACAAAAAAAATAGTGAACATTGCTCCTCAATTCAACTGCCACTAGATTTGACATGTTCTATCAAGCTAAGGATACCTAACAAGGGAAATAACGGCTGAGGAGAAGGTAGAGGTGAAGCAAAATGCCAAGGGTTTATATGCTACTGAAGTAAACCACAACAATGTTATGACTTGCCACAGCCTATCACTCTGGTTTAAAACTGTTCCTCAGACCCATTTGAAAAAAATAACTACTCAAACAAATGTCCTAAGTCCCAACAATCTAGAATAATCGTCTAGAAGAAACTCCTCATTAAGTTGAATGCAGTTGGAGAACCAAGGTTTATAAACACAGGAGAATTTTTAATCCATGCCACCTCTAACTGCAGGGTTCATATTACAACTGGAATTCCAAATTCTAAACTCATTCAAATTGTTTTCAGTTTCAGTCTTCCAAGAATCAAAAAGGGTCACCACCCGAAAGTCGCCTAGTGATTGGGGCCTTGGCTCAAAAAGCCATATTTATTAGGCATTACAATACCTCTGCTATTCACCTAGGCCTGGACTGTGAAATGGGGGCCCCAGGCCTCAGTGTTTACTTGGTTGGTACTAAGCCAAGGTTCCTCACACCGGAAAAAAGAGAATAAAGAAGGGGATAGTCTATTCGCTCATGTTATATGTGATTACTGTGAATCACACATCCTACATTTTCTCAAATTGCTAAAATCAAACAGGATCTAAGCAAAAGACGAGAGTTATCTCATATATGTTATGCAACTATTCTTATTTAAGCCATATTGTCCTAATATTTTGGTCTGTCCAACTAACTAATTAACTTACAGAGAGAACACACCTCCATTCAAAAATTTCTCTGTTTGTGAGTTGTATTTGTGCATGTGACTTCCATTCTTTCCATTTAAATTTGGAGAAATTTTTGAAATGGGCAAGTTTTGATAAATATTTAGTAAAAACGACCGTTTTGCTAAATATTTAGCAAAACCGACCTCCGGTGAGCTGGCAAAAAAGAGGTCGGTTTTGTTGAATTTGAGTTTTAAAACACACGGGACTAGTAGTCCCGTGTGTTTAGTGGCCGCTAATCAGCCACTAAACCCAACACAAAAAATCCATGAGACTACTAGTCCCGTAGGTTTTGTGTTTCACTATTACAAAAACCCACAGAAAACCCACGACGATCACATTATCAGAGAAAATTGCATAATGATAAAGATCTGGATTTATGAGATCCAGAGAGTTAGGGTTAGGGATCAGCTTTTTGTATCTCTTAGGATTGTTGATCCAATCCCCCATCAGTCTCACATTGAGGTAGTGGATCGATTTAGGGGTGGATCCGGCAGCGATCTGACTGGATAGCGAGCCTGAGAGGAGGAGAAAAGGTCTTGGAAAGTGGAGAGATAGAGAGGAGAAGAGCTTGGAGTGGCGAGTGAGGGAGGAGTAGGCATGAACGAGGACGAGGTGGTCGAGGGCGTGGCGGTGGAGGAGGAGGAGGCAGGTGCGGAGGGGATCGGAGGAGCTGAGGAAGAGGAAGCTCTGTCGATGCCGAGCTCCAGCGAAGAACGATGACGACGACGATGGAGTGTCTTGGCCATTGGTGGTGGAGTCAGCTAGGTTAAGGGAGGAGGAGGAGTGAGAGGAGAGGATGACGGAGAGAGAGGTCGTGGGTTTTATAATAGTGAAATAGAAAACCCACTAGACACACTGGATTACTAGTCCCGTGTGTTTCAAAACTTAAACTCAGCAAAACTGACCTCTTCATGGCCAGCTCTCGTAAGGTGGCCAAAAAGAGGTCGATTTTGCTAAATATTTAGCAAAACGGTCGGTTTTGCTAAATATTTATCAAAACTGGCCCATTTCAAAAATTTCTCCTTTAAATTTTATGGGAGATGTGATGTTTACATCTCCTCTTTCTTATTCAATAGAACAGGCCAATTGGCATAAACCTTTTCCCCAGTCTGTGCAAGAGGTAGGGGTGTGGACGAAGCTGTAAAAGAATAAAGCGCAAGTAATCTAGCAATACAAAAACACATGACCCACCGAGGAGGAGTGAGAGGAGAGGAAGAAGGAGAGAGAGGTCGTGGGTTTTATAATAGTGAAATAGAAAACCCACTAGACACACTGGATTACTAGTCCCGTGTGTTTCAAAACTTAAACTCAGCAAAACTGACCTCTTCATGGCCAGCTCTCGTAAGGTGGCCAAAAAGAGGTCGATTTTGCTAAATATTTAGCAAAACGGTCGGTTTTGCTAAATATTTATCAAAACTGGCCCATTTCAAAAATTTCTCCTTTAAATTTTATGGGAGATGTGATGTTTACATCTCCTCTTTCTTATTCAATAGAACAGGCCAATTGGCATAAACCTTTTCCCCAGTCTGTGCAAGAGGTAGGGGTGTGGACGAAGCTGTAAAAGAATAAAGCGCAAGTAATCTAGCAATACAAAAACACATGACCCACCTCCACCCTCACCCCCCTTTCTTTTTTAATGATTTGACTATTTAAACTAGTGTAACTCAGAAACTTAGTTTCTTTCAATTAGAGGAAAAGGTACATCTAAACCAATCCAGATTCAACTCATACACAAGCAAACTTTGATCCAAAAAACTAATATTAGTAGAGATGGGTTAAGCATACTCATTATAAGGAAAAATATTATAATTGAACCAACTTGCCTGCCGCGAATAATGCTCCGCATCTCTTTTCATTCCTGCCATTTCCACTCTCATTTTTTGTAACTCAGCCTGTCAGGTTTTTATAAAGAAAGTAAACAAAGAGAATTATATCCTTCCTCATGAAACAGTTAACTAAATTAATTCTAAAAGACGAAAAAAACACAAATAATGTATGGCTTTCTATTTAGTCGACCTATAGAAAAACATCTGCAAGGAGGGGGAAAAAAAGAATATTATGATAGTTTTGATAGAACTTTTAAAAGAAATACCTCCAATGAAGAAAGCTTTGTCTCAGCATCTCTTTGACCTTGACGTGCACGCTCCACTTCCTCTTGCCATGCCTGCATCTAAATGTTTCAAAAGTAAAAGAAAATTAAGACAAACTGGAAGCATGGCAACTTCCACGCCTGCTTCTAAAATGTTTTTTAAGCCAAAAGTAAATAACATTAACGTAAACATAGAAAGTATAGATATGGACGCAAGATAACAAAACAATGACATGATAATATATGATTCTGTGTAGATGCTCATGTATCACGCATAAACACCTTAGTGATGTGCATGTTATATTGAAGCACAAAGGAAGAAAATTATTAATACAATGGTTTCTTTTTTGGCTGGTCAGGGTCCATTGTTTTAATCAACAGATCAAATTAAAGTCTGACATTCAATCTATTATCTCCTACATGACCCTTCGCATGTTTACAAGGTGCTCATGTTCTATTAAATACTTAATGTCGCATCTCATTATGCCAAAGGATCTCTTCCAGTTTTAGTCCACTCCAAGAAGACTGACCTGCAATTTTCACATTTGTTATGAAACTGCTCCGACATAGTTATAGGTTTTCTAATCGCCTGGGAAGGCAAGTCAGATGTACGCAAGCAGATGTTATGAGTCTTGATGTCCAACACAAGTTGAAAGAAATTACCACATATAAATTAGCTTTTTTTCTTAATCCTACAAGGTGCCAGAGCATACCTGTCTCTAATAACTTCCCTCTTTGGTTTTCGTACTACTCTATACTCAGATTTCTAGTTTGATAATACTAACAATGTAATTATGTTTACTGGATGACATTTTTAATAATCCTGTTTTTACCTGAAGGATTTGGCTAGCTTCTTCAGAGGACTTTTTTTGTCCACGACGATTGCGTGCCTCCATATCTTGCAATTCTTGTGTAAGAGATGCGCATTCCACCTGAATGACATAGAGAAACGATTTACGATGTTTTTCTTAAATGGACACATGAAGAAACAAAAAGAAAAATACCTCAAGTAAAGCAACTTTGTGCTCCAGGTCAGTGGCCCTTGCCGTGCTCTCCTCCGCTGCCCTCTAAATAAAAAAAAATCATGTCAGAAATCAATAGGTATACAAACTGATCAAACTACTTGATAGCATATTATACCATATGCATTACAACCATGAATGACATAAGGTAAGACATCAAAATAAAAATGGAATCACATGATCTTTTCACAAATTTTATCAGGTAACCACTGGACGTACTGTCATTTCTCAGTGGCCTTCTTGATGCTTTTGTTAGTAGAATGTTAAGAAAAAATTTCAAGAAAGCACAAAGTTTTGAAACTCCTTAGTAACAACCAACATGAAAGGCCAAGGTACCAGGATTAAAGTATGGTTTTGTGCATGTAAAATGCCATAATTACAAAGAATCTACTTATAACTATTTTAAATGTACCTGGATCCTAACAAGTGCATTGGATGCCTCAACTGCTCTGTGCTCAAGTTCCACTTCTCTTTCAACAGCAGCCTATAAAAGTATGACAGCCATGAGCAAATTTATAAGGAACAAAAACAAAATCCCAGATGGCTTTTGAGAAATACCATCTTGGTAGCATTGTGTGCAATACGTTCTTCTTCAGCTCTGCGTTCTGCAGAAGCAAGCTCTTCTCGTAGAGCCTATTAAAAAATATGTGAGCAGTATTATACTAAATAAATTGGAAATCCGATAGCTCAACGATGCTCTGGAACAAAGGTATTGTCTAAGAATCATAGCACTTACCTGCATCATTCGAGTCTCAGTCAGTTCACGATTCCTCATTATGGCCTCCATGTTTGCCTGATTAGCGCCCAAAAAAATATGGCTTGAATCCAATAATCAAAGTTGAAAGCTTAAAGGATGTCAAAAATAAATATACATAAAATCAGATACCATTTTGACACCATGAACGAAGAAAAATAGTAAATAATATATTAATACATGCAAGATACTAAGAAGTGCACAATAGTTAACAGAGTTCCTCTTAAAAATAAACGTCACATCTACATGATCAGGTCAGTTTATTCAAATCTGGGAAATGAAAGGAATGGTAACAAGGTTATCCTAGTGTGTATTTTGGTGGGTGGATCATTGTGTGGGTTGGTAGTGCGTTTGTAGTTGAAGCTGAGTGTTTGTGGCTTTCTTTTGCTTTGTTGGAAAGGATCTAGAACAATTAATACAAAGAAAAGGAAGAACTAACAAAGGTGAAAGAAAAAAGGGAAAAGAAGAAAAGAATGGAATCATATGTATTATATTACAATAGAACTAGTATTAAGCCCACGCATTGCAGCGGGTATTATTTACCAAGGTGTATCTATCGCCAAATTGATAATATGCTTTTTATATATAACTATTAATAAAAACTTCAGCGATAAATTTTTTACTACTATTTACAGAGTGAATCTCCAAACCAGTTAACAAAATAATATACCAATCAGCAAGTTTTATCAATTTTCTTTAATAGAGCCAAAAAAGTTTTATATATGTGGAATGTCTAATAAAGGTTCAAATCATCATCTGCGAGAACAAAAAAAAAAGATATGAATAGTGTTTTAAAGGTTCAAAAATTCACTTTAGCTTCACCATTGGACGAACGATCAAAGAGTTTACTTTATCTGCTTAAAAATTTACTGTATCTGCTCAAGATTCTAAATTGCATAAAGAGGGGTTTAATATTCTGAATTGTTCTGTAGCATGAACAGTGATTTTAATTTAAAAGTAGTTGGAAAAGAATGTGAGGAATATATTCTAACGGTAAAAATTCTATTGCCTTCTAATCACCAAATAACCACAAAAAAAAATAGCAGCAATGTGATAGAAAACTATGTCTACCTAGTCCATGTCACAACAGGGTTTAAAGTTGAGTTGACAATCTGTAATGATGTTAAAGGTTAACATCATTACAAAATTATGCAAGTTTATCATGAAAAAGAAAAAGGAAACAGATAATTCAATTCTATAGAGGAGAAGCCTTTCGAAAACTAATTCATAAAATTTTCACCTTATCGACATAACCTTGCAAGAAGAATATCCACCTGCCATCTTATAGTCTCAACAGAACATGGAACTAATTAAAACAAAGAGGAGGTTCTCATGTAGGGAACTTCATTTACAAGGAAGATACACTTGTAACAAGTAAACTAAAACACATATTAACTGTCACAAGGTTTAAGAATTCAACGAGAAGATTCTCCTATTTTTGTGTTTTCCTAGTTTAAAGAAAGCCTGGCAACATGGAGCATCAAGAAAGGCTAAACAACCAAATCAGCTACTGAGGCTTTCTAATAGACAGGAAAAATAAGAGAAGGGTACATGCAAAAAACTGAAACCTGTAATGATACAAGTTTTTCTTCTGAACCAGAAGCCTGTTTCTTTAGGGAATCCATTGAACCAACAAGAGATTCAATTTCAGCATTCTTTGCAGCAAGAGCGGCTTTCATATTCGATTCAATCCTTGTCACTTCAAGTTTGGACGCAGACAAATCTTTCTGCAGCTGCTTTACACGGGCTTCATATGAAGTGCAGCGTTCTTTCTGTTCCAATTGCAGATTTTCAAGGGAATGTTACAGAAACAGAAAGGTAACAGTTAACGAACACAAAAAGTCACATATCATGTGTGTGGACAAACTCAGCAAGCACTAGCTGTAAGGTAGTTCAAAACAGCTCACCTCTGCAACAAGAAGTTCCTCTAGCTGAGCATTTTCTGCCTTGTACTCTTGAAGACGAGACGAAAGGCCAGCACAAACCTGTCGATTAGTAGAAGTACTATGTTATAGTTACGTATTTCAGAAAGACTAATATGTAAGCAAATATAAGTGTCGGATAACAGATACGGGTGGTAGAATTCTTAATGGAGGCAGAATGGCCGTGAGACCAAAAGGTGGATTATCTGAATTTTCGCAGAATTGGAATTCTACATGCCAGAAAACTGCTTGAGCGTGCTAGTCTAATTAAAGTTTGAGTTCTATTTTCAATAGAACTTTATAGCTTCAAAGTATTTTAGGAGTCTAATTAAAGTTCTAGTTAAAATATAACCGCATGAGCAACGCTCTATGTTTCTTTTACCATTACTTTTTCTGAACATTTCTCTATCCATTATGATCACGAAGGGCTGGGAGATCTTTTTAGACTGAATGAATATCTTACGCTAATGTACTTTTTCTATAACAAATGGGTTTGTCTCTATCACATGCAAACCAGGCACGCTCATATATAAAGATATTCTCTATCCACATTAGCAGTGTGAGAAAATCTTACCCTTGCTAACCTGGCTTCTTTTGATTGACCACTGGAGACTGAACTCTTGAGTAGCCCCTGAGCCTGCCAACCAACTTAATAATTAACTGAGGGAACATTCAATATGATACATAATAGCTACTTATATGTGAGAGTTCTTTTTGTACAATAAAACCTCATCAAGTTGGTCCTGAATTTTTTTCGGCAATGTTTCATTTTTAATTTCCTGCTGCTTGTTCAAATTTGGTGATGGGTCAGGCTGCGGATCACTTTCATTTTCTTGGCTATTGATAACATTGGGCTTCTCTACCGTCTCAGATTCAGGTTTCACTTTCTCAACTGTCAAAGAGGCATCTTCATGGGCTGTACTGAGTTTTGAATCTGCATCAGCAGGATGGTTAACTCTGGGGGAATCAATTTCTTTGCCCACAACTGTAGGGGTGGAATTCTCAAGCACATCTTCCGAGTTTGCAGCTGTAGCAGCATCTTCAGTAGAGATATTTTTTGTCTCAATATCACTGTGTGCAATAGGAACTGCTTTTGCATTGATAATATCCTTTTCGCTTTCATCAATTTGAGTAGCTCCTGATGCAGTAATATCTGATACTATTGTATTATTATTGTTATCAGCTTGATGTTCAGAGGACGTCTCAGTCGTTTGATTTGTTTCGTCTTCGAGAGAATTTTCATGCGTAGAAGTTTCAACTCTGTCAACTTTCACATCTGGTGCTGACAACTGTATGTTTTTCTGCTGTTCAAGATTAGTTTTAGAGACTTCTGTAGAGGAAGGTCTTGAATTAGCCTGTAAAGCAGTCAAATGAGCTGATCCATGTAAGTAACTCAGTTTATCTGCATCAAAATCTTGGAAACCACAACGATGCTAATTTACAACCTTCGTCTTTGATTTTGTCCTTCTGGCTTTGACTTCCTGACCATTAGGTGCTTTTTGGTGCAAACAGATACAGAAAGAAAATTGTAAGTCATAGGAATGGTATTAATCATATAACAGGGAAAATGTAAGTGATAAGGATTTTATTCTCTCAATGTAAAATATACCAAGAAGAAAGATAAAGCCTTCTCTATTGCAGCTATCAGAACTAGGTGGCAAATAAAGTGTTGAGAATATATACCTGAACTTGAAGGCTGCAAATCAGACTGCTCATCTGACAACTCATTGACAACAAGCTTTGCTCTTCGGTCTACAACTTCAAGTAAATCTGATACCAAAAATTACACCTTTATGGTTTCAGTTATGGTTGCACATCAATGAACATGTAAGTCTTGGAACATTAAATAAGTGAATAAGATTAATGAAATGGAATTTAGAGAGGGGCCATGGCAAGAGAAAATTGCCATGAGTAAATAGTTAAATTTACTAATGATAAAGCTTTATAAAAAGTATGAATTTATGTCATTAACTTGTTTGCCGGTCTCTAAGAGCACAATAGTTCCTGGCTGAGAGCATTGTGGTAAACTATGCTGATTGGAAGTATAGCATTTAGGTTCAAATTTCAGATATTAGAATGCCTTCTACTGCATAAAGAAAAGTGATGCCTCATACGCAAATGAGAAGTTAATTTCTGGCATTTGAGTTCTTGTCCTTGGAAGCTTTTTCATCAATTTAAGCTTATTGTCATGCGTGGTACTGATACATCTTTACTCCAACAAGAACAAGATCAAGTGCCACAGGTCAGAAGGCAATTTGATACTCTTGCTACAACCAGGGGATGTACTTTCACATGCAAGGAGGTTAAGGAAATCCAGAAAGTGAAGGCCTTCCCGACTTTAAAATGAAGCACACTGTTTGATTTAGATGGATTGCACCAGATTGGGACTCTATTGAGCTTAATCTTGCATTGAGTTATAAGGAGTAGCAAGATATCTTGGATCTCCTAATCAGAAGTTGCAGAAGAGTATTATACGAGTTAAATAACAGCATAGTTTAGGGACTCCAAGAAATTATTAAGATCGTAGCTAGGCAAATTCATCCAAAGAAACTCTGGAGCGAAGGAGAGACTGTATCTTTCATCCTCACCACTTTTCATCCTGACCAACTCATAAAGGATTGCCATTCAGTTAAAGGCTGGTTGTAAAAGTTGGTTTATTTTTTATGGAACTTTCTCGGTTTTGAGTTGTGCAACACAGTCAACTTGATTTCAGTGCAAAAGGACATAAATGAAGATAAAGATAAGGACAATGATATTCGTGTGATTCACTCACTTATAAAATTAAATCACCTTTGTGGACCCTTTGATATCAACTTGCACTAGTAGGTGACACCATCTAATGGAAAACATTTTGGAAAATGGTGAATTCAAATTTTCACTAGATTAAATCCTTATTCTATCTCTATCCGGCCCCCCCCGCCCCCGCCGCGCAAAACAAAAAAAAAAAACAAAAAAAACCCTCTCTCTCTCTCTCTCTTAGAAGCAGGCCTTCTAAACTTCTTAAACAAATATAAGGGCCATTGAGAAACAACTATTACCCTTTATGAACGCCTTAACCAACAGAAATTTAATTTTTATGTTACATTAGATTGCAGAGGTCATTACTTTACTTGCTCTCCTGAAAGATTCACACAGGAAGAAAGTTAAATCTTTCATCAGAAGATTTAAATCATATGAATGTGTTGTAACCTTATATTGGATGTCATGGTAGCACCGTTCTGGTGGTCTTGTTTATGTTATTGAGGAGAAGATAAACTAGCCATTGATTTATTATCAGATAGGTGAGGTCAATCTTCCTACCAAAGGCCTATTTCAATACAAAATGCTAACCTAATAAACGCATTTGACATATAACTAAACTTCATAGTAACATTCATGGAATTTTCTGAAGATTCAAATTAATCCACCCAGTGTGTGAATGTTCAGATTTCCTCTCGTTAACATACACAAGAAACTGTAGACTTCAACGATACATATAGCATCTGAAGTTCTACCAGCATAACTGCATGAAATCAGCATGTCCTGCAGCCATTTCAGATGCAATGCTAAATTCCAAAGTTGCTGCATATGATATCATTTCCTGAATAAATATATAAATCGTACGATATCATTTCCTGAATACGTATATAAATCGACTGCTCGCATAAAAAGAACAGCGATATTACGGTGATCCAGTGATGTTGCCCGAAATCACTGATTAAGTATCAGTAAGTTGAAGGGACTTCACATAATTCAAAACCGGTGATAAGAAATCATAGCTGCAACCATCCAAATTCGCCCACAGTTCTAATTCAACAAAGTAGGAAACTTAATAAATGAAAAACCTTATTCTTACAATCGTTGATCAGAATGTAACCAAGCAGCACACAATTAACCCACAAATATTCTGCTGTACGAGTTATGATACAATAATTCTGAACTCGTGATGAAGACGAAGGAGAATAATTTATGCACTTAAATCTTCACCTTTTGTCGAGGTTCCTTCTCTTCAGGTCGAAACCTGAGCTATCCTACTCCTTCTAATAAGAAATCAACTTTCGATAATCATTTGAACTGAGTAAAAACTTTTCTTAAAAAGATTCAATCTCCATCCATTACGCTGAAGCTAAATGTGAGGGCAAAGAATTGTGAAATTTCCAAATCTCCGATACAAATTATGCCATTGCTTAGATCAAAAGCAGTTATAATAGTGAGATCAATACGGCAACAAACTGAAAGGAGTTGAAATTTGCAGTAAAGGCGAGTAATAGGGAACAATTAGATCATCGAGATGGTGAATCGTAAGGATTTGAGGGAAGAGAGAGAGAGAGAGCGAGAGAGAGATCGGCGTACCTTCGGCGACCTTGAGCCAAGAAGCCATGGGCGGTGACGGGATCTCGAGGAACAAGAACAGATCAGAGCGGAGCGGGAAAATGCTGAATCATGAGCTGAGAAAGATTGCAATGGCGATCGATGGGTTTGAGATTTGGGAGAGATCGGAAATATGGTAGGAATGTGCTTATAATTATGTAGAAAAACATACCGAACATCGTAAGCCCGTCTAGCTCAGTTGGTAGAGCGCAAGGCTCTTAACCTTGTGGTCGTGGGTTCGAGCCCCACGGTGGGCGTTTTTGTTTTCCCCCCTCTTTTTCTCTTAGCTATTTTGTCACGAATTAAAAGCCCGTTAATTAGGTAGCGGGCTATGAAAAAGACTACTCACACAGCTAAACATATAAAAAGAAGGGGTTATTTGCATACATACCCCTTATGTTCGAGCCCCACGGTGGGCATTTTTGTTTTCCCCCCTCTTTTTCTCTTAGCTATTTTGTCACGAATTAAAAGCCCGTTAATTAAGTAGCGGGCTATGAAAAAGACTACTCACACAGCTAAAGATATAAAAAGAAGGGGTTATTTGCATACATACCCCTTATGTCATGGACACTTTGAAAACGGCCCTGCATCTTTGTATTTGTAAAACTAGCTCTGAAATCATCAATTTTAAAAAATACGCTAAAATCAACAAATTATCAACTTGATGTTAAAATGTTGACTATTTTATATGTAGCGATTGCAAATTACCTTGAAAATTAACAAATCATCAACATTTTTTTTTTGACTACGGAGTTCAAGCCCAGCTACCTACTAGGAGACATCACGAGGAATATGTATGGGGATGACCTAGCCCGATAGAGAGACCCCATCTCAGCACTAGACCTACAGGACCTCCACCTAACCAAGTAAAACCCCGAAAACCCCCAGATCGTACTAACCACCATATTCACAAATAGGGTCAAGTGAATGTGTGGATGAGTATCAAACTTGGGCCATCTCGTGGGGAGTCTCCCATGTTACCACCCATGCTCACCCACTGACGATAACAAATTATTAACTTGATGCTAAAATTTTGACTATTTTATTGATTATATTTACACTGGGATTACAAATTAGCTTATCAATGTTAATAATTAATTGCTTTGAGGATACCTTAATTTTTACACTAAGATTACAAATTAGCTTATCAAAGTTGATAATTAATTGCTTTAAAAAGATAAATTTTTCAAAATTGATTATTTGAGTGGTAGTTTTGCAAATACAGAGATGTAGGGGGTATTTTTGCGAATACCCATGACGTAAGGGGTATGTATGCAAATAACCCTTAAAATGGTGATGTCTTTTTTCATCCAATATATTTAATAAAATATTATTTTCATCCACCACATCACTCAACTCATCTTATCTCATATTTAAAAATTACTCACATCATCCAATAAGATTGTGACAACTCATCTCATCTCATTAACATTTCATTTCTTTGTTTTCCTCCCAAAAAGCTAGGAAAACAATTTCCTTAAGTGTGGGTCACATCATCCAATAATATAATGACAACTCATCTCATCTCATATATTTTCTTATTTTTAAGAAATAACCAAGCAAAAGAAAACAACCTATTGTAAGAAATAGGTTTCTTATAATTTATTTCATTATTTTTTTCGCCAACCAAACAATATTAAAACAAGTTTTTTTTAAAAAATCACTCACATCATCCTATAATAAGGTGACAACTCATCTTCATTTCTTTGTTTTCCTACTTTTTTTAGCAAACCAAACACTCCCAAAACAATTCTTTGATTTAATAGTTTTCCATTTCTTTGATTTTCAATTTTTTTTAGACAAACAAACAGGCCCTGAAAGTGAAACAAAAATTAAAAGGTGATTGTTCTTATTTTTTCACGTTTGGCACTTAGGAAGTGCTCGAAAAGTAAATGCAAATTGGATGAGGGTTGCCTCTTGATTATTCTCGCTCTTTTCACTTTCTTCTAAAAATTTTAAAGTAGATGGAAAGTGAATTAAGAGGAGAGAGAAATTAGTCCTTGATTTTCCTTGCCATTTCAATTTTAAAAATTCAACTTTTATTGTCTAATTTTTATGGCAACCAAAAATAAC
Organism: Asparagus officinalis; assembly: GCF_001876935.1. Taxonomy (NCBI): domain Eukaryota; kingdom Viridiplantae; phylum Streptophyta; class Magnoliopsida; order Asparagales; family Asparagaceae; genus Asparagus; species Asparagus officinalis. The sequence continues at coordinate 108,048,361 of NC_033798.1, read as the reverse complement.
ATGAAGAAAGTGGAGGCCACGTCAACTGTTGTTATAGCTGTTTTAGTGCTAAAAAGTAATATCCAATCAAATAGCATATAAGTGTCTCACATTATGCGTAATTGAGTCAGCTCTTCACTTCAAGATAATCAAAGACCTAGCTTGGACAACTCGACACTCCGACATCTCGCGAGGGTGACTCAAAAGGCGTTACATGTCGACCTCTGGCTAGGCTGACTTCTTGACCAACCCACTCGTCCGACCATTCGGCCGACATCTCGCGAAGGCGGTACTTCTCGATCTTCTATTGGACGAGTAGAAAGGTGACGACTACCTCGAGGCTCGAGCCCCCTCTCGCGCACTAACAGCCAATCACTTTGCAATAAATGACATTAAATGCATGATCAGCGTCATCATTTCTCTGTCCTCAATAGTCTTTATGACACATCGGATCACGTCGGCACCGTACGCCCCCAGTCACTTCACATTAAATGCGGAAGTGACATCTCCTCCACTCGTCGGACTACACATGTAAAGCAGATGCTGACTTGGCCGCCAGCCTATACTCGATCGAAGTTATCATCCTACCCCATACTACCACTATAAATATGGGTATCATTTTCAACAATAAGATAAGATCTTGATCTCTGCCCACTGTGCTTAAGAATTTTCTACAGTTTAGTTACTTCTCTACTCAAGCAAATTACTGACTTGATCGTCGTAGGAACAATCGGAGAACCCAACTCCATCCCCTTACGATTTGCTACATGTGCAGGGAAGAATAGCCCACCTCAGAACCGGACATTCGAAGGGTTAGAGGACCTCCATCAACTATCTCACTTCTCTCATTGACTGTTTGATATCAGCCATCAACAACTGTCATGTCAAAATTTTATCTTTCACTTCTATCATTAAGACAAGATTTGCGAATAGAAGGTTATGAGAAAGTAGTTTCTTGATGAGATACTTTCTCTTCACTTTCGAAGGGTAAAAGATAATATATTGTCATGCCAGAGTTACACGTCTCCAACAAAATTGTCATATGCACTTATATTGGTATGTGTAATAAGTGCTTATAAAAGTGTTGTGTGTACGTGCGCGTGTGGCATTTTGTTTGGGAAAGGGGGATTACGAGTTGGTTACACACCCTCATATTACACAGGTCACAGGGTGTGAACTCTTATAGGCTTTGTTGCCTAGGTATTTCTAATATGGAGTCGCACCGGTACTCAACACGTTTTGTACCCGTACCTGATTGTTCTTGGACACTCCCTAAATATATGTGTATATTTATTCAAACTATACTCAATTATACACCACATGTTTCATTTAAAACACTTGTTATACACTTCTTGAATATGCATCGTACATTTCACAGCTATTTTTGTAATATGTTGGACACGGGTTGAGTTCGATTCAGCTTTAAGAGGGACGATCTAAAGGATTATTACATGTGTAGCTTAAAACTATGATTATATCACATGAGTTTCAGTCATGTCCCTGTATTCTATCTTTTACATATTTGTCATGTCTCATACCAGTATCCTTGCAACTTACCTTATAGGCATTCAAGAAGTCCTAATCAGAGCGGAGACCTAAAAATGTGGATTAATCTCGGTATAATTTTGCAGATTATGTCAATTTGATAGAACTAATGGTTGTATTTTTTCCAAATTTTAAAATGAAGTTAAGAATTTCTCTATTCCTGGGGAGTACGACTGGGACAAAAAATAATTAAAGGTTACGAGACGGAACTCTCTTATCAAAGAAATGTGTAAAAAAAAAGATGCAGAACAGTGAAGATTGAATCCTCTGTATTTTATCTATGTTGAATGCTGTTGCAGGCACATGACAACGAATGTATTATCTCAGCCCCCTTTTAATGAATTAAATAGTTTAGAACTTTGAAGTAATGGGTGTCTTTTTTTTCCCAGGAGTTTGCCTATTAGTTTCTTGATCAAGTTGAGATCCTCTACATCATTGATCGTTGAAATTCTCTATAACTCATCAATCAAAAAAATTTCAATTAATGGGCCCTATGAGTGATATTCATTATCTAAGTAATATAAAATATTTTTACTTCTAGGACCCACTAAGGCAAGTCGTTAGTATTAGCTCACCTAACTGATTATAGGCATTCTCTATAATCAAGATTGTAGAGAATTTGGACCCCATGTTTCTCCTCCTTTATCAATCAGTTACATTTTAGGATTAATTACAACTGGATACCCTGAGGTGTGATGTAACTACATATGTGATCCTGAAGTATTGAAGCTACATGAGTAACACTGAGTATACAGATTGTAGTTACACAAGAACTCCGAGGGTTATTTTTTTTTCTAGGCTTTAGGGTCACCCATGTAGTTACAATTAGTAATCTTAGGATAATTGGTGTAAACACGCAAACCCCGCGATCATCAGTGTAATAACACGATACCGCAGAATATCGGGTCTAATTAATCCTAAATTTTAAGTTATTTGGAATTCTTTTGCAATATTTGTTAGTAGTGTTTTTAAGTTCTTTGACTGTGTCGGTCGCAGTAACGGTTAGTGACTGGAAATGATAGGCTGCAACAGGAAGAGGATAAGGAGAGTAATAGTCATTTAGTAAAATGTTCATTGTACTAATTTTTTCCCCAATACATTCTTAAGCTTCAAGTAGAAAGTTACTGACCGGGAAAGAAAATGAAGTGATCAATTAGAAAGATTTATACATCAGCAGTTGATTCATGTAATATTTCTCCATCCTATTAGAAAATAACATGTGTATAAATAATTCATAATCATTATCAAACTACAATTGTTGATATATAGGTAAGTAGAAAGTTCTAATAATAACATTTTGTTAATTCTTGATGACTAGGAATTTCTCATTGGATCACCAGTAATCGACAACGTTCAAGTTGAATACTGAAATTCTTGCATCTCCATTACACTGAAGCTAAATGTGAGGGCAAAAAATTATTAAATTTCCAGCGAATCTAAATTAGATCACTACAGCGAACAGAAAGGAGTTGTAATTTGCAGTAAACTAGAATCGTAAGGAACAATTAGATCATCGCGATGGTGAATCGTAAGGATGAGGGAAGAGAGAGAGAGAGAGGTCGGCGTACCTTCGGCGACCTTGAGCCAAGAAGCCATGGGCGGTGACGGGATCTAGAGGAACGAAACAGATCAGAGCGGAGACGGAAAATGGCGAGTCGTTATTTTTAGAAATGTATAGATTTCATTAGAGAATGTAATTTACCTCGTGACGTCAGCCCGTCTAGCTCAGTTGGTAGAGCGCAAGGCTCTTAACCTTGTGGTCGTGGGTTCGAGCCCCACGGTGGGCGTTCCTTTTTTTAGCTTTTTAAATTCTCATTAGTATTTTATCTTGTCGTGAATTAACAGCGGGCTTAAAAAATGACAATTCGTGTATGTTGTATCGAAACCCGATCAACTATAATTTTAGGCCCATGCTTTGGCCAGAAAGTTATATTGTATCGAAACCCGATCAAGTATAATTTTTCTGGCGCACGATTAATCACCCATTATGATGTCTTCTCTATTTCTAGCGGGGTAGAGTACACTAAACCCGGATGAACTTTTGGTGTTTTGCAATAAACCCCCTAGATATTTCAAAATTCAAACTACAACTCTCTTTTATTGTTCTCCAGCAAACGCCCAAGAACCTTCAAAATCACACTACACCCTCAAGAACTTTTTAGAATTACAAAAATACCCCCATGAACTTTATGAGTTTTGTAAATAAGCCCATAAATTAGAAAAAAAATAACATGAAAAAGAAACTTTGAGAGTTAATGGTTCTTTTTTTTGTAATTCATCTAAAAGTTCATTGGGATTCTCTGCAAAAATTATTGAAGGTTTGGTTGTTAGAAATTGAAATCTAAATAAATACAGAGCATGCAGCAGAAATAACTTAAATTAAAAAATACCTCCAGCCATTATTGTCTAGAATGATCCGTAACTAGAAAATTAGATCAAAACTATAAATAATTGAAAAGCCTTAATCGGATGGAGGAACTATGTCTGTATTTATAGGCTAGGCTAGGACCCTTCTGTTATAACAAGAATTCTTAAAAGATGAGACTTCTTAAAATAATTTCCATCAATCTGGGAAATTATCTAGATATGATCTTATATAAATCCACTATAACTCTTTATATTATAAGAATTTAAATACCATAACAAATTAAGATAATTTGTATCGAGTAGGCTAAAACTTTATCCGGATACCACATTCTCCCACTTGGTCCACATGATACAAATATCTCATAATAAAAAATTCTTACCACTTAGTATTGGATAGCTCCCACTCAAATAAAGAATCTAATGCACGAATCATAGCGGTCAAGCTCTTAGAAATAACAAGCTCTTCCTTCCATGTATGACAATACATATATTCATCAAGTGAGCAACTTTATGAGCAAACTTTATGAATAACTTCCTACAAGTCATTTGGTTCCTACTTTAACTATCCTAACGGATATAATTTAAATATGATAACTTTATTTGTACACAATAAAGTCAAACTTTATTCTCCAAGAATATTCAGAACATGTCTAAAAAACATTTAGAGAGAAAAACAAACACATAACGAGCTAAAACATGTTAGACCCTAGAGGGGGGGTGATTAGGGTCTTATGCTAATCTAATCCGATTAAATGCCAACTAAAATTAATTAATGAGTTATCCTAGCAAGTATGAAATGCAACAATATATATGAACTAGGATAAGCAATATACAATATGATATATCCTAGCAAAGAGGCATATAGTGAAATATATGCAAGGATATATAAACTAAGACAAGGGTAAAATAAACAATCTACACAAGTGATAGGGTAATATGATGAGCAATACACAAAGGCGATATAAGATATGAAAACAAGAATAAGAACGCCAATGCAATCACAAACAAAACGATATGTTTACGAGGTTCGGTCCCCACGACCTACGTCCCCGCTCCTCACCTCGAGGAGATTTCCACTATCACAACCGGGTTTTCTACGTTCACCCGAACAACGTTTACACCTCACAATACAATCACTATGTAATCACACCTCACACACTAAGTGTTGGTCCTAGCCCGTGTCCTCCTCCTCAAGTGCTCGGTTACAACCTCTCCTTAGGCACGTCAACCGACGCCACTCCTCTTGGATTCGACCCCGTCTCTCACCACACACTTCTCTCGGTGTACAAGTGTATTACAAGTGAATCCTCACAATAAGCACAATATAAATCAAATGATTTGTTCTCTAAACAAGGTGAGAACTCAATTAAGCACAACTCTAAGTCACTAATCTCACAACCCAAAATTATACTATGAATGTAAATACAATAAGCTCAATAGGTTGTGTGTGAACAGAGAGTATCAATAAAACAATTTAAACTCAATATAGAAATCTAGCTTATGGAAATTAAGATCAAAACAATAAATAGCTAGAATTGAGTTTAAGGAAAACTTCTCTATAGATCAAGAGTGAGAGAGAGATGAGTTGAATGCCCAAACACCAAAGGATGATCTCCTCTTTGCTCTTGTGAAATTTGCTTCACAAACTAAACTCAAACAAACTCTTAAACTCTTTTAAACAAAACTTAAACCCTTGATTAAAAACTTTCTTAAACTTGTTTTAAAACTCTCTTAGATGGCTTGAAAGAAAACAGCAATAGGGTATTTATACCCACTCAAAAACTCAGCCAAAACCCCTAACAAAAGACAAAAAAGTCCCCAGAAGACAGCTCAGAAAAATAGCCGTTAGTGTCTAACGGATCTATTGGCGTCGGTCGACCGGTGCGGTCGACCGAAAACTGATATGAAAACTGTTTATCTGATTTTGAAATGCTGTTTAAAAATATCAAATAAATTCAGAAAAATGTAAAACTTTGGGGAATGATTGTAGACATGATAATACACATGCTACAAAAACTGGTTTTCTAAAAAGACTTCCCAAATGAGAAATACCATCATTTTACAAAATAGTCCAAAACATGAAAATGTAAACATATGAATCTTGACATTTTAGCTTAACCATGTTTTGAAACATTACAAAATGATTTTGTAGACTTAATAAAAGATGTATATGATTATTGTTAAGTCTATAAACCAAGAAAACAATATTTTCACAAATACAATAGAAAGTAAAACGTATGAGTATGTATATGAAAATATATTTGTTTCATATCTATGAAATTAAACCAAAACAACTTATCCACATAGAAAACAAGCATGTATACACATTTTTTGGAATTTATTTGTAAAAACTTTGTTTGTGGATAAAACTAAAAACCAAGATGTATATGTATATAACTATATATATATATATATACTAAGAAACTAATAAATGTGTGTGTGAATATAATATTGAGCTTAGAGTATATAACACACATAATATAAACCTATACGATCTTCATTGTAGCTCAACTTGGTACATATGCGGATGAAGCTTGAACTTGATCTTTAACTTTGAATTTGCAAGGCTTCACCGACATTCCGCCAACCTCCATTTGATATCGTCGTTATGGCGCAATCCATCCATCCTACAACAACGTTGTTTGTCTACAATAAATACTAAAACACAAATACTAGACAAACAACATTAGTGGTAAATTGTTTGTTAAACATCTTCAAAATAAGAAGGCCAACAAAACAATCATATATGCTCCACATGACTTAGGAACTGTTTCGTCGGCAATCGTTTAGTCATTGGATCTGTTAGACCCTAGAGGGGGGTGATTAGGGTCTTATGCTAATCTAATCCGATTAAATGCCAATTAAAATATATTAACAAGTTATCCTAGCAAGTATGAAATACAACGATGTATATGAGCTAGGATAAGCAATATGAACAACAAGATATATCCTAATAAAGAGATATAGGTAATGTATGTGCAAGGATATATAAACACAAGGGTAAACAATCTAAACTAGATAGTGGGCAATATAATCAATAAGCAATATACAAAGGCGATATAAGATATGAACATAAAAGGAAGTGCGCCAATGCAATCAAAAATAAACAATATGATTACGGAGTTCGGTCCCCACGACCTACGTCTTCGCTCCTCACCTCGAGGAGATCTTCACTATCACAACCGGGTTTTCTACGTTCACCCGAACAACGTTTACACCTCACAATACAATCACTATGCAATCACACCTCACACACTAAGTGTTGGTCCTAGCCCGTGTCCTCCTCCTCAAGTGCTCGGTTACAACCTCTCCCTAGGCACGTCAACCGACGCCACTCCTCTTGGATTCGACCCCGTCTCTCACCACACACTTCTCTCGGTGTACAAGTATATTACAAGTGAATCCTCACAATTAAGCACAATATAACAAATGATTGTTCTCTCTAACAAGGTGAGAACTCAATTAGGCTCAACTCAATGTCACACTATCTCACAAACTAATTATATAATGTATGCAAATACAATAAGCTCAAGTGGGTGTGTATAACAATAAGATAATATAATCAAATCTAAACTCAATATAAAAACTAGCTTTAAAGAATGATAATCAAATAACTAAGCAAATGTAAAGCTAGATAGAGTTTAGAAAACTTCTCCAATAGATGACAAGATGGAGAGATGGAGATTGGAGCCCAAACAAAAAGATGATCTTCTCCACTTGTGAAAACACACTAAAATACACTTAAACCCTTGTTTAAAACTCTTTAAACTTGTTTAAAATATTTCTTGAGTGCCCTTAGAAGTATGATGGCATGGAGTATATATAGGCTCATGAAACAAGCCCAAAAACCCAAGAAAACTAAGCAAAAAGATAAAATAATGGATATATCAAAATCTGAAAAATATAGCCGTTGTGCTACAGTAACCACGTCCAGAGAGTTTGGCGGTCGAATAGTAAAATTTTTAGGAAAGTTTCTAAACATGTAGATAAACATGTCAAAGAAAGAATTTCTTGAATATCACTTCCTATTTATAAAAACTCATCTATTTTGTAAAACATGCACGAACATGCACGAACGAAAAACATGATTTTGTAAATTCCATTAAACATAACAAATCAATTCCAAACTTGATGAAACTTTACGAAATGTTTATAAACATGAAAACAAACATGTTAGAAAAAGAATTTCTCAATTTTCATTTCTCAATTGTGAAAACTCATTATTTTGTAAAAACATGCATGAATATGAATTTGTTAAGAACATGTTTTTGACAAAAAGAGTTTAAACGCATATTGAAACTTTATGAAATGTCTTCATAAACATTATAACACATGAATATAAAGTAAACATGGTTAATAAAATAATATCACAAAGTTTTCTCAAAATAGCTCATTTTGTGAGAAAATCCAATATTGTGTGTGTATATGATATTGAGCTTAGAGTATTAAACACACATAATATAAACCTATACTAAATATACCCAAGCTTGATGAAGGTCTTCAATGAGCATGACTTGGTAAACTTTGCGGAAGAAGCTTGTAATTGAATCTTTAACTTGAATTGAATTTGCTTCACTCCACAATTCCGCCAACCTCCATTTGATATGATCGTTAAGGCTCGATTCCATCCATCCTCCAACTACGTTGTTTGTCTATAATAAATAAGAAAACACAAATACTAGACAAACAACATTAGTGATAAATTGTTTGTTAAACATCATGAAAACAAGAAGGCTAACAGGATCTGCAATCATAAGCTCAGTATTAATGTGTTGAACGGACACAATGTTGCAACAAAGAGATTAGAAACAACTAAAAAGGAAATTACGAAAAAAATAAAAGCTCACACAAAGGAATATATATCACCAAAATAATGTTTACTTAACCTTGTAGAAAACAAAGTTACTAGAAGGCATCAAAACTACAATAGAAGCTTTGATATGAAAACAAAACAGACACAAACTTTTGGGATTAATTAACAAACAGCCACACAAAGAATAAAGGACTATCATTTTGAATCCTTTTAACTAACGACGGAGGCATTAAAAGGCTACAACAATGTTTGAAGCACAGCGAAGAGAAAAGATGATATCTTTGAGGGGGGGGGGGGGGGGGCGTGGAGTTTTTTTTTCGTTATGTTTTCTCATGGAGATTAATCCACTATTTATAGGCCAAAATCCCATCATCTCCACCCTCCTCAATCTGCCTCTGAGAGATTTTCTCTCAACAAACCCCATATCCCACGTTTCTCTCCACTTGAGAAGCGTTGATTTGGTCACATAAGACCAAGTCAGACTAACATCTCCCACTTGACCAAATCAACCAAGTGACATGCCTCCCACTATCTGTGAGATCGGATGTTTCTGCTTACCATTACTCCCACTATCCGTAGAGAGTAACTCTTTTTTTATTATTCATGAAATTTTACTTGGACTTATTTATTCCTAAGTCCCATCAAACTTACATGTTTGATAAAAGATTTCGCTGGTATTCTTTTTGTCAAAGGATCAGAAATCATATCTGTAGTAGGGATATAAGTCACTTTGACTTCTTATTTTTCTACAATATCTCGAATATAATGATACCGGATCTCAATATGTTTTCCTTTGGAGCTATTCACACCACTATTGATTAAGCTAATTGCTGCTTGATTATCACAATAAATATCAATAGGTCCTTCCAACAAATTGAGATCAAGATCAATCAAAAACTGTCTTATCCAGACAGCATGTGTAGTTGCCATACTACAAGCTATATATTCAGCTTCTTGCGTATATCTAGCAACACACCATTGTTTCTTGCTACTCCAAGAAACAACTCATCCTCCAAAGATGAATAAGTGTCCCGAAGTGGACTTTCCATCATCTTTATCACATCCGAAATCAGCATCGCAATAACTGAGGAGTTCAAGCGATTCAGCTTGATAAACTAATCTATGAGTCAATGTACCTCTAATATATTTCATAATCCTTTTAACAACTTCCCAATATGCTGGTCCTAGATTACTTTGATATCGACTGACTAGACTCACAGCATAACCTATATCAGGTCTGGTGCACAACATTGCATACATCAAGCTTCCAATTGCTTGAGCATAAGGAACATCTAATGGCTTCTTCCCCTCTCCAGGACTTTGCTCTTTACATAATCTCTTTCCCATAACCAACGAAGTTGGTGCCGGATTGGAATTTTCCATTCCAAACCTTTTAAGAACTGATCTTAAATTTTTTTCTTGGTTTAAACTTAGCATTCTAGACTTTCTATCTCGAATTATTTGAATTCCAAGAATATATGATGCATCTCGCATATCTTTCATCTCAAAATTTTCGTTGAGATCTGCCTTGGTTTTATTCAACATTTCTATATCATTTCCAGTGAGCAATATATCATCCACATATAAGGATAATATAGTAAACTTGCTCCCACTTTTTAAGACATATATGTAGGGTGAAAATTTGATTCTTCCGAAGAAAGGAGTTTCGTTTGTATTTATAAGAAAGCTTAT
>NC_033798.1:108034540-108036965 GCF_001876935.1 Asparagus officinalis | reverse complement strand
CCGCCACAGCTCAACCTCGTTGCGCTTCTCCTCCTCCAACGTACCAACGATGCCCCCCATCGATCTCCCTTCCCCGTTCGGCGACCTCGCCGTCGGCATCTCCGATCTCGAGCTCCGAGAGACCGCCTACGAGATCTTCGTCGGCGCTTGCAGAACCACCGGCGGCAAACCCCTAACCTACATTCCCCAATCCGAGAAGAGCCCTAATTCCACCGACCGCTCGCTGTCGAATTCCTCGTCGACGCTGTCGATGTCGCCGAATCTGCAGAGGTCGCTGACGTCGACGGCGGCGAGTAAGATGAAGAAGGCGCTGGGGATTAAGTCGTCGTCGAAGAAGAGCCCGGCGAAGGAGAGCAGCCCGAAGAGGAAGCAGATGACCGTTGGGGAGCTGATAAGGGTTCAGATGAGGGTTTCGGAGCAGTCGGATTCGAGAATTCGGAGAGGGTTGTTGAGGATTGCTGCGAGTCAGGTCAGAAAGTTGGATTTTAGGGTTTTTGGGTGTAATTGATGTAGATCTAGTTCGTTTTGGGATAGATCTTTACTAAATTGGGTCTACTGGGGACATGGAAATTATAGTGAGGAATTGATCTTTGCTAGATCCTAAATGCAATGAGTTGAACTCTGATCTATGAAGTGTTAGGTTTGCGATATTTATCATGAATTTTGATTTTTGGTTTAAAATAGTAGGTGTTGTACTCTTGTGTTGGTCATAAGCTAGAAAATTTTATTCGTACAGGTATTGTTTTCTTTGTCTTTTTCTTGAACTTTATACATGGATCAACATTTAAAATATGTTTTCATTTATTTATGATGTAATGTTAGGCATCAGTGTTTGTGATTTGTTAAGTGGGTAAGTGGGAGTTTTAATTTTGCCCATGATGAATTGCTAGGTGTGTTCATTGTTAATAATTTGATTCGGGTGTTTAATAAACTTTTACAAACTTTTAATCTGTGTGCGTGCAAGTAGTGAAGTAGTAGCAGCATAACTACCTGTTAATTGTCTGAACACTACATTTGACTGTGTTCTGTATTTCTTTGGCTCTTCTCTCTTGTAACAGCTTGGGAGGCGCATTGAGTCGATGGTTTTGCCATTGGAGTTGTTACAACAGTTTAAAGCTTCAGATTTTCCTGATCAGCAAGAATATGTGGCTTGGCAGGGTAGAAACCTAAGGGTTCTTGAGGCAGGACTGCTTATGCATCCTCTCGTTCCACTACAAAAGTCAGATTCTGCAGCACAACGGCTTAGGCAAATTATACGTGGTGCTTCTGAGAGACAGCTTGAAACAGGGAAGAATTCAGAATCGATGCAGGTTTTGCGAAATGCTGTGATGAGCCTTGCTTCCAGATCATATGATGGATATGCTACTGAATCATGCCATTGGGCAGATGGCTTCCCGTTGAATCTCCATTTGTATCAAATGCTATTAGAGGCTTGTTTTGATAGTGGAGAGGAAGGATCAATAATTGAAGAGATTGATGAGGTTCTAGAATTGATAAAAAAGACATGGGCTGTCCTGGGAATAGATCAGAAGCTTCATAACCTCGTCTTTTTGTGGATTATGTTTCATCATTTTGTTACTAATGGCCAAGTAGATATAGATCTTCTGTTTGCTGCTGATAATCAGTTAGGCGAGGTTGTTAAGGATGCTAAATCCACGAAAGACCCAACGTATTCAAAGGTACTGAGTTCAACATTGACTTCGATAATGGGCTGGGCAGAGAAAAGACTTCTTGCTTACCATGACACCTTTAATCCTAATAACATTGAGTCCATGGAGTGTATTGTCTCTTTAGGAGTATCATCTGCCAGAATACTAGTGGAAGATATTTCTAATGAATATCGTCGGAGGAGGCGAGAAGAAGTTGATGTTGCTCGAACGAGGATCGACACCTATATTCGTTCATCTCTCCGCACTGCATTTGCTCAGGTAAGCTGCCTTCAGATGTTGAACGTCTCCACTTCACTATGTACGCATGGGGTCCATGGCATAAGACAGTTAACACATATTTTTCTTTGATCTTTAATATCTCATGTCTATTTCCTTCCCATAAATTACTGGTGCATATCAACAACAACAATAACGACAACAAAGCCTTTATCTCAAATGTTTGTGATCAGCTACATGAATCCTATTTTTCCTGTCTGTTCAATTTTTGACTATTTCCTCCATTAATTTAACCATTATAATATCCTTCTTAATTGCTTCTAACCAAATTCTCATAGATCCACCTCTCTAGATCTCTTTGCGTCATTAATTGTAATATTATCACTTTTCCTGATCGGTGCATTAAGAGCTTGTTTGGGTAGGGGTAATGTGAGTGGAGGGAAGGTGGGGGACACATTATCCGTGTTTGGGAAGTCATTTGAGGTAGTTAATGAGGGGGGAGTTAAGGTAATGGAGGAGAAGAACTTAAGATTTTGCCC
>NC_033798.1:107988464-108034523 GCF_001876935.1 Asparagus officinalis | reverse complement strand
CCCCCCCCCCTCCCTAAAAAAAAAAAAAAAATTGGGGTGTAATGGAGGGCAAGGTAGGGGAATGTAATTCTTAAAATAAGAGAATATTACACAGACAGTTTTACCACTTACATCAAGATGAGTTTCAAAGGAATGAAATAACATGTAAGGTACTTATGTAAATTTACATATATTCTCTTACCTTCCTTTTACTTTATTAGATTTGTCAAACGGGTGAAATACGCTTCCTTTGATTGCCTTACTAATTTCCCAAACAAGTTTCACATATTCCCTTACCTTCCCTTAATTTATCCTATGTTCCCTTAACTTCCCTCCACTAGGTGCAAATCCAAACAAGCTAGGGTTCTTCATTGTACATGACCAAACCACCTTAGTCAATTGTCTCTCATTTTATCCTCAATAGGAACAACCTCTAATCCCTAGTGTATCCGGAAGGGAAAAATAGCACTAGCTCCTTGTTTAGAGTATCATGGGTTTGTCACTATTTTATTATTATTTATATCAACAAAAATGATGTGTTGAAATTTCGAAGGATCCTAATTGCAGAAATTTTATCACCAACACTCTTGTTGGTCTCAAATTCATGGGGAAATACATTTTTTATCAGAAAAACTTGTTGCTAATTGGGACTAGTTTTCAATTATGCAGCTGGGTATGAACTATTTACTTCAAGGATAATTGTATTCTTTCTTATGGATACTATCGTATCATCTACTGGAGTAAAAACTATTATATACAAATAGTTTTCCTCGTATTATTAGATATTTATGTTTTTAATCCTCTGTTAATTTCTTAAAAGACTGCTTTATTTGTTGTTTATTGTCAGAGAATGGAGGAAGCAGAATCAAGTTGGCGATCATCGAAAAACCACAGTACTCCTACTCCACGTCTTGCAATTCTTGCGAAGAGCATTGGTGATCTTGCAAACAAGGAGAAAGAGTTATTCAGCCCGATATTGAAAAAGTGGCACCCTCTAGCTGGCGGTGTTGCTGTCGCTACTCTTCATTCTTGTTATGGGAATGAACTAAAGCAGTTTATCTCAGGCCTTACAGAACTTACTGTTGATTCTGTCCAAGTACTGAAAGCTGCAGACAAGTTGGAGAAAGATCTTGTGCATATTGCTGTTGAAGAGTCTGTTGACAGTGAGGATGGTGGAAAGGCACTAATCCGTGAGATGCCTCCTTTCGAGGCTGAATCTTCCATTGCTGATCTTGTGAAGACGTGGATAAAGACAAGAGTGGATAGACTAAAGGAATGGATTGACAGGAACTTGCAACAAGAGGTATCTATCTTTCCTTTCTTTCTTTCTTCCTCATTATTTACTCCCAAGCGTAAGTTTTATGAATGATACGTTGTATCCAATTACCTTAATGTCATGATATATTGCCATGCTACTGTCTATGTCCTTTTATTTCGCTAGCAGATCGTGTTATATTTACACTGTTCTTTTGGAGATTGTTGATAGAATCAATTCATATGTGTGTAAGTCGATCTTTTTTTTTGGAGTAATTATGAAAGATGGTGACTTTTGTATCTAGCAATAATAAAAATTTTCCCCCTCCTTCAAATCAATTTGAAAAATGCATATAGTACAGCAAGCTATTTAAGGAACTAGCGTATAATGGATTAGGTTTATTTGAACACTATGTTATCCCCTCAATTTCATTTGCCTTGTTCTGGAAGTGCAATACGTATCCTTGTTCGTATACTTTTTCCTGAAAAGCTCTTGGTCATGTGTGATCATAAGCTCATAACTGTTTACTAGCTTTTGCGATGAGCCACTGATTGACTTGTGTCCTAAATGCTTTGAAAAGCATGCCAAGAGCCTAAATGCTAGACAGCTTCCAGGTTGTTTCCTTAAAAAAATCTTAAAAGCTGATTGTTATCAAGTGAAAAATTAAACTATTTGATAGTAAAAAATTTAGTGGTCTTTTCATTAAGAAAACTCATTCCTTTTCCTATTCTGTTGGTTCTTCCTCTGGTCTCCTTTTCTTCTCTGAACTTTCCCCTTCTTTTCATCCCATCTTGGCGCTTGAGGTGTTAACTCAAGTCATGCTGCCAAAATACTAGCAATAGGTCGCATAACCATAGTAGAGGTGCTGAGTTTTGTCTCAAGCAGGCAGAAACACTTCAGAACTTTGACCTTTGCTCTTGAGTCCTTGACCCAGTCTTATTATAGAATATGTCTTTATTAATACGTCAGGTATGTTCCTGATACATGTTTTGTAAGTTTTAGCTGATTGTCTTTGTTTTATAGGTTAATTATGATTGTTATCTGTTCGGAGATTACCTTGTGATTTATTGTCCTGTTTAAAATTTGAAGTCATGTTTTCAATCACGTATCATTTTAGTTTTTAAGGCATAAACCTGGTACTGGGACCATTACTTTTGGCAGGTTGAATTTTCTTTTTCTTTTTCCTTATTTACTTCTTAAACTTTCATGGAAGTGAAAGTGTAAAGCCTTACTGTCTAGTTATTGCAGCAACCTGGTTATAGAATTAGATGATAAAAGATATTGGCACTTGTCTAGTCGATATTTCACATAGCTTGATTCAACAAATCTCAAGCTACCATAATGAGTATGATCTGAGGAAAGTTGATGAGGCAAGACTATGTCCTCAGAGTTATGGAAAGAGACACTTCCCCATCTTGGTAGATTGCTGCCTTTAGCGAGGAAGGTTAACAGAAAGAGTGATCATGTCTTTGAATTGGCTGGAAAGAGAGATGTGATGTAAGTTTAGGATGGGATCTAATCTGTTAGGATTTTGTTTAGTTTGTGTAACTTGTTTATTTGTTGGGTTTAACTAGCAATAGGCTGGATTTAAGAAATTTGCTTCAGGGACCGTCTCTACTTTTTTTTACAATTGAAATTATGTAAAAGGTACAAGGCACTGATTCCCTACAGGCAACAAATGTCTACTGGGAAGCATTAGGAACCTTGTAATTTTCCAAAACGAGGAGAGTTTCTCCCATAATGTTCCCTAATTTGGAAAGTCATACCTCTTGCAATATCTTCTGATGGAAAAGCAGGGTGTTCTGCAAGTCACTGTTTTTGTGCCTTGCATCTCTGCAGAACATAGGATTTTGCATTTGCCAAAAGGTTCTCACTTGGCACTTGGCAAGGATCCCTACATCAATAAAACTGGGCAGGATTCCTATCCTTGGGCACCAGAGGAATCTCCTTTGAAATCCCAATTGAAGCCCAATCTAATTTCTGAATGGAGTTCAAATTGTCTTCCAACATTATTCCAAGTTGTCTCCGGTTTCCTGCACTAGGTGAAATGATTTACTCGTTAAATAAACTGATTAAGTGAAAGATAATCTTCTCTCTAGTTCGTTCTGTCAGGCCTTGAGTAGCCCATTGCCTGATCCGGCAGGTCAACCAACTGATTTTGTGGAATTCTTAGTCGTCGAACTTTGGGGATCATATGGGGGAAAATAGCAATTGGTAGCACCTGAGAATACATGATTCTCTAGGGTTTGCTGTATGACATGCTCGGATTAATTTGTGGTATATATATTCGTCGTACTAGTAGCATACATGACAATACTAGTTAGGTATATCTGTGCTTATTTTTTATTATCATACATGAAAGGCAAAGAAATATCATATTGCACATGCCAATCATAATGTTTCTAGTATCTTCTTTCTTATGGTTATCAGTGCATTTCAGAAGGTATCCATGTTAATGGGGAAATATAGTCCATATTTCACCTCCGAGTGACGAGAATGATGCTGATTATAATCTCTAATATTTCACTATGATTAACCCATCATATTTCCGTTAATGCTGGAGAGCAATTATTTAATGGTTATAACATGTTGCGAACAACATTTAAGGGCTTTCTCAGCATTCACTTCAATCACTTGTAGCACAAGCAATAGTAGATTTTAATGAGATTTTTCTGAACAATATGCAGGTTTGGAACCCAAGGGCAAACAAGGAGAATATTGCTCCCTCTGGAGTTGATATTCTAAGAGTAGTCGATGAAACTTTAGATGCATTCTTTCAGCTGCCAATTCCTATGCATCCAGCCTTGCTTCCGGACTTGCTGACCGGGCTTGATAGAAGCTTGCAGTACTATATATCTAAAGTGAAGTCAGGCTGTGGTAAGTTTGAAACTGTTTGCTTCAAAGTCTGAGGAATAAAAAATCTTTGAGCATCTCTGATAATTCTTTTATTTCAGGAACTCGGAACACCTTTATTCCTGCACTTCCAGCACTTACCAGATGTGAGACAAACTCAGGTTTATTCAAGAAGAAAGACAAATCTCAGAATTTGCAGAAAAGGAGATCACAGGTTGGAACAATGAATGGAGAAGCTTCTAACAGTTTGCCACAGCTATGTGTCCGTATGAATACACTCTATCATATACGAACCGAGTTGGACAACCTGGAGAAGAAAATAAAAACCTGTTTAAGGAATGTAGAATCAGCTCAAGCCGACATATCAAACGGGTTTGAGAACAAATTTGAGCTCTCCCTTGCTGCTTCTCACGAAGGAATTCAACAATTGTGTGAGGCAACAGCTTACAGGGTCATCTTCCGTGATCTAAGCCATGTATTATGGGATGGCTTATATGTTGGAGAAACTGCTTCTTCTCGAATATATCCTTTGCTGAAAGAGCTTGACCCTAACCTCGAGATGATATCAACAACAGTACATAATAGAGTACGTAATCGCGTGATAACAGCATTGATGAAAGCTTCCTTTGATGGGTTTTTGCTGGTGCTTTTGGCTGGTGGCCCATCTCGTTCGTTCACTCGTCAGGATTCTCAGATTTTAGAAGATGATTTCAAGGCTCTTAAAGATTTATACTTGGCTGATGGTGATGGGTTGCCAGAAGAACTGGTTGAGAAGGCTTCAACTCAAGTTAGAAACATTTTACCTCTTTTTCGAACCGATACAGAGAGCCTCGTTGACCGCTTCAAACGCTTGATTGTAGAGGCTCATGGTCCTGTAGCCAAATCTAGGTATCCTTTGCCTCCGACTTCAGGTCATTGGAGCCCTACTGAAGCAAATACAATTTTGCGTGTTCTCTGTTACAGGAACGACGATGCTGCTTCCAAATTCCTGAAGAAAACCTATGGACTTCCTAAAAAGCTTTAGCTTTTTGGGTTTTAGTGTATATTAATATGCAGTAAGTAGATCAGCTCATGGATGTTCCTTCAGAACTTGCATCAGTGTTATTTATCAAGGTTTGGACACAGACTACAGTAGGTGGATTACCATTTACATTATTCTTTTATACTAGTTGGTTCCTAAGCATTCTTTCAGTTAGATGAAGTGTAAAAGTTCTGGCTTTCTACATTTCCTCAACTTGCCTCTTTAACGACAGTCAATCTATGGGATGCAGAGAACTGAGTTGTGAATAATTTCCTTTACCAGCGAACCGCTATGTTTGTTATGTTGTGGGTTTCTGTTCAAATGTGGAGAGGTTATGTTGTTATACGGTGTCTATAATTTATTGAGTACCGGGTTATCAGTATTTTGATGTTTTTTTTTTTTAAATTCCCCCGTATGTAACATGGTTTTTGTGATTACTCTTATCTTGGTGTGTTTGGTGGTTGTAACCTGAAATATTTCTCCAATAATCAGAGTGCTGAATGTGAGAACGAGTTGGCTAGTGCAGTGACCAACATAGACTGCTGTAATGCGTAATTTCTTGCTTTTGTGGGAAACTCTGTGTTTGCACTATATAATGATGATGATGCGGTGGATATTGACAATGTTCTCCAGGATAGGTGAACTTGAGTATACTTGTATTATACCATTAATAGTTGGTGTATGAGAAAATTATTTGGTGTCGAGACTCGGAATTCTTTGACCTGTATTATCTCGATTCTGATTACTGAATGATTCAATGTTTTTAGTGGTTCTGCTTTTACTTCTCCCGTATGATTTCTTTTGAAACTGTTCACAAAAGACTTGATAAAATTTCATTTCTTGCATTAGGAAATATTTATGAGCATCTCATGATTTGCTTGAGCGATGGTGAATGTCAGCTTGAGCTATACAAAGCAGTGTCCGCTTCTCAAGCACTGAACTCTGAAGAAGATCTCAGGCGCTTATGCTTCATAATTGTATATAAAGATCACTTCAAGGACTAAACAATCTTTTGAAAACTAATTCAGATATTTAAAAATCTTAGGTTGAACCGAATTGGCTCGTTTTGGTTGCATATGCTATTTTCTCCTGCCTGTTATTACACAATCTTTTCATTCCTATTAATGCTAACTTCATTTTTATCGGGAACTCTTACTTTTATCACAACTAAGGGCTATGAAATTGTATTTGGGAAACCAATGTTCAAATCCCATAACGTTTAAAGATACTAATCATCTCGAGGTCGATAGACTAAACCGAGAGGAACATGATTTAAACCTGAAGCATCAAAAAGTAGATCGTTGCTTCTCAACTTACTCGATTCATGGTGGGCAACACGTCCCCTTACTTTGTTTAGAATCCCATCTTTGATCCTTCATTGAAAAATAACACCCAATGTTACCCAACCCACTGAAATTAAATATGTACGTATATCTCAAGTTTGATCCGTAAAGCCCTGAAGAGTAATCCATGAGACACCCTGGGGCAGCAGCTCTTGTGATTGTTTACATAATGGAAGCAAGAGCTCAACTTCTCCCGGAATCTACATTTGAGAATAATGGAAACAGGGAGATTGCATGTACAAAGAAAAAAAAGCAGAGACAGAAAATCATTATTGAACATGTAAGATGGAGATAATAATAAACGATTCTTAACTGCTCCTATATAACAGGCCTCATCAAATTACTGCAGAGGCATCAAAGTCAAACTAATTACTGTATAACTCATTTTTAGTAGCTTCACTTCATTTCTCTATAGCTTCTTCAAAATTTCATAACAAATGCCCCTTTGTAGATGTAAAGCTAACGTGGGGGACATAATATATTGTACATATATTCCAAAAAATCTTCGACAACATAATAGTTATTTTTGAACAGGCAAACTATGAGACGTCAGTTTTGATCCCCGGTCCTATTGGAGTCTCAAGCCCCCATATTTTAAACTAATGGGCTTCGTATGTGAGAATCGATTCACTGCCATGGATTTCTTTTTCTACTTCCATCTCTTTTTAGGCTGCCGGTAGAAGTTGCTTTGGAATTCTGCAGGAAAAAAGTGGAGTCAATAATGAATAAATCCTTAACAGATTCGAGGAAAGAGCTACTGAAATATTTGGTGTTGAACGTACTGATTTAGATTTCTTCAACTTCCCACGTATTCTATTCCTTTGAGGTTTCAACTTGTAGATTCGAACCATCCAGTGATGTGTTGTGAATACCTGGATCAAGGACATTGCAATGAACATGATAACACGAGACAAAGCTTCAACGTAACCTATAGGCTTAAGGCAACACTCACATATTGACTGAACGAGAATAAAAAATGTTTCAACAGAGGGGAAAAAACCTCACCTCCTCAAAATGGGTTAGCTTGAAATATTTCTTGCCTATTTCTGTCCTTCTCACTCTATCAAAACCTTTGCCATCTGTCTCAACGAACCTATGAGGGAGAAAATAAACAAATTAATACAGCAACAGTCCTGAAAATAGATATATACTCATGCAAAGATAAATAAAGCCGTACCTGTAATAGGAGAGCTTGTACATAAGGCAGTTCAGCATTGTTGGGGTTGCATGGGAGTCAATACGGTACTGGCCATCCCTCTAATAAATGAAGAAAGGGGAACATAAATAAAATAAAAGACACTTGAGCAAAAGCGAGGATGAAGGAAAATATATGCCCTTGAACAGGTGCAAGTACAGCAGAGATAAATTTATATCAAAATTAAATCCAAGCAAGGATGGTATATGTAAAGGTCTGTACACAAGGAGCTGGATAGTGCACGTAAGTGCATGCCTCGCGAGAATTATCTTTTGCAGCACAAGGAAGACCCAATTAATTTTAGCAAAAAAGAAGCTTCCTCAGAAAATGAATTACAACTCTTGATTGGAGAAACAAATGCCAGAATAATCAAGGTTGGCATTCATTAAATTGGTGTCAAGCAAAGTGAAAACTTACAAGATAGTCAGGTTCCTTGATGTGGGGAAATACACCACCTCCAATGCGAACCATCCACAAGAACTTATTAATATCATCACTTGGGTAGCCAACAAGACCTAATTATCAGAAAAAGGTCCTTAAGTGCTGGTCCAAATTAACTAGAAGATGCATAATAATTTATACTGAAGTACTCACCTCCAAAGACAACAAGGACATATTTCACATCCAATGAGTTGAAAATCTCCCAAGCTGCCTTCTCAGGAGAAGACATTGCTGTACCTACAGTGGCAATGTGGGTATTGTTCCAGGTATTATTATCAACTATGACAGTACGATTAGCCATTGCCGTTGTTTGATATCCATAGTCCCACCAAGATGCCACCTGCAGCACGTCTTGTTACTTTCAATCATTATGTTCAAGTAAATTTAGATCTAATATAGAGAAGATATTTTCCATGTCACATATATACTCTTGGACAAAGTAAGAGTTGTAGGTGAAAAAAAGCTCCTACGATCAAGATCACTTGTGTTAATTTGAAGGGAATACTTTATATAATATATAAACTGTGCAACAGAACAAGTAATGAAAAAAAATGCAAACAAAAGATGGTAGGAAATGCCCAAGATTGTACATCTTGTGCACTAAATATTCATTGCCCCATATCTGTTCTGTTGTATGAAGACACTAAATGGTGACAATACAATTATGTTTAGAGGATATCTGAATCCAGACCAACTCTTGAAACATGTCGATGATTATTTCAACCAAAGGCTCTGCAAGGCATGGTGAAAAATGTAGCTCAAGGAACCCAAACAAATTAAAATACAGACCAAATTGAATCAGGTACACAATTGCCAGGACTCAAAACTAAGTTCCCAAGTATGTATAAAGCAAATCCGAATTGGATAAGAATAATTCTAAAGGATATAAAAGAATTCAATCTTCTGTTGCTGGTAAAGAGACCCTTCGTCTTCATCAGTCAATAAAAGTACCTAACACAGTGACATAACTAATAGCAAACATTTAAGCTCCTATCTATACAGGAGAATTCTCAAATGATCAACAATAATACAGAACATTACCAAATAATTATAAACCTTACGAAGAAGCAATTACTTGTGGAAGATGCTCTAGCGGAACCAATTCTCAAAATCAAATTTTTTAGGACTATGGGGCCATTCTATGGGATGATTTGCAACTTTCAACACAAGCAAGATATTTGTTCCAATATGTTTAGTAATATCTTTTTCTATGGCATATATAGGCTATTTCAATCACTTGATGCATAAGCAATCAGTTTTTGAAACAACCTGATCTGATCGCTCATTCTTAAAACTAATTTTGCTTTAGTAGATCAAGAGGAATATTGAGGATCATCCACAGAATGGCCCACCTTAGGAGTTCTAATGAAGCTCATTTTTGCAAACTGGTAACGCAGGAGCATTTCATTCTTAATATTGCAATAACAACTTAGCATATTATACACATGTAAGAACACAAGGGTGTTGGAGTTCCCGTTCGTGTATAATAGCATTGATATGAGATTTTTAAAAGGTTCTCAGACAGCAGGAACAGTAATAGCATCATAATAAGTAACCATTAATACCCCAACCCAAAAGAAACAAACAAATAAATAACTCAAACATGTAAAAATATGGATCCAAAAACTAGAATGATTTCTTGTATGAAATAAACGCAACAATAGCACCTCAAGTAATTAATCTTAATCATTTAGAAGACAACATTATTTTTCACTATTTCAGTGATTCTCATGTGCAAACATTGAACAAAGAAGAGTAATCCACTTAAATTTTTTCAAAGAAAGAAGTTAGCTCTTCTTCTCTTCAAAACCATTAGCTATAGACTGTGGTAAGCTAGAAAAATAATACTGCTCTGGAAGGTATTACCATGAAAGGAATATAAAACAAAAGCTAAACTTAATCACCTAAAATTATAAGGTGACAAAAAGTTAAGTCAGCCATTAATAATTTGGAACCAAAAGTTAGTTTTGTATGTATAGTAAATACAGAGAGGATAGCACACCTTATCATCTACATCAGTATTATGACTTAACCACGAATAGGCTTCACGGAAATCATCAAATACATGCAATCCATCATGTGATTGAGATGTCAGAACAATGGAAGGAGCAGAATAAGCCTCTGCTGCTGCCCATACACAATGAACCTGCATAGGAATACATAGATAAACTTCAAAAATAATGCATCTAAGGTGAGTATATTGACCATGAAAAACTAAAGAAATTTAGTATGCTTAATTTCAGTGCAAAATGCCATCCTTATATCTTGTAGAATGAGCATATAACTTATGATATCTAGCATTGCCCTTCCTGCTATAGAAGCAGGTCTAAACGTCTAGAGCATTTCTGCGAGTGCCTCACTCGGTTTTAGGGCAAGCAGGCAAGTGTCGAGTGGACTTGGACCTAGTTAATCTAAAAATTTAAAGAACTGAAATTTCATAATTTATAAGTTAGGAACCAAGATGTGTGAATTATTCAATGCTATTCCCAATAGAAAATCTATTAAGTTTCACTTTCATTGAGACTATTAGCTTAGGGGTACGAAAGGTTCCTCCACAATTGCATAAGCTTAATTTGCATGACAAATAAAGTGAGATATTTTTTACGCATAATATTGGCATTCTAGGATTATTATGGCAACCCTCTCTCTTGGATATAGTTCTCTTTTCTGCTGATAATGATTGGAAGGTCTATGTTTCTAGTCTTAGAAAACATCTTCTTGTCGATAGACATGATTCTGAAACCGATTTAGGGGGTTGTTGTCAACGTGCCAGCAGGCAGTGAAAATTTTCCAATTCTATCACAGAGCCTGATGCTGTGTATCCCATTTTAAGAAGGTGAGGCTTCAATAATGAATTAATGATGAAGTCACCAATAAAGTCTACCTAGGTTATGATTCTCAGTGTTCTCATATAGTGCCATCATTCATACTATCAAAGATGATTAAGTAATTATTTTTATTTAATTATTTGTACTATTTTTTCAATGTTATTTCTCTGGAGCTCTACATATTTCTGTGGGTTGTGTTGCCAATATCCAATGTAGCAAGGTATAACCCAGCTATGCATAGCATCCTCAATAAAGAATCCATCTTTGATGTCTATAAACCCAATACAGAGCACCTACCAGAATGCAATTACTTTGATTCCAAAATCAACTGTAAAAGCATTTTTATTGGTAAGTAATATATATAGGGAAGCAGAGAAAACAAAGCGAGGAATCAACAAGAAATTCGACTAAGTGAACACCCTTGATCATTTGGGAATAGATGCCAAAAACGCAGACAGAACCAATAGAAAGAATCCTATATCATGTTATTCTCCAAATCTTTTAACTCAAGTATTACATTATTTTCTAATTTTTCCCCCTCTTTGAACTCAATAGCATGCAAACCTAGGCTTACCCTATTACAAATCTGCAATTAACAGATAAAGGTGGGTGGGATCCACCTGCATAGGACCTCATATGCATTCTGCATTCATGTATGTGCATATGTCAATATGCATGCATGTTAAGATGTGACTGCAGTAATTTGGTTCCACATTAGTTTGAAATGTTCCAAAATTAAGGGCCAAATTCTAATCTGCACAAACCCTATGCAGTTAGGCTCATGGCATTAGGTTTAAGATTCTAATACTTCTAAGCAAGAATTGTAAATAGAAAATTATACAGGCAAACAAAACCATTCATAACTTTGAGCAAGATTAAGGGCGTACCACATAGAAGCCCCCAAGTACGATGAGTAGAATAATAGCGACAGCAGATGCTTCTAGAGGCAAAACAAGAAGCCTTTTCTCGTTACGTGTCTTGGTAGGAACCTTATCTACAATCTCCTTCTCCTTTTCCTTATCCTTTCTCCGGTTCTTTTTTGATGGCCTATCTCTCGGGACATCTTCGGATTTATTAGCTGCAACTTGCTTATCCACCTTAACTACATCATTTTGTGCTACAGGGTTCTCGGCTTTAGTATCTCCTTCCTTAAAAGTCAAATGGTAATCAGGAAGGTTAAAAACAAAGTCACGATCAGTTTATGAGATCTAACTTGCTGCAGATCAACTAGAAGAAAACAATAACACACGCACTTACATTAGATATAGGATTTTCTACTAAATTAGGCAGCTGAAGTTTAATTGATCGAGTGAATACAGAAAAGGCTTCAGAAAGAGCAATGCCAGACATAATGCATGCAGCTGGAGCCAATACAAGCATGAGGCGCACCTGGTAAATCATTTAGAAGATATAAGGAGAAGAATCATAAATAAACAAGGAGCCCAAGCAGAACTGAATTCCTTACCATTACTCCAGAGAAATATACTGATGTTACAATATACAATATTACAAATGAACTGGCATCAGAAAGTGGTAAAAAGCATGCCTGCCAAGCACATAAAATTGAGCACTCAGTTACTATCAGCAGGCTAAACATAGAAATATCAACAAAAATGTCAGCAAAATAAAGGTCAACATGCAATTTTTTTGCAAGTCCTGTATGATACTTACAATGATACCAGCTGGAACCAAGAATGCTAACACGTTGATGTCCATGAAATAAGAGGGCCAAGTTGGTGGCTGATGTTCACTAACACTAGCAATGATGGGTATATACTTGCTTGCATATGTTCTGTTCACAGAAGAGAAGATGGCAGAGTTACTAGTTTATATCATTATCAAACAGAGCTGAAGAAACAATAGGAAAAAAAAACATGTTTCTTTTGAATTCAAAATGAAAAGATCAACATTTCTGCATAAGCAGAGAAGTGTATAAAAATGCATACGCATATACATACTCCAACCATTGTTGTGCTAAATTAAATTCTTAGCAGACTGGCAAGGAATTCTTGAGAGCCATAAGTTACCAATGAACAGAAGAAAAATATACATATGTTGGAGTCAACATATGCCTAATTTTTAACTTTTACATCACATTGTCACCAAACATTCAGAATTCCAAATGCTACAGCTGCAGTAACTATAACTATCTATTAATGGCTGTGTCATGCAGTACGTAGAAAAAGTCTTCAGGTAAATTAACATTGCGTCGAAGAAGAGGAGCTTACGGATCAAGAAGACTCAAGCTACGACCACTCCACCCTTTTGTTGGGCTGGAAGCTACTAATGCAACCAGAATAGCTAAAACTGCAAAACAAATAGCTCTGCACAGAAGATTTATATTAATTAGCAAGATAACTTCTAGAAAACATCGAGCAATCAAAGCACTTGGGCACAGGCCCAGAAGAAATTATACAACAGCCTCAGTCACAACTTAATTTCAGTTTCCAAGATAACTTTTCTGCCAACTCATGAAATAATGTTGCTAATACTCTTACATCACCATGCATTTACTAATTTCTAAAGATCTTTTCTTTTTATGTTGCGAGATAAAATATAAAAATACAATCTTACAGGAGTACAAACTTACGTTCCTAACGTCAAAACGAGTGTCATGGCCACTTTAAACATCTTTGGAGACAGAATCCCTTTGATATAATAAACAAGCGCAACCACATGAATAATAATGAAAACCTGTAAATTAAGCAGAAACTAACATAAGGAAAAGCATTTGGCCATAATAAACATGATATTCAGCTAGACATATATCTAGAACAAACGCAAAAAATGGCTGCAAGACAATTTTATCATTCTGAAACCAAATTTCCTTCCAGAAAATATATACGATATAGGTACAGAAGGAATAAAATAGTGTTATTGACCATAATAAACATGTATTGATCACACTCTAATTCAAGATAAAAAAAATCTAAATAGCTGGTAAAAAATAGACAAGAAGCTTATGTTTTGTCAATAAACTGATTCAGTAGGCAACTCATAAAAATGTTTCCACTGTTACACATACCAAGAATTCAAGTAACTGGTTTTGATTGGGAAAAAAAAGGATTCAAGTAACTGACCCTGGAATACTGGGAAAAGGCTTTGTTGTTGTATTGAAACATCACGATGAGCATGCGCATGCATATACGTGAGAGGAAAAAAATATGCAATTATCAAAGAAGTAGAACAAACCAAAAAAGAAGCAAAATGCTCTGAGGTCATCACTGCATTAAAACCAACGACGGGCACCAAGGCGGCAAGAAGAGTACCCAAGACAACCTGCATTTGCAGAGATGACGAATTAAGTAAGACTTATGGTTAAATCAACAAGTTAATTATTGTAGTGTCAATAAGGTATGGTAACAGAGTACAATTTTCATAAGTCCAAGCTGTGAATAGCCTCAAATACTTACAAGAGGGGCATATGCAATATATAATCGCGAAGAGTAGCGACCAGTTACAATACATAGGAGAACATGCATTGGAATAAGGTTAATGATGAACGTGTAGCCTCCCCAAGAGCACACCTGAAAGGAGAGAGAACATGAGAGATTATATGTTAGAAGTGAAAGCAACACACTATAGTCATCAGACACATTATATGATGCTCACCATGTAAAAGTATGCCAGAGCATTTAGGGTTGCATAAAAGAGTGATCCTGTGTTCAACGTCTGTACATAACAAACAATATCAAATCAAACCGATTACAGTTGAATATCACTGGAAATATAAGTACAAGTGACATCATTCTTGAGAATAAAGTACTGAAGAAAAGAGTACCCAAGGGAAGGAATAACATTCTGAGAACACATCCGAGCCAATTCTTACCTTTATATAAAGATAAAAGGTGAAGATCAAAGCAAAAATTGCTACAGCTTCATTATCATAGCTGCCAGCCACAGACCGTGAGATGTAGGAAGGTACCTGAAAACAGGCAAAGAAAGCACACGTTTATTTGGATTCATGTGGAAAACCACAAAGATCAAGAAATAAACAATAGCAGCAGTATTGCATTTTTTTGTTCCCAGACTCCCAGCACCTGAATGGGCAGCATCACCCACCCTAAGGCCTCATTATAATGAGACTGAACTCTCTAGGTAGTTTATTATGCAGATTTTAATGAAGGCCGCATGCAGTTATGATTGAAATTTTCTTGCTTCAAATAAAAAAACAGAAATCACATTCAGGTAATTTCTTAAATCATATACATAAACTGAACTAGAGGGTTCAAATGCAATATAAATGATGATTCCTTATGTAGGACTACAGGTTCTTGGATGGACAAATAGTCACACATCCAGTACTAACAAAAGAATCTCAAGCTATAGATGGTTCTCTCTTCAACAACAAAATCAACATCCTTTGGCCTTCAACAACAAAATCAACATCCTTTGGCCTTTCCTTTATTAAACTCTTAAGA
This sequence comes from Asparagus officinalis, assembly GCF_001876935.1. Taxonomy (NCBI): domain Eukaryota; kingdom Viridiplantae; phylum Streptophyta; class Magnoliopsida; order Asparagales; family Asparagaceae; genus Asparagus; species Asparagus officinalis. Next base: position 108,019,187 of record NC_033798.1, on the reverse strand, counting down.
CTGCTAAATTTCCTACCTAGTTGGATCACATACAATACAAGTCGAATAAATAAAAGAAAATGCATGCAAACCAAACATCACGTGATTACACAGAGCAATCATCAACAATTAGAAGGACAACAAGAGAGAGATTGGGTTCTCCTACATGAAATGTAGGAACCTCCTTCATTATATATGTATCACATCAGATAACACATGCGTCCAACGTCCACCTATGCAGACACTTTCTAGACCAGATTTAAATCTGTTCTCTTTATTGTTCACTTAAAAAATGCGCATGTAAAGAAGAGTGCATTTTTATGAACCTATGATTACTAGTTATTCTCTTGTTTATTTTAAGCTCTGAGCTTTTCCTGTATATAGACGTCTGAAGCATATAAAACTAATCTTTCAATGTATGCATTTTATCAGACATATACATGTACAATCATGTATGCAGTCTGACTTTGGCAAATCTGGAGCTTGAAATTTGTATCAGAATACAAATAATGCTCTATAGGCCCACAAATTCAAGGCCGCAGAATATACAAGGCCCAAAATGGTTTATCTAATATGTATAGTGTGAACCCTTTGAGGTGTTGTACTTTATCATGTTCATCATTATACAACATTTTTAAATCTGACTAAATTCACTGCAGTACTTTACTGCAAGTGAATTTATGTAGATCAAATTGATATAGTCCATGTTAGCCAACATATTGGGGTGTCTAGCAGTAGAATAATTCAAATCAGATGCTAATTGTAATAAAGGCAAAACACTATAGCACTATTCTTAAACCTCTAATTTTGGTTCTGCAAAAATTTGATCATGAGTGTTTGTGTGCACATAGTGAGGCTGATCTATCCAGTTAAAAGTGTTAAACCTACAAAGACGTAAAGCCATGGCTGCAAACATATAGAATATATGGAAAGCAATATCTTCTGACCACCATCTGTGCGTTGTCATTAAGAACTCCATCCGAACAAAATGTGATACAGGAACATCCTTTCTTCGAGTATCAGTAAATAAAATACCAATCTTAGATAACCAATCAGTCAATTCTGGTTAGGATTTTCTTTGCACAGATATATAACTCAGTATATAATTACCATGGCTAAAAGAGCAGCTGCAGTTAATCCAGCACCTGTGCCCTTAACTTCCTACAAGAAACACATCGTACACATCAATAAAGAGCAGAGGCCTGGAATTCAAGGTAAGGTGCGCGATAAGATTTTTCAGAAAAAATACTTTTGTCAAGAGGTATGTGGCCCATGCTGCATTTGCTGAAAAGACGGGAGCGGTAAAAACACAGACTGTCTCCACAGATAAAGGAATATTCAGAGAATTAAGTATCCTGCACAAGGAGAATAAGAAACTCAATACCTCAAACATCATTAAGAATTGTAGGCTGATTGTATAGTTTCAAAAGAGTGACACATATTGAGAGCATACCACCACATAGTACCAGCAGTTAACGTCAGCCCAGGGTAAACAGTTCCACCAATCACACGGCCGAGAGGATACCTGGTAGCAGATAAGTAAGATAATCAACATGATGTTAAATGGTTAGAATTAAACCGTGAAAGAAGAATGTGCACTTGGATTTAGTACCAAGTTCGATCATCAAACCAGTTCCAGAAATCATATATTCCATACTTCGTCAGAAACTGAAACAGAAGTACAATCAAGTTAGAGGTTTATCTCTAACAATCACATAACACAATCTTTCTCCTTTTTTGAGCGTGAAACTAACTTCTCCATGGTTCAAACCTGAGAGCTCTCATATATGGCCTCTTTTTAAAAACACTAATAAACCCCTCTCAGATAGCAACAAAGAAAGTAGGAAGACATCTCTAATCAAGTGATAGATGCATAATGGTTATATTATAAATAATACTTACATCATTTGAAAATTTGACTTCACCCTCTGATTTTGTTAGTTGCAAGGTGAAGTACACAAATTAGTCTGCCTAGAAGAAGAAAATATGTTTAACAAATAAACTAAGCGTAAGAAGCACACTACAAAATTCTCCATTACATGACAAGCTCAAAAGCGTTAACTTTGTCAATAGCAGGAGGGATGGATTTGGAAAGAGATACTCAACACTATTTTCTATATTGTGCCTAAAAAGTCCATCTTTCGTTGCAAAATTAAAGGAATTGATCAGCAAGCGTCTCAAGCCTGACTATCATGAAAGAAACAACCAAATCAGAACCAGAATCACGCTAAAGCTAGGATCTTTAGACCGTAAATCATGAAACGAAAGGTTTTTGATATAAATTACGAAACCAATTAGAGCTAACGATAACAAAACAAAGGAGCATTATCAAACCTGGGTGACTCTGTAATTGAAGTACGGATCAAACTCGTGGATCACGCTCTCATACTTGATAACCTGCAAAAAAAATAATAATAATAATAAATAACGGAATGCAATCTCAGCCTCACCAAATTATAATAGATCAGATCTAGGGTTTCAAGGATCCGTCGACAGATCGATGAAGACCAAGGCACTCACAGAAAAGAGACGGATCGAGAAGGCTAGAACTCCGATGAGAAGAAGGATGAAGAATCCGAGAACTCCGCCAAAGGCGTTCCTTAGCGTGCCCGATCCTTTGATCTCAGTTGAGGCCGCCATTGCTGGCGGATCGAAGAAGCTCTTCGAGATCTTTGAAAATGAAGGAAGATGAACCTAGAAAGAAGACGGGAGACTTAAGCAGGGGTTTTGGGTTCGGGTCGCTGGTTCGGACCGCTAGCGCAGTGTTTGTGAATTTCACGTTGAAGCCCCTGGTTGGGATTATTTTTGCTGAAGGGATCTTGGCCTCGGATTCGATTCGGCGCGGAGCAGGGGGACAGCTGGGCGAATTCTATTGGTCCGATGACAATTCGCTGGCCAATCAAGAGATAGTTCAGGCATCGAGTCGGGCCTAGATAGGCTTTTTAGACGTCGGAATCCGAAGATGTTACTATCTTGAGAATGGTTGACACTGAATATCTTCAGGAGTGGCACTAGAGGCACACCATTGGACACAATCCCAACCACACCCCATCACCTGCTACAGTGCAGGGGGCCCCACATGGGATTTTTAAAAAAAAATCTCATGTGAGGCCCCCTGCACTGTAGCAGGTGAGGGGGTGTGGTTGGGATTGTGTCCAATAGTGTGCCTCTAGTATTTCTTTATATTCAGTTACGACTCTAGTGTTTCTTTATATTCAGTTACGATTTCTATTCGGTGTTTTAGGATTCCTTTATGCCCTTCCGGTGAAGAAGATATGTATCTCTCTGTTTTTAATAAAAGAGAAATGGTAACATCTTTTTATAAGGAGCCAAAGAGATTTGTTAAGATTAATAATAGTATCAAATGCTCCTTGAGAACACAAAAACGCATTTGGATCCATAAATGATTTATACTGATTTAATACTCACAGTAGGAATTGAGATTTAAGTCAAAATGATTCACCAACTTAACTTGTATCAAGCCCATACTAGGTTCCTACATTCAGTTGCATTTTGGCAGATACGTAATTACACAAGTCAAATTCCACAAACATAAATTCAACTGAAGAATAAAGTAAATTATATGCGGATACATAATCTTGATATGAAACAGATTACACATCTCATATAAAATTGCTCATGCAAACAAATATTCTCTTTAAGTTCTTCTACACTACTCGCAACACAACAAAATTTACAAGCTCTCACTGAATAAGCAAATTGTTTGCTTTTGAAGGTACATCCTACTCTCCATCATCTGAAACTTGCTGGTTACAGAAGGCTCATACAAACAGAAGTTTCCATAAAATACTTCAAGCTTCTTTGGCCAAGCACTAATGGTTTGAAGAAGACAGCTTTTTAGCCGTTGCATACTGCGTATTTTGATATGTAGTTGTACAATCCTGCAAGGATTTTCAAATCACATAGTGTAATGTGAACTATAATTAAAACAATAAAGACTTCTCAGAAAATCTTACCTCCAAGATAATGGATTATGGATTCAGGGTTCCTCGAGAATAGCACGGGCAAGATTCGTGGCCAGGGCCAATCTAACAGAGCCTATGGCTTTAGGTGGCAACTCAGTGTCGCAAAAATCTGGACGAAGCTTTGCTAGGGATAGCTCTTGCAGTTTATTCATGAGCAAATTTGTTTCAGACACACTCAACAGAGGCCGATCCTTCCAATTTAGCAATTTAACCTGGAAATGGCACAAAAGGAAGTTCAAAAAAATCCAGTCAGACCAACACTACTCTATATTTACAATGAAATCAGAAGTTTACATCTTTAGAGTATATTGATGTTCCAATCTGAGTGCTAATTTGCTCCTTAAGAAACTTAGGGCAAAGAAAATATTTTACATTTAACAAAAAGTGCATATTTTCAATCTTAACTGGATTCCTTCAATTTGTCACCTCAAATGTCACTAGTGTTTATGCAGTTCAGCTGCTGGAATAGGAAAGTTAAACTGTAGTCTCATATGCGAATAAACAAGTTGGACTTTTGATGGAACTTTGACAAAGTTATCCAATGAAAACAAAAAAAGATTTCAAGCTCTTTTGGGGGGGATAAAGTAAGTTATAATCAAGTTTCAGGTGAGTGGGCAATTATTTACAGCCTTTCGACATAAACTATTTAACTGCATATTAATTACATGTAAGATTCAGTTAAACTTATACTTAGTTTAAATCTTATTATTGAAGAAAATAAATGGAGCATCTAAAAAAATTCAAATAACATTAACCACTATGAAAAGAGGATATTGGGTATGAGTTGGTAGCTCATTTTGCAAAATGAGCTGTCAGCTCACTGCCATGTGAGCCCCACCCCAATGTGACTAGCCCGGGGGTGCTCACATGGTATTGAGCTGGCAGCCCATTTTGCAAAATGGGCTGTTAGCTCATATACATTTTTTCCTTATGAAAATCATTGAATGCTTCCATGATCACATGGTTTTTCGGGTGCTAGTCTTAAACTCTGAAGTAATCTCACACTTCCTACAGCACCCAATTGACCTACTCAGCTAACAGCAATGAACAACATCAACGAAGGAATAAATTCATTAATGAGTGTGACGAAGACTGCTGCAGTAAGACTTACAGAATCATGCAGAAGTGGAAGCCAAAATCTCTGTGGTGTTGAGGGACTTTTCATAAGCTGTAAATAAGCAAATTTCATTAACATCAACTGATCAACTCAAAGATTAGGCATCAAAACAAAAAAAACTACTCCTATAGTTCACTTTTAATGCCGGGTCATTCTTTTTTCACGCAGCAGCATTGCAGCAAAATAATAAAAACAGTCACATTTAAACATACAGAAGCATACGGAGTGAGGAAATAGTTGCTCAGAATATATACAGACATACTGTCCTCTAACCATAATAATAAAGCTAGAAACCCATGAATACTAATTCTGGGATGGATGGTATAAGAGATTATTAACTATTTGAATCATAATATGCCTCCTCCACCAACAATTATAGTAATGAACTAAGATGAAGAGATTCATCGTTAACATTTCAAAAGTTTGCCACTAAGTATAGACTTGCAAAACACAGACTTCATTGTGACCATCTAGGACTAATGAAATTCTAAAAACTTCGAAGATATGAAGAGCGGCATTGATAACTTTTGAGTCTCCTCCTGTCTAGTCTCCATCACTATGTGTTGGAAGCCAAGGAAGACCAAGCTAGACCTAATTCCACAGATAATTTATACAAAAGAAAAGGAATCTGAATTTTACATTCCCACATTTTGTGGCAACATCATTCAATCCTTAATTTCTCATATAAAGGTTTCTTACTTTGCTCACAATACCATTAATATTTCAATATGCAATCTATTATAGTGTTTGTTTAAATAAAATAACTACTCCATTACACTAATTATTAGTTCCTGCTGTGATCCCACGGACTAGATAAGATGAAAGGGGATGAATCGCTTCCCCAAATCTATATTGCTGAACTGGTCAACTTAATCTGAAATACTAAAGAGTAAGGCCTACATCTAGAAGGTACACAGCCATCAGCTAAAAGTATGATGTATGCTGACAATTTCGATAACCATGCCTACACTGAAGTGGAGAAAAACAGCAATTGAGCATGCCAATAAGAATACTAAAGTGGTTTAATTACAGTGCACAAAAGGCTGCATAAGAATCAGTAGATCCATGAGGACTTAAAGGTTAGCATCAACCAAAGATGAAGAAACACACGAGGAGTGGTTTGGACAGTTCAAATAGACGAGTTGACTACAAATTGATTGAATCAATTACAATCAGTGGTTTAGGATCAACGTAAGATGAAGAAACCCATTGGGAATGATTTTTACATGTACAAAAGAAATATGGTAAGTGCACCAGCTAGGAATAATTGATCATATATGAAGGTGCTTCTAGGAAGAGGAGAAACGGAAACTAAATTGATTCAGATTCTAAAGAATAAGGTAAGTGACTAATTCAACTGAGGAGCTGTCATAAATAGAGCTGTGTGGAGGGGGAGATATAATCAACCAAAAGAAGGATTGGCAAAAATTACTTGTTTGAGGTACATGAACATCCTGCTTAGCATAGTATTCTATAGCAATATTACATCGAGAAATGTTATTAAATTAAGCAAAGCTGAGAGCTGAAGTTCTGATTGCCAAAAGCGAGATACAACCAGATTAGTTCAACAGCCTTGGTTAAGCAACAGCAGAATATACGGCTGCCAGGAAAACATAATTACAAATATACAAAAGGTGAAGGGTGCACGTATTGGTTGATTTGATATACAGAGAGTATGCAAACCGTACTTGTATAAGTGATTCCACGGTCTGCCTAGCAACATCATTGGCCCTTCCATCTTGTACCTGCTGAAGAGATCTCTTAAAATCCCGATACCTGTTACAGATTTGTGAATTTCGGCCAGTCAAAAAATTATCCTTTAAATAGTCAATATCATGAATTAACCGCAAGACAGAAAAAAAGGCAAAATGCAATACTTGTGCAGAAACTCAAGACCTCCTGCACTGCCAACTTCAGAACCAAGCAATTCAATTAAACCTTCCCATTGCTGCAATATAAGAATCTCAATGATTTTAATATAAATTTGAGATGATTCTATGGAATGATAAAACAGTTTGAAGTAAGTAATCTTGTTTACAGTTCAACAGTTCAAACTTAGGTAACTGAAATGAGTAAAAAATTCCCAAACAGGTACAGGGAAAAAGGAAAACGAAAAAGAAAAAGAGCAGATGACCACCTTAAAACTGTCATCAGATACTGACTTTCCAATGCATTCAAACAATCGCTGAGCAATTTTATTAAGTCTAACTTCGTCCTGAGCTTGTTGAAGCCAGTAAACTCCAAACCCTTTCTTGCCATGCTTCCAGTTATACATGCCAGCAATCTGTTGAAAGATGTTTTACATTACAAGAAACTTCTGTTTACTAATAAACTGAGTTTCAAAAGAACTGGGATTCAAATCTTTGAATCTAACCCCTCTTAGGCAATATTTAAAGTAGAAGACAGAAATATACATAGCATTGCTAATAAAAAGTTAATGGATGCCTGAAAAGCTGAAGATACCTTCATGACCCTCGAACTAATGTCATCAAGTTCATACAGACGGCAAATCTCTAGGTTCTGTTCAAAAAGTACAGGAGGGGTTATCTCAAGACAGACATTTACAGAAATCAATAAGCATGACAAAAGACGGACAGAAATGCCTATGAGACCAAGTGCAATGGCAAGGCAACTCAAAAATTATTACATCCAATAGCAAGGCAAATTGAAAGGCAAATGAAAAAGTTGGAGAGAGAAAGACAATGGAAGGCAAATTTTGCCTTTGTGTTAAATTTCTTGTTGGGCCCCGCGTGTCATAAAGTTTTTACAATTATTCTCACCTTGTTTTTAAATGACTGTTTTGATCAATAATTACTCGAAATTAATTTTTTATTTTTTCACAACTATTTATTATTTTTCAAGATCTATTAATAGAGCTTGAGTTTGTGTTATTTGGACAAAGCAAATAAAACTTAATTTTTTACTTAATTATCATGATTGAGTGATGTGGAGGAAAGATAAAATGAAAAACTTTTTGAAAAATTAGTTGTTGTGGAATTGAAAGGCAATTGAAAAAGGCAAGTGATGTGGAGGGAGAATAAAGTGAGGTGGAAGGAGAGAGAAAGGCAATTTTTGCCTTGCCATTGAAGATGGTCTGAGAAACTTAAATCAAATCAAGTGGACAAACAAGTCTTAATCACCTTGAGAATCATTTGGAAATGTTGCACAGGCTGCCTGTAGAGTAAATTCTCTAACAAACCTAAACCTTGCTTTGGGCAGGAAGCTAAATACGTAGGGGCAATCTGGAAGAGAACATGATCAGTAAGACCACTGAATAATAATGGCTCACTATAATTCAATTTTCCTGCAAATAACTAAAACTCACTTGCCAAGTCAAAGGATGAGAAGACAAAACTTGAGCGTACACAAGACGATGCAGTTCGTCGATACTGATACCTCCTAAGTTATATCTCTCTTCATGCAGCAGAATATCAGCTTCATCATTCTCAGTGCTTAACAACTCTGTGGCATGTGTGACCAACCTAATTGGACAGTAACACATACTTCTTGTAAGAAGATTTCAAAATCAAATAAACTGCAGAGCCTAATTTTCATGGTGCAGGACAAGAAGGGATTTTAAAGCTCACCAGGGTCCAAATGTTCTAGAGCATTCTGCTAAAACAACCTAGAGAAGAAGGAAGAGTATTATACACACATTATAGCAAAGGCACAGTTTACACACATTGTCCAAGGAAATAATTCAGTTATAGGAATGTAAAAGAGCACCTCGGTATTATCTCCAAGAATACCAAGGAGGACCTCTGTAAGACCACTGGAATTGGCATTCGGCTTCAACTGCATACACTTTTGAGCCAAACTGTGCATTCCTTCTAAACTCTGAGAAAATAATTTATTCAAGGCGAACAAAACATTAATATAGATAAAGGTACAGAGGAACCGCAGTGGTCCCCTCGGACCGCCCATAATGGAAGATTCAGCAGTACATAAAATGTCAATAGGAAACAGGAGATTTTGCAGCCCTGATACAGTCAATTTAATTAACTTTTCATGGGCAGAAGTGAAGTAATGATAACTCTTCATGGGCAGAAGTGAAATAACAATAAAGCTTTTCTATATTAATGAGCATCCAATTAAAAAGAGAGAATATCTATCTTCCTGAGAGCGCTAACAGTTCAAAAATTAAGAAGTGATTTATCTATTTCATGAATCGGTCATGTTCTTCAAACTGTTGCATTTGAACAAAAAATTTATATTAATATCATAGAAAAATAATAACTAATAATTTTTTTAAAATAACTACAAAAATTTTCAATCACATCCATAACTTCTTTGAATTGAGTAACAATTGAGAAGTTAAAACTAACGAAAGAAGAAAAGAAAGAAGGCCCTTATCCAAAATTTATTAGGTAGGTTAATCATTTCTCTCCACTTAACTTTGTTAACAGTCACCTCCTTTCTTATTACTAGCTGGGATGTTCGCTATGACTTCCTTAATCAATGTTAGTTTTAGGTCTACTACTCTATTTCCTAGATCCAACTAGCAGGTGGACTTGGTCTTGTTGCACGTGTCCGACAATCTCGATTGACTTTCTCTAGTTTAGTTGGACTAAAAACTAAAAAGTTTATTGAACTCCCAAGATATTTAAGTTCAGACAAAATCTCCAAATTTAAAAATCAAGAAATTTAAAAATCAAGAAATTTAAAAGAATGAACTTAATTTTATAAAGTGCAACCAAATTTCAATAATAGGAACTTGTTAGACTTCCAAGGAATTTAAACTAACAAAAATAGCCCCATAAGTTCATAGCATGTGACAACGAAGAAGTCTAGAATGCCCCGACATAGTTGACACCATTGTTATCGAGGCGCAAGGCGCAATGCAGGGCGCAAAGGCCTCTTACGCGCACCATGCGCAATGAGCACAACGATGCGCGCGCCTCACTGAATTGAGGCGCACAACTCAAACTAATATTTTTTAACATAAGACAAAGAAGCATATAAGAAACATGTTTATAAATTGTCACATAAAAAGATCAAGAAATGTAATTTCACCAACTAAATCACGAGAGAGTCTTAATTAGCATGCATAACATAGAGAAGTTCATAAGTTTCCACAAATCACAATGCAAGATAATCTCCAACATAAGCAAAAATCTATGAAACAAAACAAGCAAGTAACAAGTAAGAAATATATATTTTCATTTAAAATATGATATATGTATTTTTAAGTAACAATTAAGTGATTAAAAAAACATAATTGTTCATAATTTGCTAGTTAGCATTCTTAATTGTTATTTTCTAATTAGCATAAAAAGATGAAGAATGGATGTAACAATTACATATTTACATGTTCATAATTTTCTAGTTAGCATGCTAATTAGAGAAGAAAGTTACAATTAGCAAACAAGTATACTAAATTACTAATTATTGTTTTCTTTTTATAGGTTAAACATGAAAAGATGGAAAATGTATTAGCAACTAGCAAGAAAAAGTCTATTACATGATGTAAATATGTAATATATAAATTATTTTAAAAAACAGAAGAAAGAGTATTACATGATGCAGGTGTCAAGCACGTGTGAGGCGCGCGCAAGGCGCACACGAGGCGCATGCAAGGCGCACACGAGGCGCATGCAAGGCGCGCGATTAGCAAACAAGTATACTAAATTACTAATTATTGTTTTCTTTTTATAGGTTAAACATGAAAAGATGGAAAATGGATTAGCAACTAGCAAGAAAAAGTCTATTACATGATGTAAATATGTAATATATAAATTATTTTAAAAAACAGAAGAAAGAGTCTATTACATGATGCAGGTGTCAAGCACGTGTAAGGCGCACGCGAGGCGCGCGCGAGGCGCACACGAGGCTCATGCAAGGCGCGCGCCTCGTGTGCGTGCAGCGCCCCGCCTCTGGTGCGGGGCACAATTGCCCCAGCCCACAGCGTCCCCTCTGGTGCGGGGCACAATTGCCCCAGCCCACAGCGTCCCGCGCCCGGGGCACGCCCGGAGTGCGCGCCTCGATAAAATGGTTGACACTTCAAAGTAGAGGTCAGAGTTTTACTAAAAATAACAGTCTAACTAATTACTACAATTATACTCAAAAGTTGTAAATGGAAACAACAGTACTCAAGATTGCTAAGAATAGGCTAATGTGATTCTACTTACTAAAAATAGCAAGGTTTTAAATGTCAGCCGACATATCGGTTTGAGGGCTTGACCAACACGACATGGATGTTTTCAACTCGTATGTCGGTTATCAGGGCCAAATCGGAAATATCAGGGTCATATCGAGCATATCGGCCTATTTTTTAACTTTGAAAAATCGACCGATATGGTACTTTTTTTAAGATCTGTTTTTTGTTATCGGGTTTGGTTTAGTGGTAAATACCCACACATGTTTGACTCGTTCTCATGTTTAAGGGTTTCTTATGAACCCGATAGAAAGAATTTATGAACCCAAATCCATATATTATTTACTTTTTTATATGTTTAATCTATAGAATTTATAAAGTATGCTTATATTAAATTTATGAATGCTTAGATTACATTTAGGACATGATATTATACATATGCGCACTACCCGATATGGCAATCCGATATTTAGTCAATGTCCCCCGATATATCCCCGATTTTTGCTATCCGACATGGACTTCAGCCATCCGACATTAACCCTACATCCGACATTTAAAACCTTGAAAAATAGTACAGTATAGCTTTAAGTATAGAATCCAAATTTTACGTGCTTTGTACTATTTAAACACTTAGCCAAATCATGCTTTGCATATCTAATAGTTTCATGATACATTAGCAACAATGAATTAGATGTTGGTAATGCATGCATCATAATCAATCATAACGATCTATGACCCATTAAAAAAAATCAACGAATAGGTATATTTTGAACCTTTTAAGAAGGTATCTAAAAAGTTTTTAAAATTCCCATCAAACAACTAGAGGGCATACTGAACTTTTAATAACGTATCTGTAGAAAAGAAAGGAAAAGAAACCTAAACCTCTACAAGAATAATATATATTACCGTAGTTATATGTTGTTATACATACTATGATTGTGAGTTGAAATTGCCAACGATGTGTAAGTTAATCTAGTGTCTTGTGTTTTTAAATGAAGTATCTATAAACAGCATAGTTTTAGAGATTTTTACACATGTTTATCCAGCTATGCATGAACCTTGTACTCAAATAGATCAAATGCTTCTTTCTATATTTGTACTCTCTTCCATTAGGATTTTTATCCCAACAAAGGCATGATGAACTTAGTTTTAGGGCCGTGTTCGCATATGTCCCTACAATTGACTTGGTTTAATGAATAACAAATCTTCATGTTGGTCTGATATGTATTTGAGATGTTGTATACAAGACAAGAAATAAGAATCAAGTTCGGATGTGAAAAGATCAAGAAGCAAGTATCAGCAAATCAACAAAATACTCATCGATGACTATTTATTCTCATTAATGAGCATAGGAGCAGATTCATTGATAAGCCTTCATATGCATTGATAAGAACGAGGCTGAGAGCAGACTTGATTACATCACTGAGTCACAAACTCATCGATGAGGATGGGAGCTCATCAATGAATCTGGGGCTATAATCATCGATAAGCCCACCCACTAATCGATGAGTGGCGGGCTGATTTCAGAAATCCTAATCTGATTTGGACTAAATTTGAACCATAGTTGTTGAGGCTATTTAAGGGCTTTTTCCTCCAATTTTATAAGAGGATTCCTGATCTAATTCACATAGTAAAAGAGAGAGAAAGAGCGAGATCTAGAGTTTCAACTTCGGTGATTATCCTTGCTCAGACTTCTCAATTTGCATCCTCGACGTTATTCTACATCATCCGATCATCAACCTTCAAAGAGTGCTACTCTTGAATTTCAAGATCAACAATGTTCTTCATTGAACTTCGCTTATATTCTTCAGAGAACTGTTTGCATAAACAAAGGGTTGTAAGATCTTTTTGCGATGCGCGTAATTGATACTTGTTCCATTTATTTTAAACTTGGTTTTACGGTGTAATCAAGCCCGTATGAACTGAGGGTTTACATTGTACTTAAGTCAGGGTTGGATTGAGGGATTGATCACTAGCTAGGGCTAGGATTGCTCATGGTGAAGAGCTTAAGCTAGATAACTAGTTTGATGTAACCTAGGGTTTCAGTCTTATAAGTCTAGTGAATTGGGTTTATGATTCATGATAACTTTTATCATAATAAGAAAGCCCCTTTGCGAGATTGAAAAATAGGTGTACGATTTTTTATCCAAACCACTATAAAATCTCATGTACTCTGATTGTGATTGTTTAGCTTACTATTTTACTATTACTGTTTATTACCACTGCATATTTTGTGTTTGTTCAAAAAATAGTAAGCAATCATTTTCACCTCCTTCTACACTTGCATCTAAGATCCTGACACTTAAGAACTGAACGTTACCTTAATCTTAATATTTATCGTCTAGTAAACTATGTGTGAAGGAAAACCAATTACATGAAACTGCAGAGTAAAAATATTTGTAAGATGACAATAACAACAACCTCTTGCTATTTTCCTTGAAAAATTCCTTACATTTTAATAAAATAATATCTTATCCCAGATCCTCTCTTTGGGTTCTTTACTTCTTTTATGTTATGGTAATTATTATGAAACCCTTTTAGTTTACCTAGTAATTATGAAACTCCCTGGCGTTATTTTTTTATTACAAAACCCCTACTGTTAAAAGAGCTACTAAAATGGGCATATACAAGGCATGAAAGTGAAATTTCCCCTCAAGTATATCTAAGTAATAGAGTTGTCTTCCTCATCAAATATTGTAAAATCCCTTATTTTCTCTCATCACGTCTAACGCAAGCAAATGATTGCTAATGAAAAGAAATCAAAAGATTAATCAATGTAATCATTTCAAAACCCTATGGTTTTCACATCTATTTGTGTTTTCAGTTTCTCACGTTGTGTCTTGTGTAGTAATGATTCTTGTTGGCTAGGTCTTTCTTCTCTTCCTAATTTTTTCTTTTGCATTAGATTTGCTACCTTTCTAGTTTTCTTCGTTATTTATGGGTGTATGTGTATGCGCAATATGAAGGAACTTGATACCAAGTAAAAAAAATTTGTGCTTGGTAGTAAGATTGCCCATTCACACCCACTCATTCAAATAGGGGACCACATTCACACGGGTTAGTGAGTGGACGGGAATGAGCCATCTCACTACCAAGCACAAAATTTGTGCTTGGTACCAAGTTCTTACATTTCTCTCTCTCTCTCTCTCTCTCNCACACGCGCGCGGGCACATATATATACTATGTTTTATGCACGTGCAATGTACGTGGTTAAATATCATGAGTAAATATTTTTAATTTATTTCCTTACTAAAATTTGTTCCCCGGTTCCACTTTGATCGTTTTTGCTCACTAATGCCTTTAAATTTTTAGCATTGTGATTATTTATTTTCTTTAATGTTTGTTTAAATGGGCTACACCAAGTTTAAATTTTTATGTTTATAATTAAATTGATAGGAAACAAATAAAATCTAAAGCCAATTTGAATTTTGACGTGATTTGCCGACATGAAACCAAGCTTGAAAGTATAATGTTGTAAATATAAAAAACACTTAAAAATAGTGTTATAAAAGAAAGATGAATAATTAAAGCTAAAAAAGCCAAGATGATTAATTAAAAGTGGGCTAAAATAAAGCTAAAGAGAATATGAAGTTTATTGCTAATTAATTGATAGACTTTAGAAAAAATCATTAACTAAAGATTAATGCTAACTTTAGTATATTTTATATGATAAAAGCATTCACATAACCATACAAAAATATTTAAAAGAGTTCATGAAAATCCTTTCTAAAGATTCATGGTTTTACTAAAAAATGAAGTTATTCTATAAAATAATCAAAAAAAATAACTTTTATTCTTTCTATTTTATTTTTTTATTGAGTTAAGATCAATCCTTCTTCACCTTTATCTTTTTCTTGAGCAATTCTAGAATTGTGTCTTCATCATCTATATTGATTGTGACATTAGGCTGGAGCTGGATTTCTTGTGTAATTATTTTTCCCTGAGCTCGTTCATGTTTTGTCTTCTCGTCTTACTTCACAAAGAAGTTGAATGCATTTTTGATGTTTAACAAAAATTCTAGAAATACAGACATTGATTGTTTTTGTGTTTCAATGAGACTAAATGTTAATTTCATATACGAAATGTTTGTGTTTCTAATTTATTTTTTTAAAAAGGTTGGGAGTTATCTCTTTTTTCTGTAATAAATTCTTCTGGAGTGCATCCAATAAGAGTTTCTGTAGCATTAAATAATATTACTTTTACTCTATGTGTCATTTTCCACAATGATCTGAACTAAATAAATATATTTTTTATTATCAAATTAGCTTAGATTATAATGTTAATATTTAATCTTGATATGTTTATTTCATGAAGAAAGGATATTACTCAACCTTGGTACTACTTTATTAGTAATTTGTATTGTATTTGTAAAGAGCCTTGATGGATATGCTTCTATATTAGCAGCTTGTTCTGAATAAGCCATGCGTATTAGCTTTAAAGTGTAATATTTTTTTTTATTGTGTTATATGTATGTTTGCTTGGTTTCTTTACCATTCTTTTATTTCTTTAATAAGTTGTATCTTTGTGTTGGTATATATTGTTAACACAATTTACAATAACATGCATATTTTCCCTATAAATTTGAGACAGATATAATGTGAATTTTATGTTTAGTGACATTTAATAAAAAATTTAGTAGTAAAATATGTTACTTTCATATTTAAAGATCTTGAAATCTAACAGTGTTATTATGTGCTTATCTTTAATCATGTCTTTAAAGATTAATTCTTTACTGGTAGTCATATCCCCAAATAAATTTACTTTCATAGTCATACCACATATAGGAAAAAGAAAAATATCAATTTTAATTTTTTTACTTATGCTATTGTAACTAATTATCATGTATATACTTTTTGTCCATTATAGTAATTTCTCTCATCTTATCTGGCTTATTATATCTCGCAACATAGTTGATCAATGACTTCACTTTAGTTTCTATTGTAAGATTATTTATATGTAATTTTATATTAAGTTTATGATTCATTTAGTATTTCAAGAATTAAGTATGAAAATTTATAAATACAAACTAATTTTCTTGTATCTTTCATGATGAATGCTTTTTAATTAGGACAAAATTGTTCAACATGTTCTTCAAGGAGGAACTCATCGATGCTCTTTGCTAGATATACCTTTTGTCAATGTCAGTTCAAGTGATTCAGAATTTTTTTTCCTATTTTGGGTTTATTTACTTCACTTCTCTACTTAAAAATAAAAACAAGATTTTTTTAAAGGTTATTTCTGAACTTTCTGATAGTTTTTTCATGCAAAATTCATTATATTCTTTTACTCTATAAATATTATTAACATCAGAGATGAATGTTTATACATTATAATCAATTAATGCTAACTTATTAACATCAGAGATGAATGTTTATACATTATAATCAATTAATGCTAACTTATTATATTATAGTCTTTTGTTAGTTTTATGCAATTTAGTCTTCTATCAATTAATGTTATTACTAATATTATATGTAGTTCCTTAAATTTATATAGTAATATTAATTTTTTAATCTGTCATATATTTTTTAAGTTTTTATTCCTTAACAGGATAGTTTTAATGTTTCGTAATTGTTATTTTTTACCAGCGTCAACTTAGACTACTTTTAGATGCTAAAAAGGGATGATAAATTTTAAATTGAAACTCAAATTTATATATCTTAATGAAATGATATCAAACATTTACTCTTTTCTTTGCCAAAATTTAGCCTTTTTTATTTTAAACTTTTGAGGGTGTGTTTTGTAATTTTTTTAACATTGATGTTATTTTTTTGAAAATTTTAAATTTTATGTTGGGTGCTTATAATTTTTATGTTTTATGAGATGGTGGTAAGTTTTTATATGTTAAGATGTTTCTTTCAACTCTGAAATTTTGAGCGTGTTTTTTACAATTACTAAAACTTTTGAGTTGTTTTTTGATAAATTCAAATTTTCAATGATCTGCTGATAATTTTTAGATTTAATGCTAACCAGTTATAAGTTTTGAAATTTCAGTGTTTTTGTGATTTTTAAATTTTGAGGGAGTTTTTATAGTTTATGTAACTTCAAGGTTATTTATTACAAATTTTAAGTTATTAAGTGCCTAATTGTAATCCCTGAAATCTATCTATGTTTGTTTGCAAGTTTTGAAGTCACTGAATTTAGGATGCTTTTTTCTAATTTGAATTTTTGAGGTTGTTTCTACAATTTTAGAAATATTGAGGGTATAATTACAATTTTTAAATTCCTCGGGGACTGTTTTTAATTTTTAGATTTCATGATGTTTTAAGTTTTGAAAAGTCAGGATGTTTTGGGTAATTTTAAACTTTTAAAGACATTTTGTGTAATTTTTGAATTAAATCTTAATCTTATTTTTTTTTAATTGCTGAGCTACAGGTAGTTCATGTGGGGTTAATATAGGATAAAATTAGTATTTAGATAAATTAAGATTTAAATAAAAAATTTAAAATAATATTTCACGTAATTTGTTAATCTTTTTTTAAAATTGTTGAGCTATAGATAGTTCCTGTGGGATTAGATAAGATATAATTAGAATTATAATAGATTAAAATTTAAATGTAATATTCAAAATAGTGAAGGATAATATTGACCATAGAAAGATTTTTCTTAACTCGTGCTTTTAAAGGGAATATATATATATATATATATACATGCACACACACATATACGTATGTGTGTGTATACATGTGTGTATGAATATGTATATCTATGAATATGAATATGTCCTCTGAAGACTCTAGAGTCACTGGCTAGGGTCGAGGACGACTATTCTGACGAATATGACGTAACTATGAAGAACGCTCTAGAAGGATGCATAAGAGGCGAAACAGAAAACCTTTGTATATCTTCTTCCTTCCATCACAAACACGTTTAGTACTAAAAAAGGTGTTTTGGTTGCCCTAAGAAGGAATCCTCCCTTGACACTCGTAGGTAGAGTTTCAGATCGATTCACGGTATTTGACTGGAAGACTACGTCCTTAAAGAAGACCACCTCTATGAGGCGAGATAGGCTAACTGTTGTGTGTATGTATACATATACATATACATACAAAATGAGCTACCAAGAGATGCAGATGTGATGAGGCCCACCCTAGTTGTATATCCTTTTTTTCTTGTGGAGTAATGATTCTCGTTGCCCTTGTGATCCAGTAGATCCATTGAAGTAAAAAATCTCTGTTGAGGATCTGAAGGTATTGTATAAACTGAAATGCGAGTAATCGGCAATATGTTAAGAGGAAGAAGAAGAGGGTATTTTCGTATTATAAAAAGGCATGTGAGTTTCACATGTTGTTTTAACTGAAACATAACAGATCGTTTAACAGTAGAGGGTTTTGTAATAAAAAAATAACATTCAAGGGGTTTTATAATAAGCGGGTAAACTTGAAGAGAGTTTCATAATAATTACCCTTCTGTTATGTTAATATGTATCTCAAGTATCTGAAGTTTTAGATACCAATATCATCATGGGTCCTTGCCAGTTGCATGATCATACCCAGTCAGCTACGGGAACATCGGTAAATGATATAATGGCAAGTTGACAACTCTTGGTAGAGGACATACGTTTAGCCCTCTAGAGAAAACTAATGCCAAATATGTGAAAGCTCAAAAAACAATTATTGAGCGCATAATATGTTGTCATACTGCTACTTGAATTGAGGTAAAACAAATGGTTTTACCAAGGAAGATCCTATGCAAGGGGAAAAGAAAGCAGACCTTATGTTAAGCACTTACCATAGTAAATGGTCTCATGTAGAGTAAGTGTGAGATACATAACTCCATCCAATGATAAGTTGCATTAGTAATATTTTTTATGTTCCCCAACATAATTTGTAACAAATTTTTCAATCCTTCCCGCGTCTGATGGTGGCCACACTGAACCCAAAATGTACTGAAATCTAGTTTAGCTATATGGCCACGCCATTTTTCCCATGCCTGGAAGTAATACAATAGGGTTAGAATTTTAAATATAAAATAGAAAGAAATTTTCAAATATATGAATGATACCTTGATAAAGTCGGACTTGGTTTTATAAGATTGGCCTAATTTTCCTGTGGGCAAGTCAGGACGCATGCGTGGCATTGTTGAGACTAGTACAGCAACTGCCTCAACCAACCCATTTTCTGTCTGCACAGACCATATGGAGTCAGCATAGTGTAAAGAATATAAAGAATTGCTATGCTACCTGAAATGTGTTTTGACGGCAAATCATGCAGTGGTGAAGGGCAAAAGTTGTTAGGAAAGAGAAGCTGGTTTTAATGGAATACTAGAACATTGTTGAAAAAACACGTTATGTAACTCGTTATGTTGCATTATGTAACCTAACAGGCCTAAAATGTTATGTAACCTTATGAAATAACTCAGACACACCATAACTCAATGTTATTACAATATAAATATGCAATATTTCAATATAACTTACATTGTTTAAATATAACATATGTTATTTCAATATAACTTACATTATTTCAATATAAGTTCAAGAGACCTGAGAGTATATCCTTTCTTAAAATACAATCTTCATAGTCTTAGGCTTCAAATACGGAACTAACCTCAAAACGGAAATAGGCACTAACTCATTAAAAAAAAAGTTCCTGACTACATATTGACAAACGGTAAAAAAACTAAGTAAAAGATACACTGAAGAGAAAGCAATAAACATTAAACATATCCTAGAATATTTAAGGAAGTTCTTTTCCAAAGAAATAAACATTTGGTATTTGATAATCATAGCACGAGAGCACAGAGCAAAATTACAAAAGACGACTCTGGATCAGACAACAGGTCAATAATGGAGCTCCGGAGCTCCCCTTCCATCAAAGTTGATTGTCCACATATCCATATAGAGTGTTTATTTCATCCTAAATCTAAACATTACAAGAAATTGTAGAGTTCATCTTCAAAATAAAATGTACTAGAAGCATTAGGTAGTATCCTAAAGATCTTAAACTGAACTTCTCATCATGGGGAAGAAACAGCAATTCAAAAATATTCCAAGATCCACACACTTTCATTTAAATATTTCTTCAGTTAAATACTCTACATGATTTCACTACAAAGTCCTAATTTTCACCGCCACAATATATACTTTCGCATAGTTCCTAGGAAATTGAATAGATCTGTGTTTTAGCTAGAGTTGCGTTGATGCTAAAATTATGAATATGTCTGAAGATAATGTTATGTCTAGCAAGGTCTGGTGTCAATCAGTAACCCAACCATTGAAAGAAAAAAATTGAAAACTTTTTTTAAACTAAAGTTCACACAAACCTCGCGACTGTCTATTTGATCTAGTTGATAGGATCCATGTAATCTCAAGAGTTTAACCTGCACAAGAAGAAGATCAGGTTTTATGGTAAAACAACAACAAAACAATCAATTTGCTAGTAATATAACAAAAGGATAAAAGCAAACTACTTAGTGCATAGATATCCGTCAAAAGCCCTTACCGCAATATCAAGCCAACCAACTGCAAGTGCTAGTGATATTCCTTCCCAATATTCTGGATCATCCTCAACTACCTGTGTAACAAAGAACAGCCAAATTGAATTATGGTAACGGCCCCACTGCACCATGGTAAATATAGTCATCATCATTATTATGATGCTGAAAATTTATTACCCGAATGCCATGAATGAGAGCATAATTTATATTGGACAGTTAAATTGGTTCCTTTAGAATCTAAGCATGTTCGCTTCAGAGGATGGTGCACACTTTATTAGTCTGCTGCATATTATATATAATATATTATTTATATATATATATATATATATTATGATCAGACTTATAAAGTCCTGCACCATCTCTGATCGACATGCTTAGATTCTCTCGCTCTCTCTCTCTCTCTCTCTCTCTCTCTCTCTCTATAATATAATATAAATATAATCATTATATATATTATATTTATATATATAATATATATAATATACACATACTATTATATATCTTACTATATATTTATACATACATATAAGTTCATTTGTATTGGAAATAACTAGAACGGGAGGAAGTACTTTTACAGAGTTAGCGAAGTTGCAAGGGAATAAAATGATTCACACCTGTAAATCGACCAGCTTCTTTTGCAGCCCTGCAAGCTTGGAGTGGATAGTTGTATCTGTCTTTGACAATAGGCCATCATAATCCTGGGGAAAAAACAAACAATTAACTTCAATTAATTAGGAGGATAATGGTTTAATTAACATGGGCATACCATCACCAGTGAAAAAAGAAGAGTAAGAAAGAAAGCTCATTACTGCTAACCAATCGACAAGATGCTCTGGGAGCCAAGCTGATGATAGCCTATCCACATAAAATATCTTCAACAACTGCCATGCAGCCTTCAAGCTAGTAGGTTTCTCAACCAACTGTAAATGAAGAGCTTTATCATTGCAATTTAAAAGGTCTCAAAATGAAGATAAAGAAAGCTAGGAATTGCCAACTATAATTTTAGAGAAGCTATTAAATAATTAAATAAAATATTAAGTAAAATACCTGCAAAACCATTCTGGGGTCTTCAATAACCGAGCCAGAAGGAAGCTTGGGTCTTCCAAGAAGGTCAGAGATTTGATTGCTGTACTCCAACACATGCTCCCACCTGCAAGCTCCTCATGATCAGAAGATAAACCAAAAATTTCATCAAAACGTAACATCGAATGCAGAAGCATGACATGTATTGTTCTTTCAGCTCTTATAATTGAACGTTTTCATGTATTGAATGTTTCTCTAATAATACCTACGTAACCTACCTACAGAAAGTAAAACAAAAGTCCATAGTTACTCATGCATACAACAGAATCCATAAACCCTACTATTTGTTGTCAATGGTCCAGTGCTTTTGTGATCATCCATTTGATATTATTGCGCTCTCATGAATTCAAATATGTCAAAGTCCCTCTAACCATTAGACCAAAACTTCAAAGTTGTGGCAAGGATTGAGAATTATACTTTTATATTCTAACATGCCCCTACAAGTTGAGCGCCCCTTTTTATGGGCTAAAACCTAGACTCATACATCAGTGCCTTTTTTTTAAATTTCCACATTTAATTCGTGGCCAGTGGGATTTGAACTTGAGTTGCTTTGATATCATGTCAAAGTCCCTCTAACCATTACACCAAAACTTCAAAGTTGTGGCGAGGATCAAGGATTATAGTTTTTATATTCAAACAAGACACTCAATTCAACAGCCACCATTTTTCCTTAACATATCATTTCATTTCATATATATTAGTCATAAGTTGTAACAGAATGCAAGTATTTCTCCAAATAGTACCAAATATCAAGGTATAAAGCTTTTAAAAGGAAATTTCAACCTTCAAGCAGCATGCATCGAACCATCTAGAAACAAAACATGTCAGCTTTCTCCCAGAACAAGACACCACTGATTTCGAAAAGAACAAAAAAGCACTTCCAAAAGACTATTAAGATGTTTGTTTCAAATCCCATGGGATTTGAAATCCATAGGTTTTTAACATGGGTTGGGATTTCTAAAATGTTGTTTGTTTCATCAATATTTTGGGATTTATAATCCTATAATTTGTATTTTGTTTGTTTCAAACTCAAATTGTAGCATTACAAATTTTAGAATTTGAAATCTAGCCCAAATCCTTTCTCAAAGAGGGGATTTCACAAATGCTATAATATATTAGTTTTGTATTATTTGGGTATTCAATATCCCAAAATTTATTTTGAATCAAACAAAGGTTATGGAATCCATAAACTCAAAAAAAAAACACTTTTTCATCCTAGAATTTGTAATCCACCCTATATCCCAAAAAAAAAGTTGAAACAAACGCCCCCTTACTAAGTTCATATTCCACATATCCAAATCGTACCAAATTCTGAGCCCTAAACTCTTCAAATCTCAAAATGCAGTCAAACACTGAACCATCAGCAAGCAAACATGTCATCTTGCTAAAAATTCCTCTCCTCACACAAACTTCATGCATTTCAAAATATTCCAGTAACATAAATTCCAAGCCTAGACAAAGTGACAACTAGCCCCCCGAAA
This sequence comes from Asparagus officinalis, assembly GCF_001876935.1. Taxonomy (NCBI): domain Eukaryota; kingdom Viridiplantae; phylum Streptophyta; class Magnoliopsida; order Asparagales; family Asparagaceae; genus Asparagus; species Asparagus officinalis. Next base: position 107,996,009 of record NC_033798.1, on the reverse strand, counting down.
TAAAAGAACAAGACGAACTCACCACTCATTCCGAAAAGACGCTGCCGACATCCTCGCCATCGCCATCAGAGAATTCCTCCGGCTCTGAAGCAAAGCAAATGCCGGCACAGATCCATATGCGATCCTCCGCCTCTCCGCTTCGCCGATCTCGCCGTCGTCGGCGCCGCCGAGCTTCACCTCGACGACCTTTCCTCCGGCGAGTCCTTCGCCGGAGTCTCCGGCGGGGCGGAGGCAGGCGACATGGAGGAGGTTACCGCGAGACCAGTTGATGTGGATCCGAGAGATTGGGGGTTTGAGGTTGATTTGGATCGGGTAGATGATGGGAGTGGGTGGATTGGGGTCGAAGGGGACGATGGAGTTGTCGGGATCTGAAGCGAGGCCGGGCATTTTTGGGGAGGGGGAGGTGGGTTTAGGGTTTTTGGAGGGGAGGAAATGGAAATAGAATATATTTATGAAAGGAGAGAGTGGGGAGGGTGCAGCGCACGTGATTGGGGGGCCGTGACCTCGTTAGGCTGTCTAGTAAAATCCGAACTGGCTAGCAAAAAGAAGGCCGATTTACGCCGTTTTTACATTTGTCTGCAGGCTGTGTATCGCAACTAGGGGTGCTAAACCGTATCCGTATCCGATGAAATATCCGTAACCGTATCCGTTAGGATACGAATATGGTTACTCAAATCTATAACCGATAGGATATGGTTATGGATATGGTTTTGTAGTGAAATATCCATATCCGTATCCGAAATATCTGAATACATATTAGTCATACTCTTACGATAGTTTCGATTCTTAGATTATGGATTTGTGGTTAATTTTGATGATCAAGATGACTAATCTTAACTATTTAGTTATAATGGACATATTAACGAACTTTTTTGTATCACATGAACTATGTTTTTCTCAATACTATCTAGTTTTCTCATATCTGTTTTGTATCCGCATGCATATCCGCTTATATATCCGCATGTATATCCGTAACCGTATCCGATTTTAGCGGATATGGTTATAAGTTTTTCTTACCGAGGTATATCCGTATCCGTATCCGTATCCGAGATGGGTAAGCGGATATGGATATGGTAAGCATCATATCCGAGCCGTATCCGGACCGAATGCACCCCTAATCGCAACGCTTTAAACTTGTAACAAGGGGATCTGTCTCGGTTCAGTTTTGAACTCTTTTCAGATCACCCCCAATCTAATTTTTCATTGGTTGCCAAACAGAACCTCAAGAGTACAAAACTTTACAGTATTTTTCGTATCCTGATTACTTTTTCCCACTGAAATATGATGTTTTATGCTACAGAAAGACAAAATTACTCAATCATAAATATAGAAATCCCGGATAATCTCTATTTACGTGGGAAACTTCGATGTGTTTTAGGAGTGATGAACTCAATTTTTGGGTCCCTTTGTTGATCTTCCCGCTGCGGATCATACCATGTGCTTCGCTACACATGTAACAGAGGTTACAGACACTGGAGGTTGTTTCCTCCGGCGTGCCCTCCGATGCTCAAGTTGGTGACTTTTTTTAGTTAATCTGAAGAGAAAAACAGAGTATATTTTTATGGGTTTGAATCTATTCCCTTGGTGCGGAAGAAATCATTTATATTTGTAGAGGGATTACGGAGGCACGTTGGTAATTTCGACCGAGTGCATGCAATACCATTTCAGGTCTATTTCACGTGCCGACGATCAGTTGGCCAAGTCAACTTTGCACAATGAAAAGATTGTGGGTTATATGGCGTGTACGAGGTGCTTTGAAACTTAAAAGCTCTAGCGCACACAGTCATTACGACTAATGCTGCATTAAATGTCGATGGCGACTAGGCAACAAATTGCGAGCGTTAATAGAACATTCATTAAATGTCGTGTGACTTTTGAGGAATGCTTGTCAGGTCGAATGACTATTGGAGATGTACTATATCGGATCCGAATGGAGGATGTCTTTCATCTCGGAGCCATGCATCTTGACAAGATCCGAGTTGGCTACGCCTTTCGACTTGGATTTGAATCGCAAGTCAAGTCAGCTGACTCATTACTCAGGTTGTGTTTTATACATGCTTTAGGAGTTAGTCAGCGAATCAATACTTGACCACTCTTAATGGGCAGAGTCATTTCCAGGGTACAACAATCTCATTATAGATGAATAAAATAGTGGTGCAGAGGAAGAAGAAGAGATGGGATCAAAATGAGCATTTGAAAACTTAAAAAGCTTTGTTGGGATGAGTAATTATATTCAATCTAATCTAATCTAATACTATTATAAAAGCGACTTTGTATGTTAAAACATTTCTTCCCAAAATGTCATTTTAAACATATACATACATACATAAAATACATGCATCCATACATAAACCATAGTCATACATACATAACCCCCCAATTAAATGCATACTCATAATCCCCAAATAATTTTATTTTATTATGACTATGGTGTTTACACTTTTGTAACCTCCCATCATCATATTAATCTCTTTTATTAGTGTTAATTCATTTACCTCTTATCACAACTCACACTGACATTTATGGACAATAGAAAAACAAATACTTCGGAGGGTATAAGTGAGTATTTGAATAGACGTGTTTTCATGATTATTACAATCAAAACGTTTATGATAATAACATTTATAAACCCAACTAAATGCATACTACTATAAAAGTGGCTTGGTATGTTAAAACATTTCTTCCCAAAATGCTCTTTTAAATATATACATACATACATAAACCATAATCATACATACAAAACCCCCAATTAAATGCATACTCATAACCCTCAAATAATTTTATTTTATCATGACTATGTTGTTTACACTTTTGTAACCTCCCATCATCATATTAATCTCTTTCGTTAATGTTAATTCCTTTACCTCATATCACAACTCACACTGACATATATGAACAACAGAAAAACAAATGCTCCGGAGGGTATAAGTGAGTATTTGAATAGACGTGTTTTCATGATAATAACAATCAAAACGTTTCTGATAATAACATTTATAAATTATTATCAGACATTAATTTAGTAATAATGTTGGCATCATTATTAGCTGGAATGTAGTTTGACTTAACAATCAAAACGTATAAATGCAGCAGATATATACTTTTTTTATAGTGAGTATTTGAATATAGACTCAAAAAAATACTCATCTATCTTTTCATTAATGTTAATTTCATTACTTCATAATCATAATTATTTGGCAAGTCATTATTAGTATATAATTCGGTTATAAGTCAAATCTCATATAAATCTAATCCATACACAACTTCTATCTTACAAAATCTTACCAAATCCTACCAAAAAAATAAAAAACAAGAGGAGATGGAAGCAACACTATGTGATTCAAAAATGTTAGTAAAAGCATGTTTTTGTTTGTAAGGTAGTAGGATACTTTTTCACTATATTTCGGAAAAAGACACTCTTCATCACATTTGTTTGTATGCATATATTTTATTCTTTTTCGTGAAGGATGTCATCTGATCAAGATGGAATTAATTATCAAGCCCACATCCCGATTCGAGAGTTAAAAATTTATCAGAAACAATGGAGTATAAATGCTCGTGTCTTACGTAATACTATAGACTCCTTTAAGAGTGGAGAAGGGAAGAAGCAAAAGTCTCTCGAAGTTGTGTATTTAGAAGTATTATTACCTCAAAGGTAAATCACCTCATCAAAATCATGACTCATTATGTTTTCATTCTATGATGCACATTTTGTACAGCTTATCTTTCACACAATTATTATCTAACACGACATTCTAAGATGCATCGAAGATGTATAAAGTTGTTAACTATTTACAATGCAACATACTATCTTTGATCTCAAATGTGATTTCACTCTTTATGTAACATTTATAGTTAGGTTTGATCCTCGAGAAGTTGACGATGCCTGATCATGCTCAATTCAGTTTCATCTGCAGGTCATGGAATCTAGCTATTATAGATCAAATTGCCTTGCTACAACACGATTCCCCATGGCTCTCTACAGTTTAACAAAGATGCATCATTAGAATCTGATGATTGTTGCTCAAATTGAACTCCCTCCTGTCTATTTATGTCAAACTTAAAGAATATATGATTCTGCTACATTAAGTAGACATATAATTAAATATAATTTCGGTTACCTTATTTATTTTGTGGTTTTTTTCTGCCAATATCCTAATTTTTTATATGCGAAATGAGTATACTTTGTGATCCTATTATATCATCAATTAATAAAAGTGACAAATCATTTCTGAGAACAAGCATAAATTGCCAATTAAAAGATATTCAATCAAAACCTAATATATATTATCTATGACATCTTTCAAATAAATGTCACATAGAAAAAAAAGTATCAATGCAATGAAAACTATGGGGCTACGTATAAACATGAAAGTTTTACACGTGCAACACATGCACCATACTAGTTCAAGTAAATGTAGAATTGGATAAAAGAGATCACTACAAAGTATATACACTCATGGTGACTATGGAGACGTACAATTTTACTTTAGTTACAACTCATTTGCGTGAAAGTAGACAATTGAGTAAAAAAATGAAATTATTACAAAGAAGAAAATAAAGACGACAGGTCAGAATATATGTTCGATGATGACTATGGCGCCCTCCAAATCACTTAAGTTACAACTCACTCAAAAGACAAAACTAGCCTTCTTCTTCATCCTCAATACGCAAATTCTAACAAAAATGGCCACCACTCGGTCCGGTTCCTTTGAGGTGGAATTCTGACACACGAACTCTTTCGACGGTCCGTTGCGCAGTTGTCCAGCAGTCAGGCCCTGCAGCAAGCAACTGCAGCAATGTCTGATTTCAGAAGGAAGAATCTTTCACCAATTAACAATCTTGACATAAATAAAAATTGAACTTAAGCTATTAAAGTTAAGTTTCAATTGGTAAGAACTGCTACTAAAGTGAGTTTAAAATTGAGAAGCATCAGGCTAGAGGCATCTTTAACTATGTCCACCTTCATTATTAGGTTAATGAATAGACAAACATGAGAAAACTTACACTTGATTTCTTTAGATGTCACATTCAAAGATCCTCCGCTGTTCTGATTATTTCCGAGCCATCATCATTTCTTGAAATTGCACCTTTTTGGCAGTTCTAATATCAACTATACTCTGTGGCATGGGTTCAAGATGACCCTTTTCCTCAACCAAACCGGAAAACTCCTGCTTCGTGATACTTTTCTTCTCAACGAGTTGATCGACCAACGCATCCATTAGATCTCTATTACGCTGCAAAATCTGCATCATATAAAGAGAAATGATGACCTACGCAATCCCAATCCAAAATTCCAGACGAAATGGACAAGGGAAGAAAAAGATGTATACCGTTTTTGCTCTCTCATAGCAGTTATTAAGAACAGCCAGTGCCTCTGAATCGATGTCCTGACAAGAGAAAAGTGGGCATATCTATGAAATTATGAAGCAAGAAATTCATTATAGAAACGAAGGGCTAAAAATAATACATTGATCCGATCTGCAACCCAAAAGTCAGATAAGCCGTAATGCTTTTCTGAGAGACCACCAAGAACAAAGCTCCGTGCAGCTGACCTAGCATTGTCTGCTGTTTCTGCCCAAATTGTGCTTAACTGCAAAAAATTCAATACATTAAACTTTACATCAAACATTTCAGACTGCAGTGCTTATTACTCGTAAATAAATCTGGGGCTGAAAATATAAGTTCAATGCTATGAGAAGCACTCTAGAATAAAGGACCTCTAACTTTGGGCTCCAGACTACTTCATTAGGCTTTGTCCTTGGAATGATTAATCATGAGCAATGTAAAGGTCCAAAAGATTGAGAACATCTCCATCAAGTTTCAGGTTGGCAAGCAATACAATTGATTTTAAATGGCCTCCTTGTTCATTTGTTGTCAGTGCAAACCTAGCCATATATTAAGGTCAAAGCAAGCATACATATATTAGATGACATTGGCCAACAAGTCTGTTTATCTACTATCAAACCCGATCATAAAACTGAGCTTGATGTCTTATTCAGTTTCATGGTTTTCTAGCTAGTCCTGCACAACACAGTCATACCAACAGTGACTTGGTATTTCGGGCAGCAATTGCATTCAACCAAGTGTTTCAAGAATAAAGAAAGTAAAATACTGCATATGAAACATTCCCTCCATAACATGTGTTGGAGATCAATATTCAATAAACAGAACCAATATTAGCAACTCTACAACATTAAGAACATACTAACATGTCAAACCTCTATCAACTCAAGCTAACCCAGAACAAGTGCTAATATCTGAGTATGTTGTCTTCTTATATACCTGGAAAATTCACCTAAATCCTCACCTTGTCATTTATCATTGACCTAATGTCATAAAAATGAATCTTTATACCATTTTATCCTCAATAATTACAACTCTTTAACCTCCTTTTATTATACTCTTTCATGAAGCGCTCAGATTAGCTAATTCCAGATTAAAAATAGCGCTGATGAAGGTTACTCATATGTACTAAATGATACAGCAATGAAATTGTGAACGAAAACTAAATCCAAGATTACCTGATTCTCACCATACCAAATTTCGTCAGCAGCTCGAGGTGCTATTTGAACAGTGATGTGATCAAGGAGGGACTGTCGACTGAAGTAAATAGTCAAAAAAACACAGCTCTTAGGAAATGTAAACATAAGCTTTAGATAAACAAGAAAAACATGATATTGCATTAAGTAACTCCAGAAATTTCATCTATATAAACATTAGAGTACTTTCAATGGTAGCAATATGATAAATCAAAAATGCAAAGCCACATTATATTCAATTTAATCACTTGGTCAGGAAAAGGAAAGGTTTTCCAGTCTTGAAGAAGAGAACATACCTAAGCATTCCTTCCTGAAACTTCATATGGTCCATCTTCACTCGCACATAACCCAATTCTCTGCCAGCTCTAGGTGCAATGGTAACCTAGGCGGAGAAACCAATGTCAGCATATAAGTAATAATGAGAGCAGATAATCCTTAATTATGCAGGTTTTCCAAGATAACTTGAGAAAACAAAGTGGTTGACGAGTGACAAAACAAGCGAGATTTAGACAGCCATGTGACATGTTCTTACTGATTAGAGTACCTATTTATGAACAAAATATTTGAAGTCTCCTAGTTTTCATCTGAATCTAATCCTCCCAGAATCAAGTCATTATAGTATTTCCATATGCACACACTCAAAGCGCTAAAATGTTGAGTGGTAACAGTAAAACTGTATTTGAATCTGTCATCGATCAAGAAGGGTCTACGGAGGTAGACTGGTTATGGAAGACGCATTTTGGGAGAAAGCACAAATTTTCCTGGACTGTGAAAGATATAGAGAGGACATTTAACTGCATTGCGAAGCAGAAAAACAGGTTATTTCACTCAATAAAACAGGTTATTTCTCCTAATATCTATAAGGAACAGCCACTTATGGAATGTGAAGTAGGAACTCTTAAAGCACAAAATAAATCAACATGAAAAGGGAAAAAGTTCAGTAGAAAGAGCATTGACAGTACAAACTCAATATTCTTCATGTCAGGAAAGTTCACGGCTACAACAG
>NC_033798.1:107961644-107988454 GCF_001876935.1 Asparagus officinalis | reverse complement strand
CATAGCAGCTTCATTAAGAGCTACTCGTTTCCACATCTCTGGACTTCTATCCTTTTTGTCAAGCATTCCTCTTTCTTCAATTTGTGCAGCTTGTAACAAATCATCAGTTGTTATCTGCAAATAGTAAATGGTTTCTCCGCCAAATGAATGATAATATTCTTGTATATTGTTGAGAAAACTACAAAGTTCTCATGCATTCATCAAGCTCAGGAACATAAATGAGATCATTAGACAGATACTAGCAATAATGGTGACAGAAAAAGCAGATAATAACAACAATGGTGCCAAGAAAAAAATAGCAAAATAATGCCAAGCAAAGCAAACCAACTAAAAGGTCTATGAAGATAGAAAAAGAAAATTGGCTTCAGAACATTCAGCAGTAAACTGGAAACAACAACTATGTCTAACACAAATCATTCACATCAGAAAGTTGAGGCAGACTTTTGGTAAAAATGGGATGAAAATGGTAAGAATAATAATATCATTTAAGTGTTGGAAAACTGAGTAATTGTTGACATACAAACTTAGAAATGGAGGTCAACAAACCTTGAGTTCTTCTAAGAAAAAGGGCAGCGATTTCTGCTGAGTCCAGAAAGATGACGGATGAAAACGTTGAGTCTTAGGAAAAAAAACAATCATAAGAATGTAGTACATAGTGATGTACTGGACCTCTGGTGCATCTATAGTTCCACCTATTCGAGCATTATCATTTGGGTTTTTCACATTATTGAAATGTGCAACACGTTATATCTTCACAGTAGCTAAATTTACAATGCTAGAAATATGATAGCAAAATAGATGACATAAAAAACTGAAACATGATAGAAAAGAACTGAGATTATCCAAGCATTTGGTATTTGCATTTCAGATTTTCCCTTAATGATCCAAGAACCAAGCATTTAAATATTTGAACCAGCATCACAAACTTAGTCAGGGATGCAGATTCCAACTATTCTCTGACTACAACTTTTTGACAAAAACGAGATGTGATAGAATATTCAAAATAACGAGAATATAGTAAAGTTGTGCCTAAAGCTACCACCATACCTCAGACCTTGTATCTCTCATCATATTTATGGCAGCAATCTCAATTATATTAGCTAGTTCTGCACCGACCATTCCCTCAGTCATACTAGCTACAGCGACATAGTCTATGTCGTCAGCCATAGGCTTTTTCTGAGCGTGCACCTGCAAGAGTCAAACGTAGTTACTGCATTGAAGAAAATACCTCTAGAATTTAATAAGAAAAGAAAAACTGCAAACTTTTCCCTGGTTAAGTATAACTGATCAACAAACAGCCAATCAAGCTAAAAAGTAACATTCAAAAGCAAAAAAAGGCAAGAAACTTCAGTACATCTTAACCATCAGTCTCAAGTCCAACCTAAGACCTCGATGAAAACATTGATTTAACAAACTCATACCTTCAGAATCTCCACACGACCAGTAAGGCTAGGTTTTGGAATATAAATTTTTCTGTCAAAACGCCCAGGCCTCACAAGCGCTGGATCAAGAATATCTGGTCTATTTGTTGCTGCAATTGTAATCACATTGCCTCTCCCTTCAAACCCATCCAAGCATACGAGGAGCTGCAGTGTACCAGAGGAGACGATGTCAAATAAAATCAAATGTTTGGGAGCAGGACCAATATAATAAAAACCGTCATAAATGCCTCCTACTTCTTATCGAACCTGATTCAGTGTAGCATCTCGTTCTTGTCCACCAGAGCCCTTAATCAAACCACGCTCTCTTCCAACAGCATCAATCTCATCAATAAAGACAACAGAAGGAGCCTGCATAAACCATATATTTGTTATGTACATAATAAAATAAAGCTGTGACAAGCAACAGCAAAACAAAGGGACGATTTTACAGAAAACAAAAACTCATTTTCTTGTCAGATCAGAGATCAAAAAGTGGTAATATAACTGTAAGAAAAGTCTAAAAAAATCTCTTACATTCTCCCGTGCTTCTTGATAGAGTGCTCGAACACGAGAAGCACCAACCCCAACATATATTTCCACAAATTGTGATGCAGAGATTGAGAAGAAGTTGACACCTGCTTCTCCAGCAACAGCCTTTGCCAATAATGTCTTACCCACCCCAGGTGGCCCACAAAGAAGTATTCCACCTAAATTACATCCCATAATACCATGAACTCTTGATAAATATTATTAGTTTTATACATAAAACATATTTGGTATACATAATTACTTCCATCAAAATTAGAAATTAAGACTTGGGTAAACCAAGACTCAACCTTACTCTAACAAACCCCTCCATTCCCCTCCACACCCCCACCCCCAAAAAAACCAAAAAAAAGGAGGAGGAAGAAGAAGAAAACCCACCCCAACCTCCTCCCACATCCCAACCTACCTCTCCATAATTTCTATGGATAGGAATTTGGCTACAAATGAAAAGGATGGATGTCATGCAGACTATGAAGACTTGCTCAATATTTAACACGATCTTGAAGGGAAAGGACTAGGTGATAGTTGTTATGAGGACCTACTTAAATGTTACTGCACCAAGTAAGTCATGGATGGTGACATGCTCACGCACAAATTGAAACAAATACCATGTTTTACCAGCAAAGATGATGAGAAACAATGAAGCCTCATGTAGACGGCTACGTGAACTTGTACAGTTATACTGTCTTGCAAGCTGATGTGTGTAATAACTGTTATTTGTTGTTTACCACACACTATGATAGAAAGACTAATCTAGATTAGCAGTTAAAGATGATGAGAAACAATGAAGCCTCATGTAGACAGTTACGTGAACTTGTATAGTTATACTGTCTTGCAAGATGGTGTGTGTAATAACTGTTATTTGTAGTCTACCACACACTATGGTAGAAAGACTAATCTAAATGTAAGGCCAGTAGGTCCCGAAACTGGAGACAGTTTCCCATTGAATATAATTTTTTCTCTACAAATTTGAAAATTGAAATATATATATTTGCAACTTGTTTTATATAGAAATATGAATTACAAGCAATAGGTAAACGCTGAACTGAAATTCCATTCAAATTAATTTTAGCATTCAAATATATTAATCGTTGATGCCAGCGACATAAGAAATGTCATTCAAGTAAGGAAAATGGTACTGTGAAATCATCAAAAAAATTTGTTCATGATACCCATGAAAGATATTGTAAACTATCAGTTTATTTGCTACCTTTCAAAATTATTGTGGCAGTGTATTGTGAAATGTCACTGTCCTTATTTTTGCTTCTTAGTCAAGAAGAATTAAGAAAATAAATTATCTCAGTTCATGTTCTAGTAAAATTCTGACCTGGAATTTTCACTCCTCTCCTCCTGTACATCTCCCCGAGAGTGAAAAACTTCACAATCTCCTCAAGCTCCAACCTAATGTTCCCAAGACCTGCAACATCCTTGAACTTGACATCATTTCCCCTCTCCATATATTGTGGCAACCTCTTATTAGGCGCCCTTCGAACCCTAGCACCTGACTGCATAAATTGCTTCGCCATCTTAAGATATGCATTCTGTTCCCCCTCTTTTTCCTCAATCTCATCGTCCCCACTGCCTTCAAGCCCAATCATTTCCCTCTCCAACTCCCTCATTTTCTTCCTCTCCTCTGCCTCTGCTTTCTCAATCTTCAACCTATCGTCATAATCCTTCTTTTGCTTCCTATAACTAAGCACTACAGTCCTATAAAACACGAAAAAGATCAAAAATCCCATTGCAGTTGCTACATTCTGATTCCTTGCCAAGCTTGCCCACATCGACGCCATTTCTTTATAATTCTTCCTCGCTTGTCGAATAGACTGTTCATACTTAACCTTTCTCAACTCCAACCTTCTCTTCCTCTGTTCAATCTTTCTCTGAGCTCTCAAATTCCTCTCCATTGCTCCCCGCTCTTCTCTCATCCTCGCCATCTCTGCCTTTCTCTCGGCTTTCAACTCCTTCCTTTGCCTCTCAAGCTCCAAAGCGCGCTTTGATTTTGGCTTCGGCTTCGTGAACGACAGCAGAAATCTCGGGAACTTCGCAAACCAACCCAAGTAAGGTGACGGGAGCTCTGGCTTTCGAATTGGCGGAGTATAAGCATTAATGCAAACAGAATTAAGGTTCAAACAATCCCAAGCTTCCCAGAACTTCTCATCCCTCTCAACAGTAGGAAGCACCGTTCTCAAAACCCTAGAATCGTCCAAAACAACAAGAACTGGATCCGGTCGTTTCTTCAAATTCACAGTCGGCAGCTTTACAATGTGCTTGAGCTTTCCTTGTTCTTTGAGATTGAGCAAGTCAGTGTAAGGGATTCGATCACCGACAATTGGTAGGTTACTTGACCAAGACTTTAGCTCTTCAGGGGACAAAGCTTCGGTTTTTTTTGAAGATCGTTTCTTTTCTGAGACCTTGGCTTGAGCGGGGAGAGAGGAAGAGATCACAGTTAGGGTTACAGAGAAGTGGAGCAATTTCATGCGATTTTTTTGAAATTCTTGGTCACCGGAGCCCTCATCGGATTTGCTCGACTTGCAGGAGATCAGTAAAGTTCTTCGCTTTTGGGAGGTAAATCTTGGCGGATTTGAGATTGAAGAGTGTGGAGAGAAGAATGAAGAGCTTAGCGATGAGAGCTCCATTGCGACGAGGAGAACGACGATGGAGTTAATTTGCCGCCATGGAAGCTGATGATGAGAGCTTCATGGAGAGAGAGAGAGTTCTGGATTAGGGTTTTCAAGGCTTAATTTTGAGAGGGATTTCATTGAGAGGGAGGATATAGGGATAATCGGAAGCGAAGCTTTGTCTTCTCCCTCCTGGGATCAATTTGTTAATTTGAGTTTTTCTCCATATTAGTCCCTTGTACCTTTAATGTTTTGAAATTAGCCCCTTATATCATTAACATGCTATCATTTCTATCAGCGCCCTCATTCTTAACTTATTTTGAATTAGTCCCTCAAATCATTGAAACTGCAATTAGATCCCCAAATTCTTAAGTCATTGCCAAATTAGTCCCTCCAATACCAGGTAAAATCTATTGTTGTGGACTATTATGTCCCCAGTTCCCATGGAAGTTGCTTCAAATTGATTGATCCAAATGTTACTTTCTGCTCTTAATTAGAGGGACTAATTTGTAAATAACTTAAAATTGAAGGATCTAAAAATTTTGATTATTAGAGGGACTTAAGATTTGAGGAACCTAATAGCAATTTCAATGATTTAAGGGACTGATTCAAATTAAAAAAGATTGAAGGGGCTAATATAAAAAACCCTATTAATTTTCGGAAAAAAATATATTTATCAAAAGATTATTTAGCATCACCAATCCCCCTCAATTATATCATAATAGGTACAAGTATGCATATCCCATTTTTTCGATCACCTAGCACATTTTCTTGAGGTTCAGATCTTCTCCACTCTCAAAGAATTAGTGGCATTTTCTTGAGATTCAGATCTCCTCCACTCTCAAAGAAATAGTGATGAGAGCAGTACTTAATCATAATTATAATTATCTAATAGATGGTTATGATTTTTTTTTTGAGTGTAAGTTAAAGAATAAGTACAATACCTTGAGCAATATGTAGAACCTAGTAAATATTAGATTTAGAATATATCACAATCATCAATAACTAACATTTTGAATTAAAAATAGTGGCCTATCCACATTTTTCCAAGCAAGAAGGATCCAAATTGATTTTTTTTTCTGACATGTTCCTTTTTCTTTTCTCGTCATATCATCAGTTCAAAACGATAATCCACTGAACCATCTCCTAATCAACCGTATATTGTATATTTCACATTACAAATTTTATTTCATATCAATTATATATATTTCACATTACAACAATCCCAAGTTTACAACTAAATATTTTACTCTAATACAACAAATACAAACAAATGTGCATTACAAATTACGAGAACCTATACTTCATAAATTATTGCTATACTTCCTCTACCCCTGCTCACATGTCACCAATCTATCATAAACACCCCCAATATTCCAATCTCAGTAACCTTGCCTCCCTCTAGATAAAGACACAAGGCAATCCTTCACCATCTCCTGAACCCTTCTCCTCATCAACTTATCCTTCACACTAGAAAGCATACTCCTGTAGAACATCTCCAGTCTAGCAAGCTCCTCAGTATCTGCAGACTCCATCATATTCTCTAACTCCCTCATAATATCAAACACACCCGAATCCAATGACTTGGGGAGCTTTCTTTCATCGAAAGGTTTCCTAAAGATCGATATATGCAATACCGTTGCATATTGCTCCATAACATTAAGCTTCTCTCTTAAATGCTGTACTTCGTCAATTTCAACTGTTTTTCCCATTTCATTTCCTCGATCCTTCACTTCATAGCTTGTTTTTATACCTTCGTCTTTAAAATCCTCGTTGAGAGGTGGCCACATTGCAATACAAGGAACGAAACTGTCCATAACCTGCCCTCTTCCAAGTACACCACTCCTGCCTCTACCCCAGGCCCAAATCTTATAACCATCATCAGCAACAAGAATAGTGTGAGCAGCTCCACATCCAACTTGAACTGGACCAGCAAATTTCCCTCCTATTGCCTCAGTGCAATGAATTCTCAAAGGAAGCAGTGCATCACCAGCATCATGTGCACTAAAACTAGCATCTGGGCATAAACCGAGACCCTTCTCCATGCCCCAAGACCAAACCTCTCCAGTAATTGAAACTACCGACGTATGAAACAAGCCACAATCGACTGAAATAAGAATGGCATCCTGAGGTAATCCTACTGGTTCAGGCAAAAAATAACTGGCTGTATTCCCATGACCAAGCTGGCCATTATCACCAAGGCCAAATGTCCAGCACTTAGAATCAATATCCTGCTCATATGATTTGTCTTGAGTGAGAACAGCAGTATGAAAAGCTCCACAAGAGATTTCATAGACAGCCCAAGGAGTGTCCTGGTTGAAGGATGGAATGACTTGTGGCCTTGGGCGGTCTTTTTTATCGCCTAAGCCGAGTTGGCCGTGGCTGTTATTGCCCCAAGAGTAGCAGACGAGATCACCACCAGTGTACATTTCCCCAGCACTAACTGCAGCAACCACATGCTCGTTTCCACAAGCAACTTTGACAACAGTGTACCCGTGGAAATCCCATACTGGAATAGGAGACTGACTGCTTACAAGAGAGAATTTTGTATTATTGGTCTTGCTTGGTTGAGGGCAGTTACCCCAGATCCATAGAGCCCCAAGACTGTCTATTGCGAGCGACATCATCCCCCCTGCCTTGATAGAACAAACCTGCAAAAAATACAACGTGATGTAAACATATCAATATGAGGTGATCTAAACACAATATTGTACAAAAAACTCATTATGCGCATTGATCTATCTGAAGAAGCCATGATTAGCAATTGACACAAGGATTTGATACACGTATCTTGAGTTAAATCCGTTATTATCATTTCACCCACTGGAGTTTATGTTTATGCAAACTTTTACCAGGATCATGTTGTGTCAGATGTTGTGTGCAATAAGACTACTGATATCTGGCTATATCTGACATCATATCATCATATCTTTCTGAAGGATGATTTCTCTTTTAACATATCACAAAGTTCATTTCTTTCCATACTGTGAGATTTGGATAAATAATTTGGATGTAAAACCTTTGTTTTTCTTGTCTTATTCTAGTGTTTATCCTTTTTTTAGTTCTTCAAATATCCATTTTTTATATTCCCTGGTCATTTACTATGTTTCTATTTCTAACATAAAATTTAAATATGCTCTGACCGAAATGAATGACTGTATAACTCCAGTTCACTTACTTCCAAAGACAGTGTTGCATTACCTTTAAAGGCGTCTTTTCACGATTTGCATCTATATCCTCAGAAAAAGAGTCAGGAGAACCCAACTCCTGGAAGCGCTCTACCAAAGTAGGAATTGAGGTGTTATCCTCACCATGACCCAGCTGGCCATCCATAAAATAGTCAAAGTAAAAACAATTCAGTTCACAGAAAAGCTTCAAGGTGTAGCGTGTTAATCAAACCAAGATAAACTAAAAGAAGTACAGAAAAAGGATACAAATGTTGTAGCCCCATGACCAAACGGATCCATCATCTGTGATTCAAAAGGGAGGACACTAAATTAGTTCGCTTCAATTTAAAGCTGTCAAATGAACAGTACACTATATATTTAATCTGTTAATACGTTTAACGATACTTGAGGAAAACAAAAGGAACATACAAGAAAAGAAATTACTTTGATGCTTAACGGACATGTGGCCACTCAAAGCATTCACAAAAGGGTATACTTTATGCACTTTTCTAACAGATCAAGAGCAAAATAGATAACTTTAAGTGAATATGACTATGCTGTTGTCTAATTCTATTTTATGGCATTCACGCGGGCATGAACAGGGTAACATATGCTGTGTTGTAGAGTGAACGAGGACATAGAGGTTGACCAAGAGAGTATATATATTTCATGAATTTGAGAAGTGCTCAAAATAGTTAGCACTCCTTAATCATGGATATCACTAGTAATCAATTAATATAACTAAGAATGATACGAGTCGCCGTGCGAGCACATTTGATCGCGGAATTATCAAATGTGGGTTGAGAAGAAAATAACAAGAACACAAGAACAATTCAGTGGTGGCGAAGAAAAATACCTTCTCTAGATTATGAGAATAAAATAGTTTACAATCTCTCACAATCTCACTAGAATTAAAGAACAATCTCTCTCAATTCTCAAATACAATCTAATCTCTCTTGATTGCTTTCTCCTCCTTTTTTAAAACCCTAAAACAATCCCTTATATAGGTGTAACAACGTGGATGGCAAAGTGATAAATAACCAAGCCCAAACCCCACAGAAATTCGTGCAAACAGAAACCCAAACGAACCAGGAAACCGTCGATGAGTCGACTCATAAACATGCATGAGTCGACTCATGCCAAGTGAGTCGACTCATGATGAAGTGAGTCGACTCGTCAGAAACTTTCGATAAAACGGCTGGGTTTCACGAGTCGACTCATGACAGGCATGAGTCGACTCAACCTGATGAGTCGACTCATGTACATGTATGAGTCGACTCGTGTACATGTATGAGTCGACTCACGGGCTGAAAACTAGATGCTTCGATTCTTCGATTCGCCGTCTCGTTTCACGCTTCAATCTGTGTTCCACTGTGTTGTTTTACCCCTCTATTCTCAAGTTACCATGAGAATCATCTATCCTCAAGCTCCCATGAGGATCGCTAAGTTCCGAAGAGAAGATACACCCGTATCAAAGAAGAACACAAAATATGGGAATGGTAGAACAAGTACAGAGCACTGAGCACCAAATATGAGGATCGCTAAATTTCGAAGAGAAGATACACCCTTTTTGTCCTTTTCTTGGAAGATATTGACGAGCTGTATGAGAGTCGAACTCATTGTCTCCATCTGTTTCTCCAATGCATCTAGCCTCGCTGAACTATCTCCTTCAGTCATCTTCTTCTTTCTTAATTTCTGGACTCCTTCCAATAAAATAAGGATCTCGCCTAGCTTTTTGTATTGCGATCGAGTCAGGACCATACACAGGATGCCCCATTCACAGGATCTGATCGCTCTGATATCAACTTGATACGAGTCGCCGTGCGAGCACCTTTGATCGCGAAATTATCAAAGGTGGGTTGAGAAGAAAATAACAAGAACATAAGAACAATTCAGTGATGACGAAGGAAAATACATTCTCTAAATTATGAGAATAAAATAGTTTATAATCTCTCACAATCTCACTAGAATTGAAGAACAATCTCTCTCAATTCTTAAATACAATCTAATCTCTCTTGATGCTTTCTCATCCTTTTTTAAAACCCTAAAACAATCCCTTATATAGGTGTAACAACGTGGATAAGAAAGTGGTAAATAACCAAGCCCAAACCCCACAAGAATTCGTGCAAACAGAAACCCAAACGAACCAGAAAACCGTTGATGAGTCGACTCATAAACATGCATGAGTCGACTCATGCCAAGTGAGTCGACTCATGATGAGGTGAGTCAACTCGTCAGAAACTTTCGACAAAACGGTTGAGTTTCGTGAGTCGACTCATGACAGGCATGAGTCGACTCAACCTGATGAGTCGACTCATGTACATGTATGAGTCGACTCACGGGTTGAAAATTGGATACTTCGAGAATTAATTCTTCTATTCGCCGTCTCGTTCTACACTTCAACCTGCATTCCACTGTGTTGTTTTACCCCTCTATTCTCAAGTTATCATGAGAATCATCTATTCTCAAGCTTCCATGAGGATCACTAAGTTCCGAAGAGAAGATACACCCGTATCATGGCTCCCTCCTTTAGGAACTTGAAATCCCGTTCAAGTTAGAATTTCAGCTGAGGAAACTCACGACCTCCTCCTTCCATGTTGAACCACTTAGCCTTGCTAGGAACCTGGCATTGACGTCCAATGAGAAACGACTCATTCGTCCCCCGTCTCGTCATGGTCGTCTTCCGCTCCAAAATACAATCTTCCTTCAGCGGCTCCTCTCTAGCAAACCACAAGTCTTCAACATGCGGCAAGATCACATTATCGTCACCTTCATCATCCAGCAATGGAGGCTCGAACAACTTCAAATACTCGGTATTGATCACCGAATACATGCCTAAGTAAGGTGGCAAATCTAGCCTGAAGGCGTTGTCGCCAATCTGATCGAGAATCCGAAACGGATCATAACGTATAGGTTTCAACTTCTTCCCTTCTCCCTTTAGCCTCTTGATGGGGACATCCGAACTCATACACGAGATTTTCGCCGAGTTTATCAGCGCAGGAGGCGCAATATTTCAGCACTATGGTTTTGAATTTCAAGTTTGTAATAATTAGTTTGAATTTGCGAATTTTTGAAATTTCGAATTCTGATTTTATTTGGTAAGTTATGCGGCTTGATTTAAGTAATTGGTTATGGGAGTGATTTCTGAGGGATTTAGGAGATATTCCAAAAAAACTGTACTCCTACTTAAGAAACTCTTGTAATCAGAGAAAAGATATTGAAAAATGGAAATGAAAATTGAGTTGCTCAACTGAGGTCGTGAAAACCCTTAACAGTTCATTTTCGTTTCTTCTATGCAGTACAAAAAAAGAAAATTCAAAGGAAAATGTCGAAAACTACACTGTTCATTTCCTCATCCATCTCACATCAGCAGAATCCTGCTCTTCAATCCATCCCGCTCCACAGACCTCCACAACCGCCGCCAACGTCAACCCCCTCCCCGCCTAACCCCACCGTCGAGTCCTCTCCTCCGGCAACCGACGCAGAACTGCCGCCCCGATTCCAGTGTTTCCCCATCCAAATCTCCGGCCCGCCGCTCCCCTGCAACCACATCCCAGTCTTCGTCCGCCCAGGCCGCTGCCGCCTTCACCCGCGCCGCCGTCGCCGCCTGTTCCTCTCCCTCTGCTGCATCTTCTTCTATTTTCTCAGAACAAAGAAGAGGAGCACTGAGATTGGTGAACCCATTTGTCCAGGCCCTATTTGTTTGATTGGGTTAATTTGGGTCAGATCCGAACCGGACCAAATTGGTTCAGATCTGTTATTTTGGGTTCATTTGTATTGATCTGCATTTGTGATTATTCGATTCTGTTGACCGTTGGTGTATGGCTGATCCTGATGCTGATGATGGAATCGTGCTAGATCCAGAGACTTGGGCATAAGTAAGGATTACAACTTTCCCCGTTTGGTTTGATTATGCAGCCATTCGAGCAGCGTGCCCGGAGTACGTTGAGCGTGTGGTCTCATCCAGGATTGTTGGTACGTGTGGAAGCCCAGTTAGGTATCAGCTTTCATTTCAAATAGGCGTTTCAGTCGCAGAGCACCACTTCATCACCCAATTACGTGGCTTCCGGAGGAGAACTTCGCTCCCCAATCATTTTTGCGTGTACGAAACCACCACCAGAAGGAGCTCCCGTCGACGCGCAGTTGCAACGCCGACGAAGGTTTAAACTCTTTCTTTCGCTCAATGATATTTTCGGAACCGCTTTTGCTGCATGTTGCGTATCAATATTATTATCATTGTATTTGTGCTGTTTCAGTTTGATTAAGTGAGCGAGCGAATCTGTTGCTATACTTTTACTTATCAAATATTACAATTTGGAAAACTATATGAGAGAACGAATCATTACTTTATTTTCTGGCATCAATTTACAAAAGATTTCGAACTTAGTACCATTTGCAAGACTTTTGCTTACAAATCCATCCGAAAGGCTACACTTTTATTCTTGAGCTTCCCTGCTACGGTCGGTCGCTGATTTGGCGAAGCATTGTTGTCGTCTAATCTTCATACCTGCATCACATTGTTTCGCATCATTTTTGGTATCAGAGCACCCGGTTCTAAGTTAGGAAATTTGTGAGTCTTTATTATTTAACAAAAAAAAAATAGTCATTTCATTTAAATTTTGTGCACCCACCCATTTCATCGCATTTATTTGTTAGTGCATGCCCACTCGTACCGGTCTACCCTATCGCTTAGGAGAGTCAAGTGAGTCGACTAGTGAGTCCAGTATGTCAGGCAGTAGCGATCCCGAACTCTATAAGAAACTCGATGAGCTAGTAGGACAATTAGGTGCCGTAGTCCAGGGTTTAACGAATCTCCGAAATGAAACCAACGAAAAGTTTGCTAGGCTCAAAGAAGCTCGTGTTGCAACCCCGCCGGGTTATCAACATATCGCCCCACCGCTGCAAGGTCAAGGCTATGGAAACTTCGTTCAGCGGCCCCCACATCAACCGGTACCTGATCCGGATGCGCAATACCTGAGGAGTATTAAGATCAACGCCCCTACCTTTGACGGCAAGCTCGACCCACAAGCTTTCTTGGACTGGCTGAAGAGCATGGATCGTTACTTTGATTGGTACGCCCTGACGAAACCCCGAAAGGTCAAGTTCGCCGCTATGAAACTTACCGAACCTGCCTGCCAATATTGGACCAACCTCGAAACGTTGAGGCACATTAGAGGCGAGTTACCAATTACCACTTGGCGAGAAATGACCAACGAACTTAAACAGAAATACCTTCCGCCATCATTTTATCATCGATTGCTAGATAAGTGGCATCGTCTCACTCAAGGCACCAAATCCACAAAAGATTATGTTGCACAATTTGACGAACTGTTCACTCGATGCAACACTATTGAACAAGAGGCGCCAATGAAAGTCTTGTCGAAGTTTAGAGCTGGATTGAGAAATGATCTGCAAACCGAACTCTTTGCTCGGGGAGTAGACACCCTTGAAAAGGCTTATGCGTTAGTTCAGGATCTAGACGAATCAAAATCCCATCAATCTTATAGGAGTCAGGATTTTAGAAATCATTCTTCCCAACCTTCTCGTGCCACTACTTCTAGTCATCCTCCGAGTCGATCTAATCCCAGTTCTTCCCAGTCTAAAGTCGATTCCAAAGGCAAGGAACCGGAGAGAGATTTCTCCAAGATTGGCGCTCATGTCAAGTGCTACAAATGCCAAGGGTATGGACATGTTTCTGCGAACTGTCCAACCCGTCACAAGGTGGCTATCATCGATGGACAATACGAATATGAACCTGAACCTGATAGTGATGAGTTTGTCCATCAAGTTGACGATGATACCGATGATTTCGAGGATGATGCTGATGATACTATCTTAGGTTGTCTTAGACAAATTGACACTCCTACCGTATCAGTTGTCAGATGCGCCATCTCTCAACCCAAGGCTGTTGATGATTGGAGACGTACTTCCATTTTCCACACGTTCACAAAGATTGGTGATAAAAATTGTAAAGTGATCGTGGACAGTGGAAGTTGCATTAACGCGGTCTCCTCAGCTGTGATCGCTAAGCTTGGTCTCAAGGTTGTACCCCATCCTAATCCATACAAGGTATCATGGATTAACGACACCGCCCTCAATGTCCAAGAGAGATGCCTAGTCCCTCTTCAATTTGCCATTTATAAGGACAAAATTTGGTGCGATGTTTTGAAAATGGATGTGGGTCAAGTTATTCTTGGAAGGCCCTGGTTATTTATTAATGACGTTCATATCTTCGGGCGATCCAACATGCTATTATTCGAACACGACGGGAAGAAGGTCAAGATCCTTCCGGTTCAACCAAAAGGAAATGACAAGAAGACCGACCCAAATAAATCTTCCCAATGTGTTAACCTGATTGGAGCCAAAGAAATTGATCGTGAACTAGCCAACGGAGCTCCTATTTTCGCCCTCGCCGCTAGAGAAGCTTCGAAGGATATTTGTAACGTGGTTCTCCCAGAAGTCGCTACTGTGTTGGAAGAATTTTCTGACGTCTTCCCTGAAGACCTCCCGGACCAATTACCCCCGATGCGTGATATCCAACACGCAATTGATTTAGTCCCGGGAGCATCCCTTCCCAATTTGCCTCACTATCGGATGAATCCCAATGAGCATGCAGAGTTGAAAAGGCAAGTTGATGAATTGTTGAAGAAGGGCTTTGTGAAAGAAAGCATGAGCCCTTGTGCGGTCCCCGCATTACTGACGCCAAAGAAAGATGGAACATGGCGTATGTGTGTGGATAGCCGTGCGATTAACAAGATTACGGTGAAATACCGTTTCCCCATTCCCCGGTTGGATGACATGCTTGACTTAATGTCTGGAGCCACCATCTTCTCTAAGATTGATCTTAAGAGTGGCTACCATCAGATTCGCATCCGTCCCGGTGATGAATGGAAGACCGCTTTTAAGACCAAAGATGGATTGTACGAATGGATGGTCATGCCCTTTGGGTTGACTAACGCTCCGAGCACTTTTATGAGAGTGATGACTCAAGTACTCCGCCCCTTCACCGGAAAATTTTTGGTTGTGTACTTCGACGATATCCTTATTTACAGTAACTCTCGTGAGCAGCATGTGGACCATCTGCGTCAAGTCTGTGCCGTGTTAAGAAAAGAGCAACTTCATGCCAATCCTAAGAAGTGCACTTTTCTTACACAACAAGTCATTTTTCTAGGATTCGTGGTCTCGTCTGAAGGAGTATCCGCTGATCCTGAAAAAGTCAGAGCTATTGAAGAATGGCCCGAACCCAAGAGCATTAGAGACGTTCGAAGTTTTCACGGACTCGCTACTTTTTATCGTCGATTTATCAAGGGCTTCAGTACCATCATGGCCCCTATTACCGATTGCTTGAAGAAAGGTGAGTTCGAGTGGTCAAAAGCTGCTACCAAGGCATTTGAAGAGATCAAGCAAAGGATGTTGCAGGCTCCTGTTATGCGCCTGCCCGATTTTTCTAAAGTCTTCGAAATTGCGTGCGATGCCTCTGGTATTGGAATAGGTGGAGTCCTATCTCAAGAAGGACATCCCGTTGCTTACTTCAGTGAGAAGCTTAATGACATTAGGCAACATTATTCCATCTATGATAAAGAGTTCTATGCGGTGATACAATCTCTTCGACACTGGCGTCACTATCTGCTCCCACAAGAATTCGTCATATATTCTGACCACGAAGCTCTTCGATATATTCACTCCCAAAAGAAATTGAACGCTAGACATGGTCGATGGGTTGAATTCCTCCAGGATTATACTTACACGATCAAACATAAAGCGGGAGTAGAAAATAAAGCCGCCGACGCACTCAGTCGTCGCATGCACCTCAGAAAATAAAGCCGCCGACGCACTCAGTCGTCGCATGCACCTCCTCTCCACTTTGAGTGCAGAAGTTATTGGTTTTGAGAAAGTCAAAGACCAATATGAATCGTGCCCTGATTTTGGCGAAGTTTATACTTTGCTAAATGATGGAGTGATCCGTGAAATTGATGGTTTTCTCCTAAAGGATGGATATCTTTTCCATTTTTGCAAGTTGTGTATTCCCGACACCTCCCTGAGAGAATTCTTAATTTGGGAACTACACGCTGGAGGCCTTGCAGGACATTTTGGAAATAACAAGACTGTCGAGGCAGTGGAAAGTCGCTTCTATTGGCCAAGTATGAAACGAGACGTTGTTAGACTAGTCAGTAGATGTCACATCTGCCAATTGGCAAAACAATGTAAACAAAACACTGGTTTGTACACTCCTCTCCCGGTGCCAAATTGTCCATGGCAGGATGTTAGTATGGATTTCATGTTAGGACTCCCGAAAACGATTAGAAAACACGATTCTATCTTTGTTGTTGTGGACCGCTTCTCCAAAATGGCCCACTTCATACCATGTTTCAAAACTTTCGACGCTTCTCATGTGGCCAAGCTATACTTCAACGAAGTTGTTAAACTGCACGGGCTTCCGAAAACAATCGTGTCAGATAGGGATGTTAAATTTACAAGTTATTTTTGGAAAACCCTTTGGCACAAAATGGGAACTAAACTTCAATTCTCTACGGCCTTTCATCCCCAGACTGACGGTCAAACTGAGGTAGTCAATCGGAGCTTAGGTAACCTTTTGAGATCGCTAGTTGGTGAGAATCTTAGGAGTTGGGATCAACATTTGCCTACTGCTGAATTTGCTTATAATAACTCTGTTAATAGGTCTACAGGTGTCAGTCCAGCTGAAGTCGTGTATGGTTACAAACCTAGACAGCCTATAGATCTTGTCCTCGTGTCTGCACATCATAGAGTATCTGAGTCAGCATCTGCATTTGCATCTCGCATTCATGACTTGCAAAAAGACATCAGTAAGAAGATCAATGACAGCAATGCTAACTATAAAATGCGAGCAGATCTAAGAAGAAAGTTTAAAGAATTTAATGTTGGTGATTACGTGATGGTTCGGATACGTCCGGAACGGTTTCCTCCGGGAGCTGTTAAAAAGTTGCATGCGCGAAGTGCAGGACCTTTTAAAATTCTCAAGAAAATTAATGATAATGCTTATGTTCTCGACCTTCCCGAAGGTTTTAATATTGGTTCGACTTTTAATATTGAGGATTTAGTAGAGTACAAAGGCCCACATTTTAACCCTGACAACCCACTGGTTGATGAGCCTACCCCTGAGCCTATTTCTGAGAGCTCCCCTTTACCTCCACTTCCCCAGATATCACCCACGTATACAGCACACGACATTGATACTATTATTGATGATAACATTGTTTCTACTAGCAATGGTGGTATCCGCAGGTATTTGGTACGTTGGAAAGGACGACCTGAGTCAGATGACACTTGGCTCGATAGGGATGACTTGCAGAGGCTGGATCCAGATCTTCTTGAGCAGTATGACAGCCATTCTGATTTACACTCGACAGGGTCGAGTTCTCTCCCACCCGGGGAGAATGATGGGGACATCCGAACTCATACACGAGATTTTCGCCGAGTTTATCAGCGCAGGAGGCGCAATATTGCAGCACTATGGTTTTGATTTCAAGTTGTAATAATTAGTTTGAATTTTGAATTTTTGAATTTCGAATTCTATTTTGATTTGGTAGTTATTGAGCTGATTTAATGTAATTGGTTATGGGAGTGATTTGAGGGATTTAGGAGGATTTTCCAAAACTGTAATTTGCTTTATTTAAACTCTCATGTAATCAGTTTGAAAAAATCACTGATGAATGAAATTGATTTGCTAAATAATGGTGTGAAACCCTAGCTTATTGATTTTGATCAGCCGTCAATCTCTTCACAAAATAAAAACAAAAGAAAATCAAACCCGATACTGTTCATCTTCTCCTCCAAGCAAACAATCAAACCCACACAGTCCTCCCCTTACAACCGCAGCAACCACACCCGAAGACCACCGGACCGCCGCCCTCCTCCGTCGACTCCAGCAATCACCACCACCTCCACCGAGCCCTATTTGTTTGATTGGGTTAATTTGGGTCAGATCCGAACCGGACCAAATTGGTTCAGATCTGTTATTTTGGGTTCATTTGTATTGATCTGCATTTGTGATTATTCGATTCTGTTGACCGTTGGTGTATGGCTGATCCTGATGCTGATGATGGAATCGTGCTAGATCCAGAGACTGACATAGTAGATTTACAACTTTCCCCGTGGTTTGATTATCAGCCATTCGAGAGCGTGCCCGAGTACGTTGAGCGTGTGACTCATCAGATTGTTGGTAGTGTGGAAGCCCAGTTAGGTATCAGTTCATTTCATAGGCGTTTCAGTCCAGACGCACCACTTCATCCCAATTACGTGGCTCTCGGAGGAGAACTTCCTCCCCTCATTTTTGGCGTGTACGAACCACCACCAGAGGAGCCTCCCGTCGACCCAGTTCAACCCGACGAAGGTTTAACTTTCTTTCGCTCAAATATTTTCGGAACTGCTTTTGCTTGCATGTTGCTATCAATATTATTATCAATTGTATTTGTGCTGTATTCAGTTTGATTAAGTGAGCGAGCGAATCTGTTGCTAAGTACTTTTACTTATCTAAATATTACAATTTGAACTATATTGAGAGAACGAATCATTACATTTATTTTCTGGATCATTTACAAAAGATTTGAACTTAGTACATTGCAACTTTTGCTTAAAATCCATCGAAAGCTACACTTTATTCTTGAGCTTCCTGCCTAGGTCGGTCGCTGATTTGGCAAAGCATTGTTGTTAATCTTCATACCTGCATCACATTGTTTCGCATCACCTCTCCTTACTCAATTTCAGCCATATCATGTCGTCTATGCCAAAGTTGCAAGGAACCCGATGCTGATCATGCTTCGCCTTGTATTTGGCTAGTGATTTCTTTAATTGAGCTTCAACCATGGCATGAATATGTGCAATCTTCTCCAGAAATCGCTGAGCACGTTGTCTCTCACTCCCTTCCTTGCCGTCGACCGTAGCTTCACTGGAAAACACGAGATCAAACAGACTCTTAGGTAAAAACCCATAACAAGTCTCAAATGGTGACTTTCCCGAAGATCTATGAATAGCCCAATTAAATACAAACTGAAGATATGATAAGCTCTCATCCCAAGTCTTGGGATGCAAAATTGTATCCTCTCAACATATGTACCATAGTCCGATTAACTACCTCTGTTTGTCCGTCGATTTGTGGATGAAAGGTCGTACTCTTCTTCAACCTAGTGTCCATCAAGCTCCACAAAGAATCCCAAAAATATCCGAGAAACCAGCTATCTCGATCTGAAATAATCGAATTCGGTAATCCAAAGTGTTTCCGCACATGCTCAAAGAACAATTACGCCGCACCCGCTCCCGTCACGGTCTTCTTACAAGGAATCAAGATGATCATCTTGCTGAACCAGTCCACCACAACGAACAAATAATCATTCCCGCGCTTAGTCGTTAGTAATCCTCCTAAGAAATCCATAGAAATACTCTCCCACGGTCTCGACGGTACCGGCAATTGTAGATACACTACCCTTTTCCTATTAGAAGGCTTCAATATGCAACATAGCTTACACCCTCCAACATACTTAGTGACATCCTCTAACATCTTCGGCCAAAAGACATGACGCCGTAGATTGAGAAGCGTCTTCTGAATCCCAAAATAACATTGCACACGTGATGTATGGGCTTCTCGAATCCACTGTAATCAGTCGCCATCCTCCGGAATGCATAGCGACGTCCCTCGATACAACAAACCATCTGCACCAATCTCATACTCCCCCTTTCGACCAGCCTTTGCCTGCTCGAACACTCTGCTAAAATCTCGGTTGGATGTGTACATCTGTACATACTCTAAAGGAACCAAGGGCTGAATGCGCGTCGCCACCAAGAGAGCTCTCACGAGTGGGCGAGATAACATATCGGCTAACTTGTTCGTTGTCCCCTTCTTGTACCTAATGATGATATTGAACGCTATCAAATAGGACATCCACTTCATGTGTTGTGCCTGCTGTAGCTTCGTTTGGACATGTAAAAATTCTAATAGCTTGTGATCTGAGTGCACAACCACCTCCTTTCCCAACAAATATACCCGCCAATGCTTGATTGCTTGATAAAGTGCATAAAGCTCCTTGTCGTAGGTGGGATAGTTCTGAATTGCACCCGTAAACATTTCTGAATGGTACTCCACCGACTTCTCATCCTGAATCAACACAGCGCCCATAGCATAACTAGAAGCGTCGGTCTCTACCTCGAAGGTCCTCTGTAAATTCGGCAATGTCCATACTGGTGCCTCCGAGATCTTCCTTTTTAATAACTGAAAAGCTTCCTTATGCGTCCTCCCCCACTCAAACTGAACATTCGCCTTCGTAAGGCTATGCAAAGGTGGCGCATAAGTCGAGAAATATCGAATGAACTTGCGCAAATACTGACAAACCCCTATGAAGCTTCTCACCTCCGTCACTGTCCTAGGTGTCGGCCACTTCATGATCACCGCCACCTTACCTGAATCTATCTTCCGCTGGCCTCCCGAGATACACCACCTCGTTCTTTCCGAATTCGCACTTCTTCCCGTTAAGCTTCAACTGTCCGTTCTGCAGCACTTCAAACACCTTCTCGACATGAACAAGATGCTCCTCCCAGGTCCTGCTGTACACCAAGATATTATCGAGGTAAACTATCACAAAATCCTCTATAAAAGATCGTAACAAATCGTTCATAAGTCTCATAAAGGTAGCCGGAGCGTTGCACAATCCAAACGACATCATCAACCACTCGAACAGGCCCTGCTTGGTTTTGAACGCAGTCTTCTAAGTGTCATCCTCCCGAATCCTCACCTGATGGTAACCAGACTTCAAATCCAGCTTCGTAAAAAACCTCGCTCCTTCCAACTGGTCCATAAGATCATCAATCCGAGATAATAGGTATCGATTCTTGATGGTTATCTTGTTGAGCGTCCGGTAATCCACGCACATGCGCTAGCCTCCATTCTTTTTGGGCACCAACAACACTGGTGACCCGCAAGGGGAACAACTCGGCACAATTACTCCTGTCTCCAAAAACCCCTGAACCTGCCTCTTGTTCTCCTCAGACTCCCCTACAGATATGCAGTATAGACCTATATTCGGCAAAGAACCATCGTCGGTCATCATAATCTCATGCTCCATACCCCGTCGTGATGGTAGTCCCGTGATCTCCGAAAACAAGTCCACGTACTTGGCCTTCAACCTGTCAAGATCTCTCTCCTGAAACTTGCTCAAGGTAGTCAAGCACACCCTACCCAGCTGCTCCTCATAAGGCCTAATGACTAACAATACAAACCTCTTACTTGCATTCACTAGCCTCTTCACCTGAGTCACTGTCACCAAACTCGTCTCCTGTAAAAGAGATGCCGAACGAAAGATGAATTGCTTACCATCTTTGATGAATGTATATTTCTGGACTCGCCTATCGTAGACCGCAAACATATCCCATAAATAAGGATTGCCCAGTATTACTTAGCAAACATCCAACGGAATGACATCACATGTGACCTCGTCAATATACGACTCGTGGAGTGTAAATCTGAAAGTACATTGGTTGACCACACTCAATCCCGCCTCCTTCTGAATCCACCCTAAAGGATAAGATTTCGGATGTTTAACCGTCTTCAATCCCAACTTCTGAATCAAGACCTCAGATATCAAATTCTTCTGGCTTACTGGATCCACTATGGCATCAACCAAGCTGGTCTTGACCTGCAATTTCAAAACAAAGAGCTACTCCCTCGGATCTTCATCCTCAGTCGTGGTCTGCTTCCCCGTCATAAAGTTGAGACTGCTATTGAGTTCTATCATCCCGAGAACTTTCTTCGGACCCCAAGCTGCTACATATGCCTTATTCTTCTTATTTTTCTTCAATCCTTTTGACTTCAGATGAGGATACTTCTCCCAGCAATGATCAGTTACGTGCCATGTCTGTTTGTAGTGATTGTATGCCAATCATGTCTTCCCCGAATCACCCTTCTTCTTCTCTTCCTTAGGTTGAGAGCCACTAGACTTGTCCCCCGTCTGTTTGGAATCTCCCTTCGTTTCGTTGTCCTTCTTTTGCCTGCCCTCAATGGCAATGGCCTTCACACTCGCTTCTGCCATGGACTCGACTATGAACAACTTCATCTCCTTTCGGATATATTCATTCAGGTCCGTCATATACTTCATAAAGATAAAATATTCCTCCGTCGCGGTGTTGAGAACCATCGCCTACTGCTGGAACTCCGTCGTATATTCTTGAACAGTCTGTTGAATCTTTAGCGCAATCCGTACCATTTATACCAACGCTCTTCAAGGAACCCTACTGGATAGAACCGCTTTCTCAGTAGCTTCTTGAATTTGTTCCACGATACCGCCTTCCGTTCATGCTTACAATAGGATTTCCATCATGTCAATGCATGCCCCGAAAGCTTCAAAGTCGCGAATACAAGCTTCTCCTTGGATGAATATCCGTAGAAGGTAAAATACGTCTACATCCGCTCGATCCAGTAATCAAGCCTCTCGACGTTGACACTCCCATCATAAACAGGAATCTCTATCTTAAAGTCTATCTTCAAATTCTGGTAAGAACCCTTACCCCTTGATGCGGAACAGTTTTAACAATCTCGTCCTCCCTATCAGAATCAGATTCCTCGCCTTCTCCATCGGACTCCATAAGTTTATTCTTACCTTTCGAAGAAAATTCCTCCTTTTTGTCCTTTTCTTGGAAGATATTGACGAGCTGTGTGAGAGTCGAACTCATTGTCTCCATCTATTTCTCCAATGCAATTAGCTCCGCTGAACTATCTCCTTCAGTTATCTTTTTCTTTCTTAATTTCTGGACTCCTTCCAATAAAATAAGGATCTCGCCTAGCTTCTTATATTACGATCTAGTCAGAACCATACACAGAATGCCTCATTCACAGGATCTGATCGCTCTGATACCAACTTGATACGAGTTGTCGTGCGAGTACCTTTGATCGCAGAATTATCAAAGATGAGTTAAGAAGAAAATAACAAGAACACAAGAACAATTCAGTGGTGACGAAGAAAAATACATTATCTAGATTATGAGAATAAAATAGTTTACAATCTCTCACAATCTCACTAGAATTAAAGAACAATCTCTCTCAATTCTTAAATACAATCTAATCTCTCTTGATTGCTTTCTCCTCCTTTTTTTAAAACCCTAAAACAATCCCTTATATAGGTGTAACAACGTGGATGACAAAATGATAAATAATCAAACCCAAACCCCACAGGAATTCGTGCAAACAGAAACCCAAACGAATCAGGAAACCGTTGATGAGTCGACTCATAAACATGCATGAGTCGACTCATGCCAAGTGAGTCGACTCATGATGAGGTGAGTCGACTCGTCAGAAACTTTCGACAAAACGGCTGGGTTTCGTGAGTCGACTCATGATAGGCATGAGTCAACTCAACCTGATGAGTCGACTCATGTATATGTATGAGTCGACTCACGGGCTGAAAACTGGATGCTTCGATTCTTCGATTCGTCGTCTCGTTCCACGCTTCAACCTGCGTTCCACTGTGTTGTTTTACCCCTCTATTCTCAAGTTACCATGAGAATCATCTATCATCAAGCTCTCATGAGGATCGCTAAGTTCCGAAGAGAAGATACACCCGTATCAAAGAAGAACACAAAATATGGGAATAGTAGAACAAGTACAGGTCACCAAAGTTATCACGGAGGTTAAAGGAGCTTTCATGATATGCTACGTATCTGGCCAAGAAATTTCTGGTTCCTGCAAATATACAGATATGTCGAGGGGGAACAAAAGCTTGTTGTTATGGTTGTCATCAGAATCCCATAATAATTTGAATGGTATTGTTGGGTACAGAACCTTGCAGTTTGTTAGTTACTAACGGTGTATCTTCCAGTGCATCTCCTATTCGTGGCTTTTTGAAGATTCACATCTATTATTAGATGTCGGCTAGATTGCAAAAGGTCAAAAGAACGGACCCCAAAATCGTATTCTTGCTGGTAAAGCTCAAATCAAACAGGGTGAGGACCCTATTATGTTACTAACTTACTCCGTAACTATGTTAGATTATCTGAGATAACTATGTAGCATTGGACATTTCTTCCACTTTGTACACTTTAGATCCAGCCATGTTATCATACCAGATGAGACTATAAAAAGATATTTGTCATTGCAACAAGGTCAGAGATGACAGAATAGTTATCACACTGAACTTTGAGTTTATCAACATCATGCCGAGCCTTTTCTCCTCAAAATATGATCACCAATAAAGCATAAACTGAAAATAAGAAGCCTAATCTGCTCCATGAACAAGTTGGCCATGATAGTTACAGCTATCATTTGCTTGCATGTTTGATTCCAAAAGAAATGCAAATCAAGGGTCCATTATTGCCTTCAACAAGTCAACTACAAGAAATTCAAATCAAATTTTCACAGAACCAAATCCCAACAAACATTACAATCGTTTCAAGTTAAAAGCTCAGACCTTGCAGCGCGAGACTATGATAAGAGCCAGCAGCAATCCCGACGAACTTCGGTCTCGATCCATTCATCGAAGAAGACGAAGAAGAAGCATCGCCAAACTCTACAGGAACTGGACAGAGCTCGTCCTCTTCTCTTCCAGTCCCAAGACGCCCAAAAGTCCCTCTTCCCCATGAAAACACGCTCCCGTCCCCTACAATTCACAGGAAATTTACCAATTAATCAAAAAAAAAAAACCCAAAATTGAGTTAAACCCTAAGTTTCTGTACCCGTTAGAGCTAGGGTATGCGCTTCTCCGGCCGCGATTGCCGTAATTTTGTTCGACAATTTCCCCATTTTCCCCCCTCGAGCTGCAAAATGGAGCTTGATCCGATCGAAGTTTTGAAGGATAAGAGTGAATAAAGCAGCGGAGTGATGATTTTATAAAGTGCCAGTGTGCTATCTTGAGCCGGGGAGAGAGGTGAGTAGTTTGGCGAGAATTTTTAGTATTTTGTTTTGTTTTGTCGCGTTGGCGTTTGCTGGGAAAATTGTAGGGACGAAGTCGGATCACTCTGCAAGAAAGAAACAAAAACAATTAGTAGGTGGGATTAGATAAATATTTGATTAGCCGAAGTATCTTAATCGGTGGTTTAAACTTTAACTATGTAAAGATTTGTTTTAGTAATAATTGTGAGAGATTGTCATTAGATGGTCATAGGATAAGGAATAAGCTTTCGTAACGAGGAGAAAATAATTCTTTTCATAAAGTTTGGATTCCCACCTCCATCGCAAAAGATGATGTGGCTTTTGTTTACTTTTCTTTATTGCCTTTGCTTTTTCTCTTTCGCATCAAATAGCTTAATTTCTTAGGGGCTGTTTGTTTGCATAAGGAGAATGAGAAAGCCTATCAAAAGTGTCAATTTTGACAGGTTTTCAACCCATTTCTCTCTCTAAAAGAGGCAACCAAACGCACCTTGATAATGTTGCTTATGCAAAAGTTACTGTTCACCAGGCTAGAAACTTCTGATTTACATAAAAAAAAAAAAAAAAACTGTTAGCTGCACTTATAACTTACAATACAAAATGACAGTTCTAATTGTCTAATTGTGATTTTTTGTTACCTATAATTTTCATGCAATTACAATAATAAATACTTGCTATAACCAAAGGAAAAAAAACTACAAGTACAACTATAATTTGCAAAAAGTAACAACTGAACCCTCAACAAAATAGATGACGTGACATAGAACATTCATTATTACGAGCATCTTTTATCTGCTTGCCACTTCCCTTGTTTCTGTAAGAAAGTATTTGTAGTTGTTGTGAAATTGAGAAGCATGACCATGAATAGATTCGATCATATAAAAATTGAACAGAACTTTCCTTAAAATGGTTGATTGAAAGCTAAACTTAATTATCATGTGATTTGTATATAAAAAAGACTTTGAAGTTGGTTCTTGTTAATTTGCCCTATTTTAAAGGTGGTTTTCCTAAAAAAAACCTCATTATCTTTTTAAAGAAAATCCTTTAGCAATTCTAATTTTCTTGAGAAAATTCTCTCGCATTATACCTTCTTCTGTTGTAATTTTGAATCTGGATAGACGTAATTAAATTTAGGACCTGAAGCGATGTTGTAGGTTGAGTTGCAATCAAAACACTTGCCAGTGGTAGTAGAGATAAAATGAAAATGATTTAAGGACCCAAAATATGGGACCAAGGGAAGGGACATGTGAGGTGTCCCCTTCCTATTGCATAATGAGTTGGCCATGCCAACTCATTATGCAATAGGGAGGGGACACCTCACCTGTCCCCTCCCCTGTCCCCTCCCCTGGTCCCTCCCCTGGTCCCATATTTTGGGCCCCCGTAGCAGCACTCGAGATAAAATGGTCATATCACTACTTGAAAGTTTAATCCTTCTAACAATTATTGAAAGATGGTCTCTCCCACTTCCCTGGTCCCTCCCCTGGTCCCATATTTTGGGCCCCCGTAGCAGCACTCGAGATAAAATGGTCATATCACTACTTGAAAGTTTAATCCTTCTAACAATTATTGTACCCCTCCAATCTATCTAATCCAATGGCCTAGATTTCGATGGCAGAATTGTAAATATAGACAAATTTAATACACTGCATTAATGTGAAAAGGGTAAAATTGGAACAATTCATTGCATTAATGGTGACTGATTACATTGGAACAATGATACAAATTTAATACACGTCCTTTAATACTCTCTCTTACATTATAGACAAATTCCCTCTCACGTTCTCCTCTCTCTCTCCTCCATTTCCCAAAAGCTTGAACCAGCCCCCTCTCTCTTCCTCTCTCTCACCACCACAAACACCACTAACTCCTCACCGAGCTCCTCCAACTCCACTGCCCCTGAGCTCCCTCCGACGAACCGAAG
Source organism: Asparagus officinalis (assembly GCF_001876935.1). Classification (NCBI taxonomy): domain Eukaryota; kingdom Viridiplantae; phylum Streptophyta; class Magnoliopsida; order Asparagales; family Asparagaceae; genus Asparagus; species Asparagus officinalis. The sequence goes on along the minus strand of NC_033798.1, from coordinate 107,961,896 downwards.
CCGCTCTGACGAACCGAAGCCGCGAGTGAATCCAGATTCACTAAATTGAATCCAGATTCAGTGAACTGAAACTCGTTATCAAACAATAGCAAATCTGCAAAAATAAAAAACAAAAAGAATAAGAAACTTATGGATTCACTAAAAACCATCCTAACCATCCAAGCTTTCGCTGTAGTGAATCTGGATTCACTGCAGTGAATCTCGATTCACTGCAGTGAATCTCGATTCACAGCAGTGAATCGCGATTCACTG
>NC_033798.1:107876019-107960698 GCF_001876935.1 Asparagus officinalis | reverse complement strand
GTTCGCCCTCCGTCGACCGCCGTGAGATCTCCCCAAACCTCACCCTCTCCCCTCCTCCTCCCCTCCCCCACCCCCAGCCTCAACCCTGCCACGACAACCGCCGTGAGATCTCGCCGTCGAGCTTATGATCGCGTCGTCGAGCCCCTTCCTCCTCCGTGAGCCAACTCCGGCGCCATCCGTCGACACCGCCTCCACTCTCCCCAAACATCACTCTATCTCTCCCCTAACCTCACCCTCTCCACCCTCCTCCCCTCCCTTAACCTCAGCCCCAACTCCGCCACAACACCGCCGCCACGAGATCCCTCCGTCCCAGGACCAGATCGAACTCCGGCTATCCCGATCTCTCTCTCAGGTAAAACCCCCATCCCTCTCGATCCCTCTTTTCTCTCCTCACTTTCCCGCTCCGCCGTCAATCACCGCCCGCCTCCATGCCCAGCAGCACTACTACCACGACCATGCCCGCCGCCTGTGAACGCCCAGCCCATCACCATGCCCGCCGCCTGTGAATTTTAGATATTTATCTGTGAAATTTTATAGATTCCCTGCAAGTTGTTGTTGGTTCAGATCTTTATTTTGATTAAAAGAACAAAAACACTGCTCTTCACTATGCTGCAGGTTATGGACGCAAGGAATGTGTAGCTCTTCTATTAGAGAATGGTGCAGCGGTATGAGCCATTCAAGCTATTGTGTTGCAGCACTCTGTAAAACTTGGATGAGGTGCTCAAGCTGCTCGAGAAGGATGTGTTCTTGTAATCTATATTGCAACAGTATTCGAAAGAGAGGGTGAATCATGTTTTTCCATGTATGTTATGTTTCTGGTGCTTTTGAGCTCTTCGACTTGGGGCGTCTAAGATGGAGAACATGAGTTGCTAGTTGTACTTCTTCAGGTTCACACTAGTCTTTTCTGAGAGTGAAAATTTTTAGATGTTTGTATGGATCATTGGATTGCTTCTAATTCGTTTCCCAGTTATTGGGTTGTCTTGTAATAATGATTCTGTAATAGCAGTGGTAATTGTAATATGTTAACTTACATTAAAATTTTCTTATGTGAACGTATATGTAATCTTCTTCAGATGCTCATATCTCTGAAATCAATATTGGCATGTCAGTAATGTAGATAATGTGCCAAGGTAATCTCATGGATATATGAAACATCTTAGTCGGGGTAAAAAAGAAGTCACTCCCTATGTCAATGGATAAAGAGTAAAAGTTGTATATAAATATGTGTCAGACAACTAATGTGAATGATCTAGTTGCAGGAACAAGCAAGGTAAGTTTTGTCAGCAAAGGTCAATAAAGTTGAATTATGAAAGGAAACTAGCAAATACCTTGTTCATGAACCATTAAGGCAGAGGTTGGTTCAAAAAGAACGTGTTGGCAAAATAAACTTATCATCTCTGTTCTTGTTTATTATTTTATTAATTTTGGGCTCTTTACGCAAGATAGATTACAACATTTTGGGCTCTTTACGCAAGATAGATTACAACATTTTGGGCTCCTTCATGACAGTGTTGACTGTTTGTATCACTTGTTTGAGCTAACATAAACCCAGCATGATAACAACATTTTATGCCAGGAAAATGACATAACATAAGAGAAGTACAACATATTCATTCTACTTAAAAAGATTCACCTACTCATTCAGCAATGGATAAAAACTAAAACAGAAAGATCAGTAGACAAAACAGCTCAAAAAAAGGACAAGCATCGTATAATGCAAACAGACTCATATTTTCCTTTGCTTCATACCATTAGAAGAGTTGTAAGTAAGAGAACCAAATTGTTCAATACTGGCATCTTTCTAATATGATATCAGCGATAAATTGTTCAATACAGGCATCTTTCAATACATGCTTCTCGCCATAGCCTTAAACAAAGACCTGAACTAGTTCTGAGCATACTCAAATGCACACGGACGATCCAAAAGAAGAACACGTACTCAAATGAACTAAAATGAACATGAGGACGTCAAGTATAAGCGTGATTAATTCAAGGATAGTCACTCTGTACCCAAAACAGCTAAACATATATAAACTTACATCAAAACCAAATAGTTTACATAAACTCTCATCAAATAAATCTACACCAGCTATACATAAAAAATAACAAAAAAATCAATTATAAATGTCAATACTTCAAATTATCCCAAAATCGCATCTGGTGGACTAAAATCAATCATGCAGTTGCTCCTGCTGCCGCCTTCTCCTAACAAGAAGTCCAACAAAACCAAAAGCTCAACAACATCTTCCATGTCTCAAAACACTGACACATATCACCATCTTCACCGGCCACTGCAACGACGAGCACTGGCACTCAATTTAGGACAAAGTTTTTACAAATGCATTATTCACCAGTTAATGATATAAATGATCAAGATAAAGAAAATAAAGAGAGAGTAGGAACTTTTAAGCTTACACTTCTATTTGTTACATTGACATGCCACAATTTTCGGTTCACTAGAAGAACAAAGGTTACAAAATCATGGGCAATTAACTGACATAATAAAAGAAAACTCTTGGACTACCTCATACAGGCGAACTACATTGGGATGCTTTATTAACTTCATGGTTGCAATTTTCCGCTTGATCTGCATTGAATTATAAATGATCACCTTAGCATAAATCTCTCAATGATAAGGGAAGACACATGCAAATATTCATCTTAGGAAAAACTTCTGAAGGAAAAGACATGGCATATTTTGCACAATATAGGCGATATGAAGAGAAAAATTAATGTGCAAATGAGATTTTTTCTTCAATTATACAAGAGTAAGAAGGAGACCTGTTCAACTAGCTTGTGCTTTTGTGCTTGAGAACCTTCTCCTTATCAAGAATTTTGATGGCAACAGCTTCACCAGTTTTGGTGTTTCCTGCAAACTTGACCTTTGCAAATGTCCCTTCTCCAATTGTTTGTCCTAGCTCATAAATTAAATATCAACACAGATTAACCTGTCAAATAATAAGCATTCTTATTCCAGTCTGACGGTATATTTGTTGGAAATATTAATTTTAAAAAATATTCAAGAAATAGCACAAGAACGGGGTGGAGGCACTGCAAATAGCGACAAAAAACGTAACAATCATAAGTAAGCACCCAAATTGAAAACGAGATCGCGGGCGTGGGCATAGAGGCCGGTACTGGGCGTTCACAGGCGGCGGGCATGGTCGTGGTAGCGGCGTTGCTGGGCATGGAGGCGGGCGGTGATTGACGGCGGAGCGGGAAAGTGAGGAGAGAAGAGAAGGATCGAGAGGGATGGGGGTTTTACCTGAGAGAGAGATCGGGATAGCCGGAGTTCGATCTGGTCCTGGGACGGAGGGATCTCGTGGCGGCGGTGTTGTGGCGGAGTTGGGGCTGAGGTTAAGGGAGGGGAGGAGGGTGGAGAGGGTGAGGTTTGGGGAGAGATAGGGTGATGTTTGGGGAGAGTGGAGGCGGTGTCGACGGATGGCGCCGGAGTTGGCTCACGGAGGAGGAAGGGGCTCGACGACGCGATCATAAGCTCGACGGCGAGATCTCACGGCGGTTGTCGTGGCAGGGTTGAGGCTGGGGGTGGGGGAGGGGAGGAGGAGGGGAGAGGGTGAGGTTTGGGGAGATCTCACGGCGGTCGACGAATTGGAGGTGACAGGGAATGTGAATGGATGGAATCATCTCGGCTTAAAATCGTGAATTTTTGCAAATAGGCCCCTGCAGCTCACGAAAGAAGCCGCGCAGCCGCCTATACCCAGTTTCTCGGTAGTCCAGGTAGATAATGTATATATGCCTATATATCCACCTTCATGATATATGGGTATAGTATAATAGATATATAGTTAGAATATATAGGGCTAGGCCTGATATAGTATATAGTATGATATACTATATTAGTAATACTTAGTGTATATATAAGTACTACGCGTTTGCTACTAGTACAACTACAATAGGTTTAGGCCTATAGTGACTATGATAGTTTAATTAAGATATATATGAGTAAAATGAGCTGAGCTGCACTCACCTTTCCCTGCTGAGCTGCAAAGTGGGTATGACATGTAGCCCCATACTAGTCACATCGTGTTGGGGCTCACATGTCAGTACATTGCAAGCTCACGGGGCAAGTGAGCGCCGCGACCTCACCCCGATGTATGCCGTCCGTACGATAGAGTATAGTAGTCAGTATAATACGTAGAATACATATGAGATCAGAGTCACACAGTCTCACATGGTTGGGGAGCGGTTGAAATGACATGAGTGGATTGAGAATGTGACACATCGACTATCAAGCACAAATTGTGTTTTCTACCAAGCATACCATCTCTCAAAAATATTATAGAGAAAAATCGGTAAGCGTTGGCGGGTGACCAAACACAAGTTTTTTGCTTGATAGTACAGTGGTAACATCATTCTCCCCGCTCCACTCATTGAAATCGGGGGCTGATCGCCACATTCACATGGGTTGGGGACGAATTTGGTTGAACTCAAGCATACCCATCTCTCTCTCTCTTCTCTCCTCCTTCGTGGAGCTACTACGGCATTAGCTACTTAGTAGGATATCCGTACTATGATAGTATCGACGGGGAGGCTAGTATCTATAGTAGGTAATCAGCTACTATTATATGGAACCAATGCATCCAAGCTGTTTGTATGTTCAAAGTATTACTTTGATAGCTTCCCTTAACATACTGATGCTGTTGGGCGTCTCTCCGGGAGCCCGTTGCGCCGGTAAGGTGTTGTGGTGGCCCTGGTGACAGGACGGTGGGTCGCGACCCACGGGCATGCAGGCGGCGCAGGGCGAGGCGGTTGCCGGCAGAGTCAGTGCTGGGCGAGGTCGTTCTGTCCGTTTGGGTTTGCTGCGCGTGGAGCCGCTGACGCGCGACTAGTCTTTATAAAAAAAAATTCATCCTCCAAGACTCATCAGTAGGCCAAAGTAGCTAAAATGTGCGTAAATCGGGGGCAGGGGGGGTTGTTTTTCATTCAACTCTCTCTGATTATACTTCTAAAATCTAAACTACAATTGCGAATGATGTGGGGGAACATACTACTTTCAAAGCTTCAAAAATATGTGAAATAGGCAAAATATATTATTACTTTCTCTACTTTCCACTTCACCATTTTAAAAGTCACTTTTTTGATCTAATTCCTATTTCTGATACTTCTGTCACCATTTTAAAAGTCACTTCTTTGATCTAATTCCTACTTCTGATACTTCTCTCAGCAAAACGGGACTTGACTATTCTCCGAAAACACTGCTTACAACGAATTACCAAACAAAAACTATCAATATTACAGCATAATGCAAGCCCTCTTTCCACACTACTTCAGGCATACAATCCCAAACTCATACAGATATTGCGGAGAGCATATGATCCGTTACAAGCAAAAACACTAAGGATCTGTATTCTCTTAAAAAAAAAAAGATCTGCTCTCTACAACTAAAGGACACAAATATTATACAAGTAGATAGTCTGAGAACAATTGGTTCAGTAATTTGCCAACCACAGAACATCAAGAACAGCAGAGATAGCAAGAAACAGGAAGCTGAGGAAGGCAAAGGCTATGGAAACGGCCATGTGATTGCAGAAGCGAGGGAGGGGCTTGCAGAAATTGGGAAGGGCTGCATGTCGAACCCCTGTACGATTCAAGTTGCTCACCCCAGCTGCAGCCGAGCCTGCACTTATCATTGTATATGCAAAGGCCTGGTAATTGAGAAGATTTAGTAAGGAGCATGCTATATATAGTCTGAGTAGCATTAGTAGACTAATGTCGTTAATGTTTGAGCAAAGTAACATCATAAGCAGTCACAAAATAAAGGCGCTTGGTTTCAGATATATTCCTTTGTTTCATTCATTTGGCATAGAAGAATTTTTTTAAATAGACTCGTTTACAACTTTAGTCCCCAAAAATCGACTCATTTCAAATTTATTTACAAAAATCGACCCAGTTTCGGCCACGTGTCAGCAGTGGCGTTGGCTGAAACTAGATCGATTTTAAAAAACGCTTCTTTTTAATTAGTCGGAGTTGTCGACCCGATTAGATTAATCACACGATTAGTCGTGGGGGCTAAAACTACAGTTCGACTATTTAGAAGGTCAATTAACGTTAGTTAGTCGGGACTGGGTCGATTTTTGTGAATAAGTTATAAATAGGTAGATTTTGGTGAATAAAATTTGTACGGTTTTGTTGAGGACAATTACTCCTCTATGTCACTTTTAATTCCAATTAAATGTACCTTTTTTTTTTTGAGAAAAAGGATGGATTACTATATAGTAATCCAGCCAGCTAAATAAAAAGATAACTGGTTGTTACATATAAAAATGCACATTTCCCAACCAAAAAATGTGCACAAAAGTCAACTGAAAATACAAAAGCACCTAAACCCTTTTGTACAAAGATTAAAACTCCCAAAAGAAAGCTTAACAACCACGAAAGAAGTATCATATCCAACAACCATCTTACTCATCACCATATAAACTAAAGCACTGAAGATTGAGGTTAATCCAGTTGAATCACGATACTGTTCTCCTCCCCTGCAGCTCCAGCTGGCTGAATCACCCCCAGTCTCTCATTCTTCTTCTTTCTTCTTGCTAACAATCTGGCCGCTCTATCTGAGATTGTAGAACCTAGCCAAAATGTAGAAAAAATCATAATCTTATTCAAAATCTCCAACGCTCTCTTCTTCTTGTTAGCAAAGAGTCTATCATTGCGCTCCTGCCATATGCACCAAAGAAGAGCACAAAAGAGAACGTCTCTTTTCATCTTGCATTCCTTATTTCCCCCAGCAGTCCAATTAAGCCAAACTTCTTTTAAGGATTTTATTTTGAAGTCTTTCCCAATCTTTAATTTGAACTGAATAGATTTCCAAAGTGAGAATACAAACTCACATTCAATAAACAAATGAGTATGACTCTCTTCAACTTTAGAACACAAAACACAATTCAGCTCCAACTGAATTCCTTTTTTAGTCAAAATATCTTTTGTATTTAAACTCTGTCGTAAAGCTAGCCAAACCATAATTTTCACTTTTAAAGGAATGGAAAGCTTCCAGATATCTGCACAATCAAAACGTAAACCTCCATCAATAAGAAATTGATAGAAAGATTTAACAGAAAAAATACCATTTGTTTCCCACAACCAAATTCTGCTGTCTTCTTTTTGAACAAATTTTGTATCCTTGATGAGATTCAGTAAATTCAAAAACTGAAAAACCAAACTTCCTGTCAATTGCCTCTTGAACTTAATATCCCATATCCAGCTATTATTCCTTTTTTTCCTCAAATTGCTAACTGAAGCATAAGGATGGGAAGTGATAATAAAGAGGGATGGGAACAAAGAAGCAAGGGTATATGAGTCTAACCATTTATCAAGCCAAAATAAAGTATGTTTTCCTTCTCCCACCTCCACACGAGTACTGCATAAGAAACTGTCAACATTGAGAAAAAGATTTTTCCAAAAATAAGATAACTGACCTCTATTTGAATGAATGAATTCTGACCAATCTTTTCTTTCATAGTATTTATAAAAACTGATCTGTTTCCAAAGCACCTGTTTATTCTCAAACCATTTCCAAAACCATTTCCCTAATAAAGCTTTGTTCATCGTTTTCAGATTTATAATTCCCAGTCCACCAAACAACTTAGGTCTACATATCTCCTCCCACTTGATCAAATTTGTACAACTTTTATGATCTAAAGACCCAGTCCATAAAAATCTTCTTCTCATCCTATCAATCCCATGAAGGGAATAAAAAGAAGGATAACCAGAAATTAGGCATCGAAGATAGAACTGAGTTAATTAAAACCAGTCTACCCTCTCTAGACAAAGTTTTGCCTTTCCACAAAGCCAGCCTTCTCTCAATTTTTTCAATCAAAGGAGACCAATCATCTTTTGTTAATTTTCCAGGCCTCAGAGGAATCCCCAAATAAGTAATGGGGAAACTCCCACTTTTACAATTCAACATAGTAGCCAAGCTTTGTTGTAAAGAATCATTATTCTCAAGAGCTATAAGAAAACTCTTGTTAAAACTGATTTTTAACCCTGAGGCAAGTTCAAAACAGTATAAAATCAGCTTTAAGACTGTCAGATGTTCCTTTTTATTTTTACAAAATATCAGTGTATCATCTGCATACTGTAAGCAGCAAACTTTGTGAGTCATATTAGAAGGACCTAAACCTTCAATAAGTTGAGATTCAATTGCAAGATTCAACATTCTGGTAAAAGAATCAGCTGCTAGAACAAAAAGAAGAGGTGACAGAGGGTCTCCTTGACGAACACCTCTTTTGGACATAATCCACCTTCCAGGCTTACCATTAACATTAATGGCAGACATGCCTCCATTTAGACACAAAGTGATCCATTTTATCCATTTATCACCAAACTTTTTTGCCTTCAACACCTCTATAATAAAATCCCAATCCAACATATCATATGCTTTCATGAAATCCAATTTTAATAAAATTCCTCCTTTTTTTTTATTCTGAAAACAATCAGAAATAATTTCCTGGGCTGCAGCCACTCCTTCCAGTAAAAATCTGTTTTGGATAAAACCAGATTGGACAAGATCAATAAGCCATTCCAATTTAGCATTTAATCTATTTGTCAAAACTTTGGTAATCACTTTAAAAATAACATTTAGAAGACTGATAGGTCTATAATCATTGACTGTAATAGCCTCATTTTTTTGGAATAAGCACAATATGAGCATAATTGAGCCTATTGATCTCCAAGTTACCCTCATAAAACTCCTCAAACAACTTCATAATGTCTGTTTTCACCGTATCCCAAAAAACTTGAAAGAATACAGCAGGAAATCCATCTGGGCCAGGGGATTTATCTCCATTCATATCAAATACTGCTTTATAGACTTCCTCTTCAGTAAAAGGAGTTTCAATATCATTAGGGCTCCAATCCACCACAGGGAAAAGTTTATTCCACTCTAGCTGACATCTATAAGGCTCTCTCTGTCCAAAAATCTTTTCATAATGATTTGAAAAAACTTGAGCTATTCCTTCTTCAGAACTCACCACCACATTATCTACATCAATTGACACAATCAAATTATTCCTTTTTCTACCATTAGCAATTTTATGGAAATAAGCAGTATTATTATCCCCTTCTTTTAACCAATGTGCTTTGGATCTTTGTTTCCACATTTGTTCCTCTTGTTTCAAAATCTCATTCAATTGCATGGAAAGATCATTTTTTTTAATCAATTCATCATCCTCCAAATCTCTATTTTCCTCTAAGACTTCCAATTCTAAAAGACTGTCCAACAAGTCTTTCTTCTTTTGTTTAACACTATAAAAACTGGAATGAATCCACTGTTTGATGCATTTTCTCATGAATCTCAGCTTACCAACAATATTCTTAGCAGCAGATAAACTTTTTGGTGCACATTTCCACCATAAAGGAACTCCCTTCATAAACTCCTCAGATTCTAACCAAATTTTTTCAAATCTGAACCTTTTAACAAAATTTTGATTATCTCCACAATCAAAACTAATTGGAGCATGATCAGATAATTGACTGCACAGACCTTGTTGTCTGGAAAAAGGAAAGGCATCTTCCCATTCAGAGTTGAAAAAAACTCTGTCCAACCTAGCCATAGAAGGCAACCTTCTTTTATTAGTCCAAGTAAACTGTCTCCCATGTAAAGGACTATCAATCAGCTCTAATTCATTAATAATCTCATTAAATTCCTCCATTTCTTTCCTATTAATAGTTTTACCTTTTCTTTCAGCAGCATTAGTAGTAACATTAAAATCACCCACCACAACCCAAGGTCCTGAGAAGATATTTTTGATATTCCTGAGCTCCTGCCAAAAAAGAGCTCTCTCACTGTTACTATTTGGACCATAAACAGAAGAAATGTTCCAAACAAAACCATTTCTCTTATTTTGAAGGACCACAGTCAAAACAAAAATTCCAGATTGTTCCTGCAACATCTTCCATTTATTGCTGTTCCAACCAATTAAAATCCCACCAGAAGCACCAATAGAGGGTAAACAAACCCACTCAAAAACATTGCCTCCCAGGCTATTTAAAATTTTATCATCAACACAACTCAATTTTGTTTCCTGTAAACAAATTATATCAAATTTGTTTAACTGGCAAAAGTCTTTAACACCAAATCTTTTGGTACTCAAACCAAGTCCTCTTACATTCCATGTAATCAACATATGTAATATAAACAAACTCCTCAATCACAAATAGCCAAAGACTACTCAAAAGTAGCCCTCTCTTGCTCCATTTGCCTCACTTTTTTTAAAGGATCAAAATCCCCTTGAGGTTCAAGATTAATGGCACAATTTGCAGCAAATTTTTTTAACTGCTTATCAGAACAGACATCAAAAAGAATAGGCACAAAAGAAGAACCCAAAGAAGAAGAACTTTCACCTGAAGAAGCTCCATGAGAACTTTTGTCAGAGTCTTTCAACGCAGCTCTTGATGTAGCTCTGTCCAAAGCAGTCATAGGTTCATAATCTACAAACCTGGAGCATCTTCTAACATAAGCAACTTTAGAGCTAAGACTATGCTCTGCAGGAGGTAAGGAATTCAAAGGTTGAATAATTGGAAAATCTTCTTCTCTTTCTATTCCCTCCTCATTGTTGTAAAATACTGATAACCAATTTCCCCCATCAAAATTTTCACTATCCAAAAGAGCTCTATTGTTAGACTCTTCTACTGCAACATCTTCTTTTACCTCCTGAACTACATTGTCTTCAGATATGATAGGAGACAAAGAGGTATTCACTTCCAACTCAGCATTCGAGGTATTCACTTCCAACTCAGCATTCTTAATATTATCTTCTTTCATAGCTTGATCCATCAGAAATTCATTATCAGATTTCTTCACTTGATCTGGAACTTGCTCAACTTCACTATCTTTTGAAGATTTATTTTCCCAACTACCCCACACTGGCTTTTTGTTTTGATAAAAAGATTTGGCTTCATTCCACAGCCTGGCAGCTGGAGAATCCCATGGATTATTCCGTAGATCTTGTCTAACAGTCCATGAATTATTATCAGAAGAACCAGATCCACTATCCTTTCTCCCTTTAAACCATTTATCCTGATAAGAACTCTGATTATTATCAACTATATGATCCACTTTCTGTTTTTTCTTATCAGCTTCAACACTTTCACCCATAATCGACATAATAGAAACATCAACATTATACTGATTTTTCCCCACAAAAATCTTCAAAACTTTAGGAATATCAATATATTCTAGACATTTGACCAACACAACAGCATCCACAAATTCTGAAGCAGCATTTGTCAGTGGATCAAGATCAACTAAATCAGCAAAAGGTTTCACCATCAACTCAAAGGATTCCCTATTCCATAAATGAGGAGGAACATGTTTCAATTTAATCCATACCTGAGCAATTCTCTTTTCCACCACATTCCCTTCCCAAGCATTCCATCTTCTAAACTTGATTTTACAAGATCTTAGAGATATAACTCCCATTTTTATTAGATCCTCCATTTGCCTCCACGGTTGAATTTTAACTAAAACTTCTCCATTAGTAAAAAGCCTCACATCCCAATGCTTATTTAAAGGAAAATAAGCTCTCAAATCTAGTTCCAATCTTTCTAACGATACATTACCCCCTTCCACAAAAGAAATTATAGCAAAATTTCTAAATTTTTGGAACCCAGAATTCACCTCTCCTTCAAAACGAAGAACAGCAGAAGAAAATCGGGGGCGATCACCTGAAATTATTTCAGTCAGCCTCCAAATCCCTCAAATCTCGTAGGTCCATGATATTGACAATTGAACAACATGATTCATGATCTTCCATTAACGATGAAAGAGGTCTTTTCCGCTTTACTTGCTGCCGTTAACTACTAGATATCTGGAGATTGAGCTGAAATGCCGTCCTCGTCCTCTACGATTGCCAAGGATTCAACCTACCAGCACCCCCACCCACATTAGGGTTTTGACCAAAACGTCCTCCACCACCACGATTTCCAAAATTACCTCCAGATCTACCACCCAAATGACCACGACCTCCAAACCCAGAACCTCTACCTCCATTACCACGACCTCCACCTTCAGATCGAGAACAATTCTTAGCTTCATGACCAACTCCTTGACATCTGAAACATACAACCGGATCTCTACAATCTTTTGCCATATGTTTCGATCCTCCACAACAAAAACACAAACTATTTCGTCGAATAAAATCAGCAGAAAGATGACTAAGAGGAGCAGATTTTTTGGTCTGAGGCGATCTAGGGTTTCGTTTAACAACGCTAACCCAGTCTCCTTTATTAACATCCACCTTTAACTCTTCTAGGGATCTGCAAGATGGGTCCAATCCAACCGTAGATTTTAACCCTAACCCAACCCCTTTGTTAACCCTAGTTACCTCAACTCTAGAATCCTCCACAGCAGGCTTGGGCTTTGAAATGGGCTTTGAGAAAAAAGAATCAGAAATTAAAGATGGGAACTTTTCACCCCAAATTCTCTGAGCCACAAAATTAGTTGTATCAATTGGCCCAATCAATTCCATCGGATTAAACCCTAAAACTGCCATATTTGCACTTTTTTTTCACTTTTTTTTTGAAAAAAACTGCCAAAATCACTCAAAAAGATCTTCAATCAAAAGAAGACTCAAACAAAGCAGCGAATCAGATCCTTTTTTTTAAAGTTCTTCTTCTTTTTTTTTATTAAAGAAGTGAATTCAACAAGATTCACTCAAAAAAATCCTTTGAATTCAACAAGATTCACTCAAAAAAAACCTAAAACTCAAAGGAAGAATCAAAAAATTCCCCAAGAATCAACACAGGAGAAAGCAAAAAGAAGAATCAAAACTAATATCTCTTACCGTTAGGGTTAGACAAAAACCCTAATCGCTCCCAAAATCGTCCCCAAAATCGCCCCTGCCTTATCTATCACTAAATTTAAATTGGATTAATAAGAACTTTTTTTTTAACTTTTCATAACGTCATTCTTCCACATTTTTAACGTTCGTCAATTTTTTTTTGATCCGTAGGAACTGTCTCATACTCTTCGTTAATCTAAATGAATAAGATAGATAAGAATGCTTACTTACATTGTATTTAGAAATAAACTATAGATCATAAATCACTCTCAAGACAATACTAATTTCGATCAACATCAAGACATTAATGTTCAAGATATCCATGATTCCATCACCAACTGGCGAAAATATGTCCATAATCCAACCACATGATGTTTAGACGTTTTATATTGAAACTGTATTTTAGAAATTTGATATAACTATCTGAAACTCTTAGATCATCATTCATGTTACAAATTTTTTAAATACGAAGTTTAAGCTTTTCCCCCCCTTTATTTCTATGATTTGCTTCTAGTTTCTACATGGCAGAATAAGCCAGATGCATGGATTGCAAATGATTGATGGGCTAAAAAACACTTATCATGTGATTTACACAAACAAAATAGAGAAATTGAAGGACATAATGAGAGGAATCCTATTGAGGGGCCGCCTAGCGGACTCGAGGGCTAAACCAGCCCAATGCCTACCTCTACCTATAATTGTTATTGTTCATAACTTGTAGCATATGCTTAGAGTTTTTTTCCCCGTAGAAACAACCTTTAAAATATGGTCAGTCCTTAGAAACCAAATTTTATTTTCAATTTATACATAAGTAACTTTTTTTTGGGTTAATCTACCATCTAGACCTACTTTTCAGTTAAATTTTTCGATAATTAACATCACCTAATCTCAATTAGTGATCATCTCTCATCCAGGTGGTTGATTGCAACAAAAAACACTCTAAAAGTGATTTATGTATATATTAAAAATCAAATGTGGTTTTTATAGAATGACTCTATTTTAAAGTTGGTTTCTATGAAATAACCATAAGAATTAATAATTTTTCTTTGATATATTTTAGCAAAAGAGAAAAGATTGGATTTCTAGGTTATGTGGATATTTCATGATTTTCAATGAATAATCACCTTAATTAGCTAATTAACAGTTTTGGGTGGTCTAGGGTGACAGTTCTTTCTTCTAAGGGCCTGTTTGTTTCGCTTCCCCCAGAATCCAAAACTCACTTTCCTTCACTTTTTCACTTTCCCCCACTTTTTTAATTTCCCTCACTTTCTTTAACACACTTTCCTTCACTTTCTCCCAATAATATTGTGACAACTCATCCCATCACATCTCATTTCTTACTTTTAAAAATAAACTAAACACAAAAAATGAGTCACATCAATCAACTCATTTAACTCACATCACCCAACTTTTCTTTATTTTCTACCATCTTTAAAAATTACTCACATCATTCAATAATATGGTGACAACTCATCACATCTCATTAAAATTTTCTTCCATCCATTTCCTCCAAAAAAATAAGAAAATTGATTTTCATAAGTATGGATCACATCATCCAATAATATAATAACAACTCATTTTCTCTCATTTGTTTTCTTAGTTTTAAGAATGAACCAAATACAAGAAAGAACAAAAAATAAAGAAAGTGAAGGAAAACATCAAAAGTTACTCATCTCATCCAATAATATGGTGAACTCATTTTCTCCCTCACTTCCTTTCCGAATTTTGACGAACCAAACTTCAAAAAGTAGAGAAAAACATCAAAATTCATTTTCTTTCCCCCACTTTCTGCAATTTTTTGCGAAACAAACAGGCCCTAAGGTCGCGGGCCCATAATCAATTCACGCATGAATCTCGCCGTCAAGCATTTACTCATCTACGATCAAAGCGGAATCAGGTTCGAATGCGGACAGTCAAATTTTGAATGCAATCATCCCATAATTAACATACTATTTTAATTAATAAGAAGCGACCTCTCCCTTTCCTTCGATATTGGAGAGGATCCAACCGAATTTCTTTTTTAATGCAGAAGCAATCAAAAGAAAGAACCAGAACTAATTAAGCAACTAACCAATTGATAATAGGGATCCTCTAAACATTTATGCATTTGCAAACTTTAGGCAACAAAAAATAATTAAAAAGAAAAAAAAACCGCACATAAACTACATCCGGCAAAGGATGCAACAAATTTAGGAAGCTGCATAAATATTAAAGGACAAAAATATAACAATGCAACTAAAAATCACTTCAATCCATTTCAACGATCCATTGTTTTCCAAATTGATTAAGATGCTCATATTCAAATAGAGGTCGGGTAATAGCAATAAGAATCAACTATGTACCAGAACAAGTGATTTCTGATCACAAGAACGAGTGCCGAACACAAAACCTTTCATGGTTTTTTATGAATAATTAGTTTGCACAACAATTCAACTTTGCAAGAGAAACATCAAAGGTACGTAACCTTAATACAAGACAGCGGGCTATAAGAATGTAGTTCATACAAGAAATGAAAAGGTCTGCATTAGGATCCAGCCACTCACAAAATTGCTCTCAAGTCCGTTAAATCTCTTGGCATTTTATCGAGGTACAGAGACACCTAGCTCTGGGAGAAAAAAAAGGAAGAAACATATCAAGGTCTTGTTATGAATATAAAGCATTATTTCATCAGAAGGTGCTAAGTCCTTAAAAAGCAGTAGACAAAGCATCATTCAAATGGAGGAAAGTGCAGTGAATTTGGGCTGATACGCTCACCAAGTTATTGATCTATGAAGTGAATATATGAAAGAAATGGCTGAATGTATGGGTAAAACATTGTTGTGACTTATCCATCGTAGAACCTCAGCTGATATTTTCTGAAGGGTTTTCATGAATATACGCCCACATCTGCCATATTTGGAAAAATGGCCCCTACACCGAACACACAAAGTGACCCCAGATAGAAAGTCTGTCCCGTCCATTGTCTTTGAGCATAGAAATATTGCTCTCTTTCTATCAACACGCCTTTTTTTAAACAACTATAATTATACTATGAAAAAAAGAAATAGGCAAACTACAAAGCCTCTACCCCAAGTGTTTGGAGTCGGCTACATGAATCCTATTCCACTGGCTTAAGCAATAGGAGAATAGAACAGCAGTTAGTGCATGGCATTTCCTCGTGAAGGGTTGTGGGTTCACATCACAGTCACACTAATAATAAATAATTGATAAAAATTAAAATTTGTGATAAAAAAACACAAACCGTCAATGATTTACTCCTGGAAAATTTTCAAGTAATGTGATAAATATTCAGGCAACCAAATGGAATGTGAACTCCTTTTCCCTATATCATTCACAAAGTATTTAGTAATTTATTCCACCAACCAAATGGAGTGTGAATTCCTTTTCCCTATATCATTCACAAAGTACTTAGTAATTTATTCCACTTTAGGATGCATATTTTTTTTTAAATGTGACCTGCATACAGATTTTCTATCTTCTATCCTCAAGTTTGGAGGGTTCATCTCAAAGAGTTATTACTTCCTCATGTAAGCTTCTTTCCCAATTAAGTTGTTCATCCCTCCTTGGAAGCTGGTACATATATGTGCCTTTCTTATGAAAAGAAAAAAAGAAAATAAAAATGAATTATGAAGGAAATTAACTCAGCTCACATGATAAAGAACATATTTTGAAGACATTTTCTCTACTAATAGTCTTTGTTTGTAATACCAATCAATCAGCAAGTCAAGGCAGGAAAAGCAAAAAAAATAGTAAGTTGATGAGATATACAAAACTTATGCGAGATAACCAATCAGTCATAATTAATATCCATACAATTAGCACACAAATAAAACATGGACAAGTACCAACAAGAGTAACATAGATCTACCAGACATAGTCGATACGTAAAACTGAATGAAGCCCACAAACAAGAGAGATCATACTTGACAGCAAATAAAGTTACACACGAAACCATTAGTTTTTATCACTGCCGGATTTGCAGATAACACAATTATTTTCACCAAGGAAACAAGTAAGAGATGTCATTGTTTATGGAAGGGATGCAAGAATGCAAAACAAAGTTTGATTAGAAAATTACAAATAAATAGTCCTCTCCTCAGCTAACTCATTTTGTTGCTTAGAAAAGCTTCGCCCACATATAACTTAGGCCCCATGGTGCCACAGTTAATGTTTCTCCATAACTATGACCTGTATATCTTGTAAAAATGTTTCTCACATATATAATCAGGCTCCTTTAAGCATTAGCTAATGTTTTTCCCCTAAAAATTGGATGTATATCACAAATAAAAGTTGTCGTAATAAACAAATCATCAAAGGAATATCCAGAGATCAAACCTGCTAATATAATGTGTCAGCCTAACTAATGATCTACGTAGCCTTTCTAGTGTCAATTGTTGGGCCCACTGGATTTAATTTGTTTTCGAGCAGGTTTTGTAAATGATCTGAAACAATATTTAAGGACACAGCAAGTCAGCAATAAACATAACTTCTCAACATTTATAACTTTATATTAAAATAACAATTTCGTGCCAGTAATCACATTTCTGTTCCATGATTATAGCACCCTTCTCTCGAACTTTCGTTCAAATTGGTTTAAAGGAAAACATATGACAATAAGTCCTCTTAGTCTTTAGACTAGTACTATAAAATGGACACCATGCAAACAACTAATATGGATCATCCAATCCTGTACTTTGATTGACAATGAAGGGTGAATGAAATTTCAAGACAATAGAAAAGGCACCGCCAATCTTTATTTGATAGACATGTAAGTGAAAAAGTAAAAAATTTAACAGTATAATTTTTTTTTTTCTAATTTGCATGAAATTGTAAAAAGCCAAACAAAAGCATTATAAAGCTAAGAAAATGGAGAGACTTGCAATTTTCAACTGGTTGTCCAAGTAGATACACTATAGAACATGGACAGGGTTCAAAATGCAAATAGTAATAAACCTTATTATTGGAAAGCTAAGTCCAATGCATCATCTCAAGCACTACCTTTGACAATGTACCAATAGATTTCTATTACAATAGGTTTCTTATATTTCTTATACTGGGAAATTTAAAGATTTCTGCAATGATTTTTAAGATACAAGGTTTGATAATATTCAAAATTATTCAAGCTTTGAAAGGAAATCTAAATAATATTCAACGAAATAAAGAATACAATTTCAAAAAAAGGATCAAAAGAAGAAACCCTGGATCATAATAGCTATTGACCAGAAAAAATTTAAGACTCTGGCAATTGATCCAAATATCAATTATCAAGCATGCCAACTTGGATTTTATTCCCAAACTAATCATAACCACAAAGTACCTCGATTTTCTTGTGCAATAAAAAGCAGTGGAAAATTGTCTCTTTAACTAGTGAAGTTATTGCCTAAATATCAAGAAAGTAAAGTTGGATTTGTTTTCCAAAACTAATCATAATCACGTAGTATCTGATTAGCTCTCTTGCTATTTGAGCACGTAAGTCGGTTGTAGAAGATAAGTTCAAACTTGTGCCACTGGACATATTAAATCAGAAAAGATACTTTCTATGTCCTTTACGGAGAAACTGCTCCATGATTCAACTAATTGCTTGCCTAATACAATCAAGTTACAACCAAGCTATCAATTTCTTATCCAGTAATGTGAGAGACAAGATGCTTTGTCATTCAACCAGCTTCCATGCTCAAATTTATCTTGTATCCTCATTTCTTTCTCTTGTTATTCGATCGCGGAAACGGGATGAAGGAACTTAATAAAGAAGATAACTTCATATGCTCATAGCTATTAGGCATATTTAATCAGAAATATCGATTTTATGTGTGTTTCTATTGAGTAAATTACTCCATAACCCCAACCAGTCGCTTGACCAATCAGATTTATTTAAGCAGAAAATAAGCACATCCTTTAGGCACTTAAAAGCTATTGAGCACGACTATAAATGTAAGCATATATTGGCACGACTATAAATGTAAGCATATATTGGACATACATACATACAAAAGGACAAAACAAGAATTTCCTACAACCAAAGTTAAATAACATGGTTTTATTATGCGTGAGGTCCAAGGACAAGTAATGATTAATTGAATAATTAATTGGATTACACAGAATTATGTGTATCTTAACATATTTTATTATGAGAATTTTTTTAATTAGCAAAAATATTTTAGATTAGCAAAATCGATCACTTTATAATCACGTCAGCACGGCTGGCTGAAAATTGTTGATTTTGCAAAATGCAATTTACAAAAAACATGACCCTAGTGGTCCTGTGTAATTAGTGTTGGCTAATTATAGCTTAATCGCAATATTTTAGAATGTAGGACTAGTAATCCCGTACTTCCCACATTGGGAAAAATCTACCCTCCTCTATTTCCCCTCCTTAGCCCATTGCTGCCTCACTCCCCTCCCCCTCAATCGCATGCCAACCACCATCCCCTTCGCTTCCTCCTCCTTTGCCCACCATATTCGCTACCGATCTCCCTCCGTTGTCGAGCTCACCTACTCTTATGCGGACCTCGACACCAAGATGAAGTGTGCTCAACAAGAATCCATACCCATTAAGATTCAACACTACATGTCGTAGTTTCAATCCTTTTGGTTCTGATCTCGTTCGTGCTCTTTGTGATGTTGAGATCACGGGCAACACTGGAGTTGATGACGATGGACGATATACAATCACGAACGATATGAAGCGCCAAGATGAAGCGCGTCGGAGTTGATGACTGACAATATATCTATGCTAAAGATAGAAATCAGAAAGAGGTGAAGCATGGTACAAGGGGGGAATTACGAATTGTATTTAAAAAAGTAATTACTACACTAATTACACAAGGCTACTAGTCCCATATTTTTTAAAAATTGCATTATCCAAAATCGGCCAATTTTCATACTATCGTGACTAAAAGTGATCGATTTTGCTAATTAAAATAAAAACATTTTCAATCAATTTTGGTAATTAAATTTATCTATTTCAAAAAAAATCTATTTATTATTCATATACATCAAAATATATACCCGGATGGCTGATAGGTTTCAATAGGGCTCCCACAGTCTTTGGTTCAGCTCCGGGTTTGTATATATATAAACACATGCATACATACATTCATGAAAAATATAAAATATTCCAAGAGAAAGGCAACAAGCATCGAATTAAGCAACCAATAACTAGTTAACTACTTAAAATTTTAATCCATACATCAAAATTAATAATTAGGTGTAAACTAAAACTAAAAGTTCGTGAACTCAAAACAAATTGACTACTTCGTTGAACACTTCGTCAGAGATCATCAATGAGTGCTAATGAAGGTAAGTGAGAGTCAGAATAGATGTCAAAATGACTCACAAGCTACGATTTTGGGAATGATTAGAGGAGAAAGAGAAGAGAACGACTTCAATGAGGAGTTTAGGACTAGGGCTTTTTTTTAAAAGAGGCTAAGCATGTAGGGTTTGACTTTAAAAATTTTAGCCAAAAGTTATTTTAGAATAAAAAATGCTCGCAAAAACTTTTTATGTGGGCACATAAAAAAGCGCTTATGGGCACAAAACTAAAAAGCCTAAAAAGCACTCGATTATACGAATCGCCTCATAATGGTCGCTTTTCCTAAAACCTAAGCGATTTTAGCCCGCATTAGGGTCATCAAAAGTAAACAACTACATAATCCATTTTTAGAACACTACCTACAGCTAGCAGGAAAGCACATATCTGTTGTAGAATAACACTAACGTCCAATGTTACATTAAACGCTGGGCGCTTCTAGGCGTCGGACTTGGCGCCCAGCGCTTAGTCACCTAGGCGGGCGCCTAAGTGATTTCTGGACGTTTTTTTTCTTTCTTCATTTAAGTGGTGGTCGATGAGGTTTTGCTGAAGGTCAGAGGAGGTAGTGGAGATGTTCATATTTGAAGGTTAATGGAGTTTGGAGGACGTGTAGGCTACGACACAAAATCACAATCAAGGCCTACAGGGTGCAATCTGCGTAAGCAGATAATGCTCCCCTAAACACTCGTAAAATCTAGGTGGGCAGCCTAAATACCGTCTAGACGCTAGGCGCTAGTTAGACGGTCTAGGTACCGGTGGGCAGCCTAAATACCGTCTAGACGCTAGGCGCTAGTTAGACGGTCTAGGTACCGTCTAGGTCTAGACGTACGCCTAAGCGGACTAGGCGGAAGTTTTTTAAAACAATGCTATCGCCTCGTTTGGTACACGAGAATGAGTGGCAATGGAATATAATTCCAACTTCTCATTCATGCTTACCAAACATGATGTGTTTTCGAATGTTAGAAATGTTATTCTCACTTCTCATCAACTCACTTAATGAGGGAATTGATGTTCCCAAATCCAATAAGTTATCAAGCAATTGATATTCCCACTTAAGTGGGAATGAAAATAATAAAATAAATTTTAGATATACCCTTCTTAAAAATATTCTCACTTAATTTTCTAATCGCACCCAAACATGAGAATGAGAATAAGCATTACATTCCTACATCAATTCCATTTCATTCCTACCTTCATTCCATTCTCACTTAACTCAATTCTCATGTGCCACACGAGCCGTAATACCTAATCTAAACTAATTGGTAATGCAAATAATAAAAAACACAATACTGCAGCATACAGATAAAGGCAACCTAGCAATCAAACGAAACCCAAACACACTACATTTCAGAACTCGAAGTATATTTTAGTTATTCACAAGGTTATCGATAGCGGATAGCGTCGCGTAGCAGTGAGGCATCGCTAAGGCTATTTTGGGTTATTACGGTAAAATAATAATAAAAAGCGCAAAGTCAAATAGCGGTCTAATTTAGATATGTATAAATACTAAAAAATTAAAAAAATTAAGAAATCTAAAAGTACATATTGACTGATTTAAAGAGATCCTAAACATGAAATAGGCATGTAACCATCACGTAATACCGAAGATAACTGGAGGAGTCAAAAAGTCATTGTCTTCGAAAAAAAGAGCTTAGCGGTGACCATTGTTTTAAATATCCCCAACATGGCCCGATATATCCCCCGATATATCCTTTTACAGGGCTTGCCGCAACCGATATGGTCTTTAAATATCCTTTACCGTTTTTTGGCTATTTTGAGTGATAAATCCCCGATATGACCGATATATTAGCCGATATGTGGACCAATATATCTTTTTATATAGCTTGTTGTAAAATAATATACCGTGTTTGGAATTTTTGGGCGAGATATCAAGATTTTCCCATTATATCAAATGACATTTTGCCCTAAAAAGGCGAGATATCAAGATTTTCCCATTATATCAAATGACATTTTGCCCTAAAAAAAACAGATCGAATGTTGTAACGTTGCTTTGTACTTTTGTTTGTTTTAGAAGGTTGATTAGTGATCCTAAACATATATTATTCATATTTGTATGCTTAAATTTCATTACATATGTTAGAAGGTTGATTAGTGATCCTAAACATATATTATTCATATTTGTATGCTTAAATTTCATTACATATGTTGAGATTACATTTTAATGCATTATACTATGTATGCAAACATTCATTATGGCATTCCGATATTTACCACATATCCCCGATATTTCCTCGATATCCGCAATCCGATATGAATTTTGGCCATCCGATATTTCCCCGATATCCGATATTTAAAACCTTAGCGGTGACAGGACTGTCCTAAGAGGAGCTCACGGTGAAGGAGGTGAGAGGAAGTATCAAGGTAGGTGCCAGAGGCTATGAGAGGTGACGGGAGTATGTTGAAAATCGCAGGAGACGATGGAATACAATGGTCAATGGTTGAGTTTAATTTTAAAAAAATAAGCCTCAAATCGCTTTTAAATAGCAATCAAAAAGTAAATTTCGAATGCAATCGCTCACTATTTACCGTTATGACACATTATTGTCCGCTTTTGCGAACAGACATATTCAACAATATGTCACGCTATTACGCGATAGCATAGCAGGCGATAGCGTAGCGGACGATAGCGTCGCGGGAAGGAACCGCTAACGCTATTAGCGCCGCTATTACGGGGCTATTTATCGCTATTTATAACAGTGGTTATTCAACAAATAGTTTGAACTTATATCATCCACCTCAGGTAGGACTATTTGCTATATTATATTCTCTTAGGCTAAATTACCAGATTAGTACATTTTGTAGGCCCTAAACCAAGTTAGTATATTTTCTTACACCGTCAACGATAATGTATATAAAATAGGGCTCGGTAATCACAAGACCTAATTTTTGGGCTGGAGCAAAATTTCTGGCAAGACCACCTTACATGACTCATCAATGCGCTTTACATAGGTTAATTAAGCTTATGTGACAAATGTTAAGCGGGGAATTTAGCTATCCGTTATGGAAAAAATCTCCAAATTCCCCCCTTCACTCTTTTCCTTATATTACTTGTTCATGATAGGGAGATAATGATTCTTCCCCAAAATGTAGAGATTTCCTAACCCGGTTTTACCATTCAAAGGAAGAACACCCAATTTGATAATCATCCCTTTGAGCCCTAATTTCAAGAAATACCCCTACTCAGCTCAAATGAATGAGCCCAACTACCTGCCACGTAAAAAGACACATCAGCATTACGTGACGAGTCATATGTCACACTTAATCATAAAAAAATGCTCCGGCCAAAAAATAGGCCTTCTTGTCATGTGTCCCACTTTATATACTTTATCGTCATCGAAATAAGAAAATATACGAAGGTAATTAGGGTCAACAAAATATACCAAACTGATAATTTAGGCTCCTCTCTTACGTGAAGTCATTGAGCTAACACCAGCGTTTTAAATATCGGTCGACATGTCGGATTTATGGGCCAACCAACACGATATGGAGCTTTTCAATGCGTATTGACATATTACGTTTTTAGGGTTCATGTTGGATATATCGGGGGACATGTCAGATATGTCGGGCGGATATATCAGGGGACAATGTCGGATATGTCAGGCTATTTTTTAGTTTGAAAAATTGATTAATTTTTTTTTGGTTATGTTTGTCTAATCACGTTTGTGTTTAAATTCATGATTGTCTTAATGTTGCTTCCAAAGATAAAACCCGATCAGTTAGAGAAAATGGAAAAAAGGCCGAAGTCATTTCTGTCGCTTCTCTTCTCTCTCTCCTTCGACATCTCATCGGTCTCTTGTTTGAGCTGTTCCTTCCTCATCAACATTGGGTGATCTTCCCTCTCCTTAACTGCCAATATCGAACTCCTCTTTTCTCGTCTCTTTTCTTCAACATCAACTCTAAGCATCATAAGTTATTTACTTTTTTTATGGTTAGACAATAAACTTTATTAAGTATGTTTAGATTTCATTTATGATATTTATATTACACATATGCACACAAACCGATAGAGAAATCCAATATTGTTTTCATGTCCCCGACATATCCCCGATTTTCGCTATCCGACATGAATTTCAGCCGTCCAACATGAACACGACATCCGACATTTAAAACCTTGACTAGCACAATCAAATAATTTCACTATCTCAGAAGGATCAAAAACACATAAACCCATCTTGTAATAAATAAAAAAATGGTTCAATTTTTAATCAAGGAGATACAGTTGTCCATGACTAGTGAAGTGGTAGTAGGTCTTACAATTCGAACTCAACAGTAATGCTAAAATTATATCCTCTCATCATTATTTTTTTTTTTGTTCAACAAACCCAAAAACAAGCAGAATTGACTGATCCAAATACTAATCACACATGAAATAAAGAACAGAGAAGCAGCTGCTTACTGTAACGAAACAATAAAGAACATTTTGAATCAGACCCCTGGGTTCGAACTGCAGAGCGTACCCTGAGATAGCGACCTCGATCCGCCCGCTGAATCGATCCCCAATCTCGACGTCAGACGAGCTGACGACACCGCGCTGTGGAAGGGCAGCATCGATTCCAACGACGCAATTCCTCGCGAAACCCTGGAAACAAAATTAATTAGAAAGTGAGATCTAAGTTCATTTCATGGGGGAGTGTTGGGGTTTTCTTGCCTTGAGAATTGAAGAGGGCGAGACTGGAGAGGAGACGACGAAGATGAGAATGGATTGGTTGGCTTCTTCGCTGACGATTTCATGAAAGAGAGAGCGGGCCTCGAGATTGAACGCAAGCGAGAAGCCATTGTTAGAGTTTCCCTCTGGTGTTCACGAGTGGAGAGCTAGGGTTTTTGAGAGGGGTTTTTGCTTTTCTCCATTGGTGAATCGGGTTCGGGTCTTGCTTTCTGCAGAGATCCGCACCCGACTCTCTTGTATATATTTTGATTGATGGATATACGATATGGCTAAGCTCCAACAGACCCAGGCAGGATGTGTAGGTAGCTTTTAGATGTAAGAATTGGCATTGAGAAATAGATGAAAGAAATCATATCATCTTATTATATTATATCATATCATATCATACTCCTTATATCATATCATACTCCTTATAAAAGAGCGAGTTTGAGAAAAAATTTCCATGATCAATTTTATCCTTAATTCGTTTTGATATTAATTTCTAATTTTTCCTAATATATTCAAATAATTTAAAGGTAAAACTTCAACCAAAATTGATATTAAAAGAGATCAAATAGTGGAACTAATTTTCCATCCTATTAAAAAATGACATGTGTTATGGTGATTTCAGTCGTCAAATTGTGATCTCTTGTCAACAACAGGCAGGTATCCCCCATTACTCCTAATTCAGTCGACTCGACACTTGGGACAGTTAGGGGCCCGATTTAGCCGACTCGTCGAGTTAACATCTCGCTGGGTCGACTCGGAAGGTTGTACTTGTCTGTTCTCTCGTCAAAAATGACTCGTCGCAAGCTACTGAACTGGTTATTTGGCTGGCATCTCACGAGAGCCGACTTGAAAGGCGTTACCTCTCGACACCCCTCAATACAAGTCAAAAGGCGACTGCGGCCTCGAGCTCCCCGTTGACAGCGCTTCGACATCACATTAAATGCTTGACATGCACCATCATTTCTCCATCCCAGCACTATTTATGACACATCGGATCACACCGGTTTTGCATGCCGCATATCCCATCTCATTAATGCTAAAGTGGTCGCGCTCTTCTGTGACCACTCCACAGCCGACACCTGTAAAATTGACGCTGACTCAGCCGCTAACCCAGAGTAGGCCGAAGAGACCAAAATACCCCTCCTTCATGACCATAAAAGGAAAATTATTTCCAACACGAAGGTAAGCAATTTCTCTACATTTTTCTCCATTCCACTGCGCTTAAGAACTACTAGACTTCGCCATTTATCCCCCACTCAAGTACCTTGCTAACTTGATCGTCGAAGGAACAACAAGGGAATTAGACCATGCCCTCTTACGAGTTGCTACACATACAGAGAAGAACATGTAGACTCCATACCAGATATCCGGAAAAGTTAGCGGCCCCCTAATCAACCTAGTCCCTATCAGTTTATTTGTGTGATTATATAACATCAACAACATGTATCCAACTAATTCTATCTTCCCAAGAATTCTTATTAAATTAAAGTTATTCATACTCATTACTAGAAATTCATATTCATAAAAAAGTAGAAAATTCTATTCATTAATTTTTTGTTAATTTCTAAACAAGTTCTAACTATCCGCAATTTAAAAAATCTAAAAAAATGTCATTGTCCCTCAATTATTTTAAAAAGTGAATTTCAATGAATATTTCAGAACTTTAAATTGAGCATTAAACTCCCCAAATATCTGCAATTCTCATCAAATTCTTAGTAAGTTAGATAATTTCAGAAAGCAACCAAAATATTTTGAACTTTTGCACTTAAATTCCAAAATGGCGTTACCCTAAAATTTCACATTGACTAAAATTAATCCTCAAGGATAGTATATACCCCTCAAACCGATATTATTTGCAAGTTAACCCATAAATTAATAAGCTGCCCAAAAAATATGAAAAATTACAAATAGCTACTAAAAATCTAAAATTACAAATAATACTCAAAAAATTTTGAAAGCTACAAAAAACATATAGGCCCCTAAAAATTTAAAATTGTAAAAAATCCTTGAAAATCTTAAAGTTGTAAAGAAAATACCTTTAAAGTTCTAAATTTTATGAATAGCAAACAAAAATTCATAAATTACACAGAAACTTCTTTAAAATCCAAAAAATACAAACAAACCCCTTTAAAAATTAAAAAAAATATAAACAACCCTAAAAACTAAAAAAATCAACAAATATATGAAAAATATGAAAATTACAAAAAAATCCCATAAAAAGTAAAATATTATAAATGGTATCCTAAAATTTTTAAATTGCAAACAGCCCCCTAAGCATCCTACAAGTAATAAATTGATCCCTTAAGTTGGAAAACTACAAAGAAACACTAAAAAGATTATAAAAACCTAAAAAAATATAAAAAGTATAAACAACGCTCCAAAAAATCAAACATAAGACACAAACCCCTCTAAAATCTAAAAATTACAATCAACCTCTTGAAAATTCCAATAAATATAAATAAACCTTTGAAAAGATCTGATAAATATAAATGACCATTTTTTGGGTTTTTTGCTAAAAATTGCTAGGGCTTTAGTGAAAAATGTAAAACTTATTGGGTTATTGGTGTGTACTTTGGTCATCTGACTATGCATGAATTAATGATGTTAATTTCGAGGATTTTCTGCCAAAACTTATTGGGCGTTTAGTTAGAGTTTTAAAGATTTATGAGATTTAGTTCCAAATAGTAAAATTATTGGGGGTTTAGTGAGATTTACCTTCATGTTAATTTTGACGGTTTTCATGAAAACCTTGGAAAATCTAAAAAAGTAAAAAAAGACTCTTATCATTCTAAAATTATAAATAATCCATAAAAATTTCATAAGTTATAAACAATCTATGCAAAATCTAAAAAGTACAAGTAACCTCCTTTAAAATTTAAAAAGTAAACAACAAACTCCTAAAAATTCAAATTTTCAAAAAACAAATGAAATATGAAGATAACAAAAAAATCCAATAAAAACTAAATATTACAAATAGCGCTCTAAAAGAATTTAAATTGTATATAGCCCCCTAAAAATCTGAAAAATCATAAACAACCCCTTTAAATTAGAAAATTACAAAGAACCATCAAGAAAATTACTAAAAAAACCGAAAAAATATAAAAAATCAAACAACCAAAAAAAATCTATGATTAGAAGCAAATCTCCCAAACATCTAAAAATTATAATCAACCTCTTGACAATTCCAATAATTACAAAAAACTTCTAAAAAATCTTAAAATTGTAAACATCCGATATTTGGGGTTTTTTTTTTTGCCAAAACATATTTCAAGTTAAGTGAAAAAAATATAAACTTATAGAGTTATTAGGTAACAATGTTAGCTTTCAGGACGTAGAGTGAGAAGAGATCGTGGTGATTTCTTAAATTTTCAAACTTAAGGGAGATTATCTATATTAAGCTCAAATCTGATGGAGTTTCTCAAATAAAAATAGTTTAGGGGGTTTTCATAGAGAATCTCTATATTTGACGGGAGTTAAATGAGGAAAGTTCAAGGAATTATCTTAAAGTTTCATAGTTGAGGAGGTTTATCTACAATACGCCTAAACTTGAGGGGGTTTCCTCATATTAAAATAGTTAAGGGGCTTTTATTAAATTAATCCATTATTTTTTAGATATAATATTATAAAATATGATTAAGTAGTGATTACAAGAAACACCCTTTAACGTTTAGATCTTATAAAAAAACCCTCCACTTTGATATTTTAATAGAAAATTCCCCTAAAATTATCACTTTTGAAGTGGTTTCCTGATAAAAATCTCAAAGTTAAAGGGTTTTTCTGATAACCACTAAAATTTAGTGAACTTTTTGATATTTTTAAAGTTATGTGGGATTATCTGATTATCATCCAAAGTTAACAGGGATTTTTTTGTTGATATTTAGCGTTTAAAATATTTTACTTTATTTTCATAGTTATTTGCATTAAACGTGAGATATATCGCTTGCTTAATAATTTACTATATCAAATAGGAAAAATACAATCTTTTACTATAAGCAACCATCTCAGTGGAAAATATTGATATTTTTAAAGTTATGTGGGATCTTCTGATTATCATCCAAAGTTAACAGGCTTTTCTGTTGATATTTAGCGTTTAAAATATTTTACTTTATTCGCATAGTTATCCGCACTAAACATGAGATATATAGTTTGCTTAATAATTTACTATATTAAATAGGAAAAATACAATATTTTACTATAAGCAACATACTCAGTGGAAAAGGTTTTTTTTATTTTTTATGACTGAAAAGGTAGTTTGAAAAGTAAAAACTTCGATATTTAAGCTTTTAAAATGTTCAATATGTATGTTCAGTAAAAGGAATTATGTATATCTAAAATTATTCAAATAAGGCTCTTAATTTAAAACTAAATTCTAACTTAATACATTTTATTTTAAATATTTTACATTCTTATATTACACTTTATAGACATGCGCGAAAAGTGGTAGAAATTAGTTTTAGCCACATTTAAGTTTTTCTGGTGTTTTGATCATGAGACGTTCAATATATATCATTTTAAAATATTTAGGGTCATCACCAATTGCGAGGCTTTGAAATGTTCAATATGTTAATGAAAAATTTTTTATGTGAGTAAAACTACTCAAATATGTGTTGTTTAAGTTTTTTGATATTTTATTATGAGATATTCATTATATATCATTTCAAAAGATTTAGAGTCTTCACCACTTGTAATTATTTTGACAGACTTGAATTAGAATAACTACATCCCATTAGAGTAACACTAGCCACTAGGTACTAAGAAATATATATGAATCCTGATAGAAGGTGTAACTAAGGCAGTTGAACTAAAAAAGTTTTGAATTACAAGAGTAATCGAATGAAATGGAGAAGATTCTTCAACTAAATAGGAATTTCATGCTCATTATAAAAATTAACATAATTTAAAGATATGAGCAAATCTCCAATTACGTGAAATAGTCAAAGTTAGCTACAAAGCAATTTTATGTCTTAAATAACAAGTTATTCTACCACGAAAAACATACATACTAGCATAAAATATATTAATTAGTCATTTCATAAAATTGCTTTGACAATCCAGAACATAAACATATAGAATATAATAATATTATATTGGAAAAATTATCATAGTTAAGATCCATGGTTAATGGTACGTGATCTTTCCTTAGGAGCCTATTAGCCTCATGGGATATAACATTAAAATGGAAATTAATTATTAAAACTGTAAAAGGTATAAAATACTGTGAATTCGTGCAAATTATAAGATGAAAACGTAGGATTGCGTTGAGAATGAAATTATTTGCATAAAAATTATTTTTATACTATTTATTGTAAATTGTGCTTCATGTACTATTTATTGTAAATTGTGTTTAATGTGAATTGACCATGTAATTTTGACTTTGGTTATGGTAATTTTAATACTTTTGATTAATTATATAGTGTATAGGCAATAAATTATTTTACTTTTTCACGTGAAATTAAAAGAAATATTTCCCAACCAAGTTAAGTAAGAAAATAGAAAACAAAATAATGATAATTAACCACGTGCAATGCACGTGCATCTAATCTAGTAATTCTAAAATCATGAAGTATGAAATAGCGAAATTAACATCCAACATATTTTTAAAAATAGTGGAAATAGTACTTCTTCCACTCACTTATTTTTTTATTTGGATAAAAATTATAAAACTATTGTTAAGCAAAAATAGTGGAAATAGTACTTCTTCCGCTCACTTATTTTTTTTATTTGGATAAAAATTATAAAACTATTGTTAAGCACAGAGAAAGAGACCCACCAGGAGTGACCCGGATAGCTGGGAGGTTCCAAAATGTCTTTCATGGTTCGATTCTGAGATGGGCTATCGAGAGAGAGAGAGAGAGAAACATTTTTTTTATTTTGCTTGGATGTATGATAAATAGCTTCTATTTCCTTTACACTAGCTGCTTATGTGCAAACAAACATGTCTTCTAATGTCTATTGGGACTAATGGTAGTCGAAAATAAAACTATGTCCGGGTTTAGTATTATAGAGTGGAAAGTGTTGAAACCAAAATGGAGATAAAGAATTACTTATTAGCCATCTAATATCCCCCCCCCCCCCCCCCCCTCACCGTGTCAGTATTACATACCAACGTTGTTGTTGATATCTATAAACTTTTCAGCTCCTTCCCTGCTATATCAACGGACAAAACCCTAACCCTACGTGTTACTTGCGTCTTATCATCTCACGTTCGCTAATTTTTCAGATACAGTTTGCTGATGAAATACATACTCGTGAATTTCGACATGAAGCTTGTTATTATGCCTATATAACGCAATCCATTTCCTCCAAATTTCAGATTTCATGAAGAGAAAGATCAGGAGGACAAAATGAAATCGAAACAAGTGAACTGCCTAAATATCAATCATTAAGTACAATATACGTCTTATAACATCTTAACATTCTAAGTTGAACAATCCATCTTCTCACTTTAGCCCAGATACACACCTCAGCATTGCAACAACCTTTGCTGAACTATCAAAACCGACGATGATTGCTCTAGCATTGTTCAACAAAGAGAGCTATATGGCTTCCATGTTTTGAAATCTTGACGGGTCATGGAAACTGGCTCTTGAGCTCTCGTGAAAGTTTGGATGGTCTCGGGGAGTGAGTTTTTCCATCTCAAAGTTGATCCTGGACGCACAAGTTAACTAATGATATTCTCTCCGCATGCTTTTACACAAATGTGACTGAAGTACAAATGCTGGCAACTAACTTGAGAAAAGAGGATACCGGACTATAAGACCTGAGAATCTGAGATAGTGATAAAATCTATGAAGCTGTCAAACACAAATCAAAATTGCTTGCGGCCTATACAAACACTAAAGCCTTGCCAAAGTTCATCACCTGACAAAGAAATGAAACTCTAAACTATTGGGGCTTACTTGACATAAGATGAGAAATTTAGTCATCGGTGAATGTATAGCGCTAGTTAACTTTGTCATCTGACAGAACTATTTTTCAACTGCTTATAATAAGCATCTAGCGATTTAATTAACTTTTAGAGTAAATTGTGAATTCCCTTTTATCTCCTTTCTAAGATTTCTACTGGTAATCATAATGGGATTAGGATTGATTTGTTTAGTAAGACTAGCGTTAGTTAGAGAGTTCTTATTTGAGTATGAGCCTTGATATTTCGTATCTATAAAAGAGTGCTTGCCAGCAACTTTTGGAACGTTTAGATTTTAATTGAATTCTTTCGTAGTTATGTTGGGGAAACTTTGATTTTTCCAAGTGAATTTTTGGGCAAATTGAGCTAAACTTTTTGGTGGGCCCCACTATCCGAAATGGATGAGAGTGAGTTTGAACGCGTTCTTCATTCAAAGGCAATGAATCTGGTATACTCACTTGTCCAAATCGGTTTCCGAATGAATGAGATATTGAATCTGGTATACTCACTTGTCCAAATCGGTTTCCGAATGAATGAGATATTCAAGTCGGAAGATGGACCAAAACTAAAGTTTAATGGCGGTTTCCGAATGAATGAGATATTCAAGTCGGAAGATGGACCAAAACTAAAGTTTAATGGGCGCATCTATTCACAAAGAGTCGCAACTGTTCGGTTGAGTTGTGGATGTTCGAACCCGAACAATTACTTCTTTTAATTCCGAATGGGCGTGTCCTTTGGTGAAGAGATGTTTTCAAAAGACATCTAGTCCCTATAAAAGCAATCCACAATCTCATTTCCAAAACTCAACATTGAATCAAATCCAGTGTGTTTAAGAGAGATCTAAATTTTGTGTTCGTTTTTCTTCCATTCGTTTCTCTTTCTGGTCAAGTGGTGGAATGCACGGTTAGCTTTGGTTCGCTAGTACAGCTTTGCAGAAGTGCTTCTCCGAA
Organism: Asparagus officinalis; assembly: GCF_001876935.1. Classification (NCBI taxonomy): domain Eukaryota; kingdom Viridiplantae; phylum Streptophyta; class Magnoliopsida; order Asparagales; family Asparagaceae; genus Asparagus; species Asparagus officinalis. The sequence continues at coordinate 107,928,060 of NC_033798.1, read as the reverse complement.
GCTGTGAAGGAGTGTTGTATCTTGGGAGAGAGCGTCTGATCATCCTATAAGTACCATAGCAGGGGGTGTAATTTGTCTTAAGGAGATTCGTCACTTGACGTACCTCACTGCAGCAATTCTAGTTCTTTCTCTCCTACAAAAGTGCTTCTTCTAAAAGTGTTTTTCCTAACAGTTCTTTTCAGGAATATTTTATTCAATTTGATTTCGATTATTGATTTAATACTAAATTATTTTACTATGACTCTAACAATCTCAAGACAAATTATATTTTTTTCATCCGGTTATATGCAGTAATTATTTATGTTTCTACCGAGATCTTGATCACTGATCTTTGATCTCTCTTAATCAAACAGGAGACCAGTAATTTTATTCTAATTACTAATTAATTTTGTGCATGTGTAGAAAAAAGTTTACCACTCAAGAAGGGGGAAATTAAGGAATAATGACTATTCCAAGTCAGAGTGCGGTGTCTAGACCGCTTCCGGTGATGAAGCATGACAAGCTAGAAAAGTTTGGTGGGAAGAACTTCAAACGTTGGCAGCAAAAGATGTTCTTTTATCTGACCACGTTGAACCTGACCAAATTTCTGCAAGAGGAATGTCCAGCACTAGATACCGCCAACAAGAATAGCGTTCTGGCGATCGATGCATGGAAAAATGGAAACTTCCTTTGCCGAAACTATGTCCTAAATGCGTTGGAGGACACATTGTACAATGTGTATAGTCCATTCAAAACGGCTAAGGAACTCTGGGCAAGTCTTGACAAGAAGTACAAAACTGAGTATGTCGGTACGAAGAAGTTCGTCGTGGGACAATTTCTGGAGTACAAGATGGTGGATGCAAAGGTTGTGATCAACCAAGTCTAGGAGATCCAATTCATTCTTCACAAGATTGAGGCTGAAGGTATGACCTTGTCTGAATCTTTTCAGGTTGCAACTATTGTTGAGAAGCTACCTCCTGGATGGGAAGATTTCAAGAACTATCTGAAGCATAAGCGTAAGGAGATGAGTCTGGAGGATCTCATAGTCCGTCTTCGGATCGAAAAGGACAATCGCTTAGCTGATAAGAGGGGTTCCAAAAACTCCTATGAGGCAAAAGCAAATATGGTCGAAGAATCCAAGGGGAAGGGCTCCAATTCCAAGAATTTTAAGAAACGAAAGAGGAATGAGAAACCCTCGGAGAACAAGGGAAAGAACCAGGAAGGCGCAAAACGCTTCAATGGTACTTGCTTTGTGTGCAACAATCTTTGACATAACGTGAACAAGTGTCGCAACCGTCTGAAGAACAAGAACCAGCCACAGGCCAATATGACTGACCACATCTCCCCTGATATGACTGACATGCACCTCTCTGCTGTTGTTTCAAAAGTGAACCTGGCAACCAATTGCAAAGATTGGTGGGTCGATACTGGAGCAACCAAACACATCTGCTCGGACAAAATGTTTTGCTGTATACTAGAAGTTGGAACATAACGATAATCTCTTTATGAAGAACTCAGAATCTTCCAAGGCTGAGGGAAAGGGCAAGGTGATTTAAAAATGGACTTCTGAAAAGGATTTGACTCTGAACGATTTGTTGCATGTTCCAGATATCCAGAAGAACCTAACATCAAGCTCAGTGTTGAGTAAGAAGGGTAGGGTTTATGTGGGCAAGGGTTACTTGTTGGATGGCCTTTTTTAAGGCAAATGTTGCTTTTGTGGACAAAAAGTCCGTGTACTTGTACCCAAAAATGATTAATAATAAAGAAGGATCTTCTGTTTATTTGCTTGAGTCTCTTTCTTTGTGGCATGTCAGGCTAGGGCACGTCAATTATAAGTCCTTAAGAAACTTGTCAAATCTAGGACATATTCCAATACTTAACCTGGATGAAATACATAAGTGCGAAACTTGTGTAGAAGCAAAGTATGCTAAGAGATCGTTTCATTCAATTGAACGAAACACTGAACCTTTAGGGTTGATTCACAGTGACCTATGCGACTTAAAGTTTGCGCCTACGAGAGGCGGGAAAAAGTATTTCATTACTTTTATCGATGACTGCACTAGATACTGTTATGTGTATCTTCTAAGCAATAAAGACGAGATTGATATGTTCAAAACATATAAAGCCAAGGTGGAAAATCAACTCACCAAAAAGATTAAGATTCTCAAATCCGATCGAGGAGGAGCATATGAATCGACAGAGTTTGATGAGTTGTGTGCTAACTTTAGTATCATCCACCAAACTACAACACCTTATACACCTCAGCAAAATGTGATTGCTGAGAGGAAGAACAGAACTTTGAAGGAGATGGTCAATGTCATGTTTGTAAGCTGAGAGGAAGAACAGAACTTTGAAGGAGATGGTCAATGTCATGTTTGTAAGTTCTGGAGCATCACAAAACTTGTGAGGGGAAGCGCTGCTTACCGCTAATCATATCCTGAAAAAGGTACCCCACAAGAAACTTGGTCTTATACTATTTGAGTTATGGCATAAAAGACCTCATTCCTACCATTACCTCAAAATGTAGGGGTGTCTTGCAAAGGTGTCAGCACCACTACGTAAGAAGATCAAGTTAGGAACAAAAACTGTAGATTGCGTGTTCATAGGCTATGCATTGAATAGCAATGCCTACAGATTTTTGGTACATATATCAGAGATCCCTGATATTCATGTGAACATGATTATCGAGTCAAGGGAAGCTGTGTTCTTTGAAGATAGATTTCCTTACAAGAGGGATAATAGTGAGACTTCTGAGAAAAGAACACACGAAATTGCGTTCAGGGATGAAAGTCCAAATGAACCAACAAGCAATGAGGAAGTTGAACCAAGGAGTAGGAGAATGAAAGTCTCCAAATCTTTTGGTCCAGACTTTGTAGCATATGCGCTCGAGAGTGAACCTTAAACGTTCAAAGAGGCTATGTCTACACCAGAAGCACAAATGTGGAAAAAAGCAGTAAACAGCGAAATCGAGTCCATTCTAAATAACCATACTTGAGAGTTGATTGACTTACCACCAGGGAGTAAATCGGGAGTATGTGGATTTTCAAACGAAAATTAAAATCCGATGGATCGATTGAGAAATACAAGGCTAGGTTGGTAGCAAAGGAATACCGACAAAAGGAAGGACTTGATTACTTCGATACATATTCACTTGTAACAAGGATAACATCCATTCAGATGTTAATTGCAATTGTTGCTCTGCACAATCTGCAAATACATCAAATTGACGTGAAGACTGTGTTTCTAAATGATGAATTGAACGAAGAAATTTACATGGAACAACCAGAAGGGTTCCAAGCTAAAGGTCAAGAGCACAAGGTGTGCAGATTGGTTAAGTCATTATACGGGCTAAAACAAGCTCCAAAACAGTAGCACGAGATTCATGAGAAGTTTGATAGTGTCATGATCAATGATGGATTCACAATAAACGAAAGCGAGAAGTGTGTTTACACTAAGACAGTTGGAGAGGCATGCATTATTGTCTGTCTATACGTAGACGACATGCTGATTCTTAGGACTAATGATGAAGTCATTAAGTCCACCAAACAAATGCTAATCAACAATTTTGATATGAAGGACATGGGTGTTGCTAACGTAATTTTAGGCATTAAAATTAGTAGAACACTGCATGTAATCTTTCTATCTCAGTCATATTACATAGACAAGATGTTAGAAAGATTCAAAAAAAATGGGATCAAAGGAAACACAAATCCTTTCCTCCCTCACATTCACCTTCGTAAGAATACAGAAGTTGCAACGAAGCAACTGGAGTATTCACAAATCATCGGGAGTCTAATGTACCTAATGAACTGCACAATGCCAGATATTGCTTACGCTATAAGTAAACTAAGTAGGTACACTAATAATCCCGGTAAAGATCATTGGTCTGCCTTACTAAGAGTAGTAGGCTACTTGAAGAGTACCAAGGATTATTAAAGATCATTGGTCTGCCTTACTAAGAGTAGTAGGCTACTTGAAGAGTACCAAGGATTATGCATTGAGATATGGAAAGTATCCAAGCCTTACTAAGAGTAGTAGGCTACTTGAAGAGTACCAAGGATTATGCATTGAGATATGGAAAGTATCCAACCGTAATTGAAGGGTATAGTGATGCTAACTGGATTGCGGATTCCGGGGAATCGAAATCAACTAGTGGATGTCTTTACTCTCAGAGGTGTGACTATATCTTGGATATCCTCGAAACAAACATGCATAGCTCGCTCCATGATGGAGTCAGAGTTTATTGCATTAGATAAAGCTGGGGAACAAGCAGAGTGGCTTCGACAGTTCCTCAAGGATATTTCATTATGGTCTAAGCCTGTGCCCGCAATATGCATTCATTGCGACAACCAAGCAACGATTCAAAGGGCACAGAATTTGTGTATAACGATAATTCTCGACATATTCGTCGCAAACACAACATCGTTAAGCACCTGCTCTCAAATGGAGTTATCTCCATTGACTTTGTGGCGTTAAAAGATAACTTAGTGGATCTGTTTACTAAAGGTTTAAGTGGAGAGCGTATAAGCTGCACATCGAGGAGAATGGGGCTAAAAGCTTAACCATACTGAGTCGACTTAATGGAAATCCTACTTGGCGACTGAAGATCCCACGGACCAAGTTCAAAGGGAAAAACTGGTTATGATTGACTTAAGGAGTAAGCACTTAGGAGCTTGTCTTCATCCCATTCCTATGGTGCACCAAGTGCGTCCTACAAATGGGTTTAGGATAAGCGTAAAGCTTTTAATGATGCATATAGCTTGTTTTAAAAAAACAAGTAGAGTAGGCTACTCTTTATAGAATGATCACCTATGTAAGTGTAGAGCTGAGGGTCGGCTCTTTGAGAATCTCAATGGAGGCTGTGATTCTCTAAAGACGTTTTCTGAAACCAAGAATGTCCACGACCAAAATGGACACAACTGAGAACTAAAGCTGATTTTGGGAAGTTGCTGTGTGAAACCTGTTGACTAGGCAAACATCTAAGACTGATAGTTCAAGACCTAGTTCATTGATTGGTCTAGTAAGTCCAATAAGGTTTCACTATGAAATGTTCAAGACCTAGTTCACCTATCCCGATGTGGCTACTGTCCTAAAGTGCTTTTCACTACAGAGTCAGTTTCATAGTTAGTCAATTTTCTTGAATCTCTATTCATGTAGGGGATTGTTAGGGAAACTTAGATTTTTCCAAGTGAATTTTTAGGCAAATTGAGCTAAACTTTTTGGTGGGTCCCACTGTCCGAAATGGATGAGTGAGTTTGAACGCATTCTTCATTCAAAGACAATGAATCTAGTACACTCAATTGTCCAAATTGGTTTCCAAATGAATGAGATATTCAAGTCGGAAGATGGAAACAAAACTAAAGTTTAATGGGCGCGCATCTAATTACAAAGAGTCGCAACTGTTCGGTTGAGTTGTGTCTGTTCGAACCCAAACAGTCACTTCTTTTTATTCCGAATGGGCGTGTCCTTTGGTGAAGAGATGTTTTCAAAAGACACCTAGTCTCTATAAAAGGAACTCAAAATCTCATTTCCAAAATACTCAACATTAAAATCAAATCCATTGTGTTTAAGAGAGATTCTAAATTTTGTGTTCGTTCTTCTTCCATTCGTTTTCCTTTTCGGTCAAGTGGTGGAAGGCACAGTTAGCTTTGGTTCGCTAGTACAGCTTTGCAGAAGTGCTTCTCTGAAGCTGTGAATGAGTGTTGTATTTTGGGAGAGAGCATCCAATCATCCTATAAGCACCATAGCAGGGGGGCGTAATTTGTCTTAAGGAGATTCGTCACTTGACATACCTCACTAATAGTTCTTTTTAGTAATACTTTATTCAATTTGATTTCGGTTATTGATTTAATACTGAATTATTTTACTACAATTCTAACAAGTTACCCAATGGATTCGAGGCTTTAGGTAGATTCCAGACTATCCAATGGTTGGTTAATAAATTCGGTTCAAGTTAGCAAGTCAAATCTGTATATTAGCTGGTCTATTATAGCAGAGAAAATGGGAAGATGCATAATTACCAACCTGTGGAGCCCTCACCAAGTTTACATAAGTCGCAATTTCCCAGTAACTGAATCAATGTCAGCCTTTTTCCCTGTTTAGAAACATCAATTAGATTTCTAAGGCTAACCAGAAGTATGAGCTTCGGCTTAGAATGAAGCTTCTTTTACAAATTCACTTGCTCAACTTCAAGACAACCAGAAGCAACAGTTAAACAACAGAAGGTAAAAGAATAAGAAAGAAAAAAGACTACATCAGGATAATTAAGCCAACAAGCTTTGTACGTGCAATCATATTGAGTACCTGGACCAATGGCGAGTACTGTCCTTGACCCAGCTTTAACCTAACAAAACATAAATAAATGAGATTTGCCTACGTGATCACAAACGAGCGCAATTAGAATAGTTCTTCAGCATCAGCTATGAGCTACTTGAGTCGAGCACATTTGCCATTTACAATCATCATATGGTAATATAATGCAGCTTCACAAGCATACTAGGAAAGTTATTTGTCACTAAAAAGAAATCCTGCTAGTTTAGGAATTCATTTGAGTTATTAATTATCACGCAATGTACACAACAAATTTATATGAGACAAGAAAAGGAAAACCTCTGTTCGTCCCGCATCAGCAACAATAAAAGTCGGAAGGCCACATCGGTCAGCTGCTTCCTTTAGCTTATTCCTGATGAAGTTCATAGGAATCATTCAGATGACTATGAGAGAGGAGAGATTTGTGACGATTAAGGACAAAAAATTGTAGTTATTTCCTTTCAATGAGAAGAAATTCAATCACTGGAGTAGGATATCTTTGCATACATTTCTTGTTGATTCTTGCATGTCAATACTATTTTGGCCTGACCACATTGTTCCCATCGTCTCAAAAGAAACCGATGGCTGCAAAAACAAGGAATTAGATAACTTTATAAAACAAAAGCATAAAGATATGTCTACATGAATTAAAATGGAAATACATAAAAGAAATGACTTCATAAGAATATAATGAAGAAATACACATCATTTTCTCTGACATTTTTAATATTTATTATGTACCATACAATGTGGAAGCAGTTAGCAGATTCAAGAAATTACACATTGTAGCAATATTTTAAGTGGGTGCCCAGGATCACGCCTACTGTTGAGCTGCGTATGTGCCAAGCTATTAGAGTGGTTCCACTCAAATTGACAACACTATTATATGGTAGTAATTTATCTAAAGAGGGAAAGATAGGTACCATTGTCTCACTCGTTTTGTAATATTAGAAAGCTGTTACCAGATCTCAACAGGCCATGTGTGGTTTTTTAAAAAACTCAACTAATGCAATTTAAAAGGATAAAGATTTACCATAGGTTATCCACTTAACACCTTGCTCAGAAATTTAATTCATACATCCATCTCCCTAAGTTCACGAGGAGAATAGATGGCGCGATGAAGCAAAACAGACACTTGAAATAAAGCACAGATGGCACAAACCAAAAAGAAATTTCCAAACATACATACAAGTACAACCACTTATCAGTACAAAGATTTGAAACAATATATACAGCTTCTTCTCTACTTAAACATGAATAATAATAGGATGCATAGGAAATTATGAACATCAATTCAATTTATAAATCAAATGAAAATATCTTGAGCTAAGAGGCATGAAAACTTGATAGCAAAGCAGTGTTGTGTTGGAGGTGACATGATAATTCATGAAGTGTAACAATTGTTTGATGTGTAATTCCTTGGAACTGTGCATACTAAAGCTTAATTGAGCATTCTATGATGAGAGAAGGAAATGATTATGAACTCATTAAAAATCACAAAACTAAGGTGCATAATAGAAAGAGCAGATGAAATTGGTAACGAAACAACAAGAACACATTCCCAACTTGCATAGACAAAAATTACTTGGTCATTCCTATTTCTATTCAAAATAAATTTGGGAATATATGAACAAGCCCGTCCCTAAAAATCATAATGACTTATTAGAACAATAGACACCCAATCATGCAAGCATTAAAAAACAAAGATTTGCCTCTTTGTCTGCAAAGACCAATATTGAAACTAATACAATATTGATATTGGATATGTTGCAGACACATAAACAAGTCACACATAAGTTTCCAACCTGAGGTGTATGTCAGTTAGAAGAGTGTCCCTGTATCCTATGCTTTTGTAAAAATATGCTCTGTAGCATTCAATTAACAGTAGGAGTCAGAGATCCATAGATATGTTTCCAATATACAATTATTCCCCGACGATGATGAACTTTTTCATAGACAACAGGAAATCATGAAATACATGAGTTGCTTTAATAGTCTTTCTGATCTTCATTTTATAAGTGTGAACCTAATATTCTCAAGGCAACAGAATATTTTTTATATAACTTTTAAGACTCAAAATATCAACTTTGAAAGCTGTTATATTATCTAAAATAGAATACACATCTAATGGGCTAATACCGTGGCAGCACAAATAACAGTCTAAAACGTATACAGATATAAATAAAAGGAAGCTTATTTATGGAAGAAACCATCTGATTAATTCAGCTAAATAATAAGCACCTTTGTAGTAGCTCCGCGTACATGCCAGTGGCTGCATCTGCCAATTTGAAAAGGATAATCAATAGTTAAATTGGAAAAAGAAAAGAAATAACAAGAAATTTAGAACTTAGAAGCCCATGCAGCTTGCAGATTAGAGGAGTTCAATGACAACAAACAGGCAGTAATAGTAATTTCAGTAAATGATTTGTTGAGAATAGAGTGAAAAAGGTATCACCCCACATATACAAAATTTACAACAAAAAGTAGTTGAACTCATAGCATTTCATGAACCAAACATGTAGTGATTGTCTAATTGTAAACTGATACTGAAAAAACTAGTAGAATAGTTGCATCTTACGGGCACATTGAGATGCAATTTTTCCAGCTCCCATCCTGAGGTCTTGTCTAACAACCAAAACCTGCAATTTCCAATACATTATTTTCTCTGAGAGACAAAAAAAAAATTAAAATTAATCTATTGGTTTATTTTCCATGAGAAGATTTGACAAGCCATTCTATTAGCCATACTCGTAACAATAACAGTAGATACTTGGAATTGCATAATTGCAGCCATTTTACAACCGAATTCATTAGTAAAAAGAAAAGAAAAGGCAAAATAACCAGCCTTTGGCGCACATGGGAATCGAACACAGACTCTCCCACGGGGAGCGACACGGCTTTTCCATGTGACCTACTGGGCTACCCCTCTGATACTTGAACATGCCTTTATCTAAATAGAAGATCAACTGCGATTGCAGTTTCTACAGAGACAACAATTTTGTTGTAAGTCATCCAAGAGAAGTTTTTCCCCACTTTTATTGACAGCATTAGATATCTAATCTCACCACGCTGTTGCATGTACAAAAATAGTAGCAGCAATTAATAAGTGTCCTTATAAGCTTCAAGTTTCTGAGTGCTCATTTTCTTCTCGTGCAATTTCTATAAATATGAACCTGGACTGATCCTTAATTATGAAAAAGCTAGTTTAAGCATGAGCCTAATTCAAACTAACAAATACACCATTCAATTTTGCTTTAAAGAAAAGATTTTGGGACATGGGTACAGTTCAAAATAAGCCAAAGAAAAATCTGCGCATGTCATAAATTTCTTCAACCCTACAACAACAACAACAACAACAACAACAGAACCGAAAAAAAGGAAGAAAAAAAAAAAGTAAAAAAGCAAAACTAGAATTCTAAGAAAATAGAGCCGATACCATCTTCAGCTCTTCGCCGCCATTATCAGAAGCAAGGGATCGCTGCTTGCCTGCAATAGGAGAAGATTTCCCTTTAAACCCACTTCGACGAGCTGAAGACAAATCCAAGAAAAGACCCAAAAGGAATCCAATGAGGAGTCCTGGTACAAAATTCTCTGGCTTCAAACTTGTAGCCAGCCATGGCTCCTGATAAAGAGAGAAAGGGATGATTTAACAATATAAACGCAGAGCATGGGGCTATTGAAATGTTAATGACTAGAGGGGGGGAAATATTACCTTTTTCGAAGATTGAGATGCGTTTTGCTTGGATTGAAACATGTATCCCTTTGTCCCTCTCTCTATTTTGGCTGCTTTGTTTAAGGCGAACTGAGATTGGGGAATAGAGGATTTAGGGAGAAATTTGGGCAAGGAGACTCAGGGACTCAGGGGTTTAGGGGCAAAAACCTGTAGCGTTAATTTCACGACTCACCTCTTGAGCTTTGGGAGGTTTTCTACATAACCCCCTAAACTTTTGGTAGTCTTCCAAAACCCCCCTCTCAACTTCACCTTTTTCTCACCGTACTCTCATCTATTCCTTTATACAAATAGGATGATCAGAGATTCACTGTTCATGCTACAGTAAATACTACAGTAGCATTATTACTGTAGCTAATAATTAATTTAAAATATTGCTGTAGCACACGGGTATACTGTAGCACTTAAAAGGTGCTGTAGCAGAGCGGGGTACTGTAGCACTTTCAAAAATTCAAATCATGCCATATTAAAAAAAACGGGATTACTGTAGCAAAAAAAAATACCATGCTTTGCACGGACCGCAAACTAGTTCATGTAACTTGAAGATAACTAAAATCCCACCGGGAGGGGGGATCTTAATTTTTTTATCTGTTATTTATCCGCGATACACTTTCCGTCTTTAAATTGTGGGGTTTTTTTTACTTTCACTTCTTGTTTGGCATAAGGGAATGGATGTGGATAGAATGTTAATTACCGTTTCTTATTCCTTGGTATCAAATACAATGTGTTTTCAAAAACTAGAAATCTCGCTCTTCTTATCAATTTCTAGATATTTAAAAATGGCAATTCCCAATGAGACGTGAGGGTACGTTCACAGCTACTTAAGTGGGAATAAAAAAATACATGACCCCAAATATGTCCATGACACCTTATTCACTAATCGCATACAAACGTGAAAATAAAAATAAATATTTGATTTCAACATTAAGTTTTTCCTTGTTTCATTCCATTCACAGTTCATTTGATTCTGATACCCCAAACGAAAGGTGAAGGAAAATATATATTTTTTCAAATTACATATACAGGTTATTGTAAGAAAAGTTTAAAGTTTAGGATTTGTGATGCTTCCCAACACTTAGGTGTTAAGTGAGATAAATAAAGTTCATGAGCATCTGTGAAAACTCCACCAGGTCCCCAATCAATGGCACGTGGGACCCACACATGAAAATTTTGGTCTAGGATTTAGGAGTTGTTTGGTTGGCGGAAAACCCAATGAAAAGTAGTCAGAGAAAACTTATTTCCTCTAACATTTTATTTTCTCTTGTTCCAAACCAAGTGAAAAAGATGACATGCTATCCTCATATTGGTTGATGTGACCTATAATAAGTAAATTTATTTTATTATTTTGTATAGAAATGGGAGGAAACCATCTGTATTCCATATTTCTTCGGTTAAAAAAACAACATCAACAATCAAACAGACCCAACAAGGTAGTATGCGGCCCACCAAATCCGGAGACTTCACAGGTGCCACATCAAATTCCTGAAAATTATCTCATGAATTTTGAGCTTGACTTTAAACTTCCATAAATTAATAGCATGATTATTTTTGAGATAATGTAAAACATCAGGAGTTAAAAAATTGATATTAGAAGGGATCTAAATTTTCTACAATCTTGATCATAGAGAACACTTACTATGTCTTATATGTGCTATTATTATTGGGTTTTTTTTCTGTGGATCCTATAATTAAAAATATTTTTATATTATTTAAACAATTAATATTATTTATGAGGTTTACTCAGTGTAAAAGATTTGATTGGTGAATAATAAAAGTTCTTTAAAATCAACAACATACACGATCTCTCCCCAGTTAGAAGCGCTTCTCATGGTAAATTTGAGACAGTGACTCACAATTTGTGATTCATCGAGATTAAATGTAAATAGACTGAAGTTGTATTCTTGAATAGGAAAATATATTGAGGTCATATATATAACAACTCTGATTGTTGAAAAATTGTTTACCTGGTTTGGTTGGTGGATTTTAGCTTTGGATTGAGGAGGTCCCGGTCCCAGGTTGGATTCTTATATTTGGATTAGAATTTTTTTTGTTTACGTCTATTTTAAAAAACCACACCCACTTAAAAAGTTTATTTCTCTATACAAGTCCCTTACATCCCTCGTATTTTGAAATTAATTCCTCAAATAACAAAATTGCAATTAGGCCATGTGATCCTAAAGTTATTTAGAAATTGGTCCCTCAAATTATTGAATTGATGTTATGTCCCACAAACTTTTAAATCATTATGAAATTAGCTCTCCAAATCATGGGAGAAGCAACAACTAGAAAGATTAATTTGAAATTTTTATGGGAGTCAGGTACTTAACAGCATTTTTAATGATTGGAAATAACTAAGGTCTGTTGAGGACTTGTCTGGTTAGGTTACCCTACCTATCTTATCAAAATAATAATAATAACTAAGGTCATGTTTGGTAAAGGGTTAAAAAATAAGGATTAAGAATAAGGGTTAACACAGTTAGCTCATATGTTAATATAAAGAATAATTTTTCACTGTAGACCCAAACTGATTTTTTATTACCAAAATCGACCGATTTTTTTTAATTACCAAAATCGACTCGTTTTATGCCACGTAAGCGTAATCTCATTTCCTAATTAGTCAGGGTTGCCAACCCCGACTGTTTAGGAGTTGTTAAACCCTAATTAGAAGCCTTAAACCTGATTTAATTGGGGTTTAACAACTCCTAAACAGTCGGGGTTGGCAACCCTGACTAATTAGGAAATGAGATTATGCTTATGTGGCATAAAACGGGTCGATTTTGGTAATTAAAAAAAATCGGTCGATTTTGGTAATAAAAACTCAGTTTGGGTCTACAGTGAAAAATTATTCTAATATAAAAGGTATAAATTTTTATCCGTTAGATTAATTTATTTAATCTTTTTGGCCGTTTTTTTATGTTTAGGAATAAAAAGGATCATGATCACTTTATTTATGAACAAAGGGTGTATCTCTTAATCCATCTAAATAGGTGGATTTGTAAACCCTTTGTTTTTATGGGTTAACTTATTTTAACCCCTCTAGAGGGGTTTGTAAACCCTTCTGCTATTTTTTATGTTTGATAAAATATGAGGGGTTAACTAAATTTACAACTTCTATAAAAAAATTTCATGTTTAATGGGCTAAGGAGGGGTTAACTCTCCTTAACCCCTCACTTTACTCTTTGCCAAATTGGGGCCTAAAAGTTTTACCCATGTCTATTTTTAAATCTAACCACTTCTAAAAATCCCTTTTACACCAAAATACTAATTATTTTTAAGCCCATTTTGTATTTCTATAGTCTAGCATATAGTGAAAGTGGCTATATGTTTTTGTAACTTGTTATATTTTGTATATAAGCATTTAGGTATACAATGTAATTAAATGTTCTACCCATTATATATTTGCTTTTTTCACGCTGTCGCGGAATCGCTAATTGTAGACGTTCTTTTGCCTAAACTCAGAGTTTTAACCCCTCCATCCACCCACATTTTATTTTAGAACTCGTACACTTTTCCTACTAAGGGTTTTTATGTATAAATTGAAAGTTCATATCTGACATATTCAAAAGAATTAATTTTAAATCCACTTTGTATCTTAGCAATTGGTACTGATCGTAATGTTGCTCTTTTTTTAAGTGATTAGGTGTAAGAAATATTTTTAAATAAATGTTTAAAACTAATTTTTTTAATATGTTTTTAGAAAAATGTCACGCATATCGTGCGGATCAATTTTTCATATAATCAGCATGTGTAACCAAAGAAGTCGAAACTCAAAGTTCATACTCAAGGATGCAATTCAACCAAAGAACATGATACGTGGCCAGCTACGATAGTTAGAAATGTCATATCTAGAAATTTCGATTCCTTGTAATACATATTGAATATGTTAAAATGCTTCATGAGATGTGACCAGAAAACACTGCATACACTAGTAGAAAAACGAACAAACTAGACGGAACAAACTAGACGGAATAAAATTTCGTCTAGTTTGAGTTAGCCTTTAATTCCGTCTAGGTTGCTTCGTCTAGTTTGAGACATTCTAGATGGAGAATTCTGTCTAGAATGTTAAACTAGACGGAAAATTTTTAATTTTTCAAAATTAAAAAGCAACGTAGACAGAATGTCCGTCTAGGTTGTTTTTAATAATTTTTTTATATAAAACCCTAACTCTATCCCTTCCCCCCTCTGACCTCCGCCTCCCAACTCTCCCTACCCTCGTCCCCCCCCCCCCACTAGCCTCCCCGAGAAAACCTCTAACTCTCCTCGCCGACCCATGTTGGGAATTCACGTCAAAACACTGTTGGATTTTTTGTTCAAAAAATAGCTTTCCAAAATGAGTTTTCAAACTATATATATATTAACTACAAGTATTTTTCATAAATGCTTTGTAGCCTAATGGAAAGTTAAAGTTTTGGTATTTCAAAAGGTCCCTTGTTCGAGGCTTGCCAACGGCAAGCCGAGAAGTATTTTATTTGAATTAATCCCTCATAAGTTCTAGTGGGTCGTGGGTCGTGGGCCGTGGCTAATCGGACTGAGGCGCTAAGTGGCGCTTTGTTAGGCGCACTTCGCACTGATACATCGGGGCGAGGTGGCGCTGTTTGGCGCCACGTTGGCTGCTACTATGGTCGCCACGAAGGTTTCCTCGCAGGCTGCTTCGCATCATGCGGACGACCTGCGTATTCGCACGAGGGTGACCCTAGCGTTCTTGTAGTTTGACGAGGTTTACTCGATCGACGAGGTTCGTATGTCATACGAGGTTCGCCTGTTTGACTATGTTCGCTCGTTCGACGAGGTTCGCTTGTCATACGAGGTTCGCTTGTTGACAAGGTTCGTCTGTCATTCGAGGTTCGCCTGCTTGACGAGGTTCGCTTGATCGACGAGGTTCGTATGTCATGCGAGGTTCACCTGCTTGACTATATTCGCTCATTCGACGAGGTTCGTCTATCATACGAGGTTCGCCTGTTTGACAACGTTCGTTTGTCAAACGAGGTTCGTCTGATTTGTTAAGACGTGACCCTCGCGTTTCGTAGCAACGCGTCCATTGATTGCCTCGTATTCAAGAGTTAATGCATGCAGCGGTTACAACAGCATTAAGAGCAATTTAATGCATTGATGTTACAATCTTAATTGCCATTAAGAATTGTAACAGTCACATTAATTGCTTGTGACTCTTGAGCTAGCCTTAGAGGCCTATAAATAGCGCCCTTAGGCAGCTCTTGGAGAATAGCTGAAAAGCTAAAAATCCTCTCGCGAGCGTGGAACACGAACGTCGCGTGCTGGAATACGAACATCGATCTCGACGTTGTTGCTGTTGTGCTGCTGCTGCAGGAATTTGTGCCCACATGAACTTGTCTTAAACCGAAAGGTTTTGAACCGAAAGGTTCTGAGATCGAGGAGATCTTTTGCCTAGACCGAAAGGTCATATAGATCGAGGAGATCTTGATAATACTGGGTTGGTACACACCAGAGTATTACACTGCTATTCCTGAAAACAGTTTGGCCTTGGGATCCTTGCACCGGAGTAGGCCAAATATTGCTTTAAGCACAGCGTTTCTATAACGCACAGCAGTTAACTAAAAAAGTTTAAAAATACAGCACATCTAATTCCTTACTTCATTCCAGATTTAACCTTAATTTCCAACAATCTTAAAGCAATATTTTTGATCTACTAATGGATCCTGCGAAGACTCTTGGAGTGGACTGTCTCAAGTTAGAAAAATTTGATGGATCTAACTTTAACGCATGGCGTCGAAAGGTGATTTTTGGGATGCAACTCCTAAAAGTCTACTATGTGGTTTCTGAGGAGAAACCTGACTTTAAAAAAGACTCAAATTCTGAAGCCTCTTGGGATAAAGATGATCATTTCTGCAGGAGTTATCTCCTTAATTGCCTGGCTGATCATCTGGCAGATGCTTACACCAACAAGCCGCCTGCAAAGGAAATCTGGAATGCTCTGGAGGAGCAACACAAGGATGAGGAGAAGCTTTCCAAGTCTCACCTCATTGACAAATTTATGGACTTCAAGTTTGAAGATGACACTGAGGTTTTGCCTCAAGTTAAAGAACTCGAAAAACATGTTAGATACAGGTGCTACCTGTCATGTTTGTTCCAACAGAGATTTGTTAACTTCCTATGTTGCTGCCAAAGAGAACGTATCAATGACTGATCATTCTGTGGTTCCTGTTCTTAGAACTGGGACTGTGGTGATGACTCTTTCTTCAGGGAAGACTCTCACATTGAAGGATGTAAAACATGTTCCCTCAATTGCAAAAAAAACTTAGTCACTGGAAGCCTGCTGTGTGACGCTGGTATGAGGCTGAATTTTTAAGGAGGAAAGGCTGTGTTATCTTTTAAGAAAATGTATTTTGGTAATGCATATCGTACTGATGGCATGTATAAGATCAGTACTATTGTACTCAACTCAGTTGTAAATGAAGTATCCTCTTCTGCCTACTCCTCTGTATTATGGCATAATAGGCTATGACATGTAAATTATAGAAAGCTGTCTAGCATGGAGAA
Organism: Asparagus officinalis; assembly: GCF_001876935.1. Taxonomy (NCBI): domain Eukaryota; kingdom Viridiplantae; phylum Streptophyta; class Magnoliopsida; order Asparagales; family Asparagaceae; genus Asparagus; species Asparagus officinalis. The sequence continues at coordinate 107,911,526 of NC_033798.1, read as the reverse complement.
GTTAGGATTACTTCCGAAATGTGGGGGTAACAAACCTGATAAGTGTGAAGTATATGCGCAAGCGAAGCTGACAAGGAAGCCATTTCCAAGTGTCACAAGGAGCACCAACCTATTGGATCTAATTCACTCAGATACTTGTGATTTCAAGAGCTTCGTCACTCGATGCGGCATGAAGTACTTTATCACCTTCATTGATGACCACTCTCGCTTCTGCTACGTCTACCTGCTGAAACCTAAAGATGAAGCCTTCAGCAAGTTTGTCGAGTTTCGAACTCGAGTGGAGAAGCAGCTTGGACTTCAGGTGAAAAGACTCAGGAGTGACAGAGGAGGGGAGTACAGATCTAAGGAGTCAGAGGCATACTTCAAGGAGTATGGAATCATTGCTGAAACTACTGCTCCGTATTCTCCACAATCTAATGGAATTGCAGAAAGGAAGAATCGCACATTGACCGATATGGTGAATTCGATGCTAATTACATCCGGTCTACCTACATGCTATTGGGGAGAGGCTTTGCTGATGGCAAACTGAATTCTGAACAGAGTACCCTATTCCAAAACTGATAGTACTCCTCATTAGTTATGGTTGGGATATCCAGATCCTTTGGATAGTCTCAAAGTGTGGGGGTGTCTCGCATATGTTCGAGTTCCAGATATCAGAAGGCCTAAGCTTGGACCAAAGGCAAACAGATGTGTGTTTCTTGGCTTTGCTGAAGATAGTGATGCTTGCAGGTTCCATGATCTTGGAACCAACTCCATCACTGAAGCTCGGGATGCAGAATTCTTTGAGGATAAGTTTATCAAAGATAAAGGATTATTGATCAAAGATATAGCAGAGAATGCTAGTATGTCAGACGCACCAGATGAGCCAGTTTCGTGAGAAACTGAAAATGTCAATGATGAAGGAATTACTGAACCATCTTCCAAGCGTATCAGGAGACAGAAAGACTTTAGAGATAATTTCATCACCTATAATATGGAAGGAGACCCACAGAATTTCTAAGAAGCAATGCAGTCAACATACGTTCTTCTGTGGAAAGAAGCTATAGATGATGAGATAGATTCATTGATCCAAAATCACACGTGGGAGCTGGTGGATGTACCCGAAGGTGCTAGGCCTATTAGTTGCAAGTGAATCTTTAAGAAGAAGCTTCGTCCTGATGGTACTATTGAGAAGTACAAAGCAAGACTGGTAGCGAAAGGATTCTCTCGGAGAGAATGAATAGATTTCTTTGACATCTATGCACCAGTTTGCAGGATCACTACCATCAGAGTGCTTATCGCATGGGCGGCGATAAAAAGGTTCGTCATACATCAGATAGATGTGAAGACTGCTTTTCTCAATGGAGACCTCACAGAAGAGATCTACATGGAGAAACCAGAAGGACTTGATGCTCCAGCTGGTAAAGTTTGTAAGCTTATTAAGTCTCTATATGGACTTAAACAGGCACCAAAACTCTGGCATGAGAAGTTCGATGGGGTTGTTCGCAATAATGGGTATCAAGTCAGTGAATCTGACAAGTGTCTATACATCAAGGTTGCTAAAGGGAAGATGGTGGTTATCTGTCTCTATGTGGATGATATGCTCATCATCGGGAGTGATTTGGAGATAGTAACATCTACCAAGAAATTTTTATCAGCTCAGTTCAGCATGAAGGACCTTGAAAATACGAACGTGATTCTCGGAATCAAAATCATATATTCTAAAGAGGGTATTGGATTATCCCAATCTCATTATGTCGAGAGCATGCTAAGGAAATATGGCTACTACGACCTGCCAGAACTATCAGTGCCGTATGATTACAACAAGAAGCTTCGACCAAACACCGAAAGACCAGTAGAGTAGCTAAGGTACTCAAAGATAATTGGAAGTCTTATGTACGCGATGAGCTGCACAAGACCAGATATAGCATTTGCTGTAGGAATGCTTAGTAGGTTCACAAGTAATCCTGGAAAGCTTCATTGGGATGCTGTCCATAGATTGATGAGATACTTGAAAGGAACTACAGGTCTGAGCCTATTCTACACTGGATATCCGGTTGTAATCGAAGGCTATTCAGATGCGAGCTGGTGCTCAGAACCAGATGAGTGCAGATCTACTGGAGGTTTTGCCTTCACCATGGGCAGAGCTACCATCTCGTGGAAATCTAAGAAGCAAATTATGATTGCACAGTCATCGATGGAATCTGAGTTCTTCGTACTATGTGCTGTAGGAGATGAAGCTGAGTGGCTCAGTTGTATTCTCCGGGACCTTCCATTAACAGAATTACAATACGCAATTATAATCTATTGTGATAATCAGGCAACGGGTGCTGTGGCAGCGAACTCGTTGTTCAATGGAAAGAAGCAGACCATTCATCTGAAGCATGGCTATTTGAGAGAACTCATTTGCCAATGAGTCATCTCAGTGATTGACGTTCGGTCTTCAGAGAATGTGGCTGATCCTTTGACTAAAGGTCTAAAAAAGGACATAGTCGAAAGGACGTATGCTACAATGGGTCTCAAAGTTTTGCGAGTCTTACAAATACTTACCATGTTCATCCAATTATTAGTTCAAAGCTTATGCTACTAATAATAAAGATAACTGGTTCAAAAGTCAAGTAAGATTTGCAAAGTTTTGTGAGTCTTACAAACACTTACCATTTTGTCAAGTTATTAGTTCAAAGCTTACGCTACTAATGACAAAATGATTGGCTCAAAAGTCATGTAAGATTTACAAGTGAAATCCTATCATGTAAAGAGGTTGGCTGTTAAGCCTTAATGGGTCCAAAGCATTTCGGATGTGGGATGTTGGATAGGTAACATACCTAAAGGACTCACCGATAATCCTATCATGTAAAGGAGCTGGCTGTTAAGCCTTAATGGGTCCAAAGCATTTCGGATGCGGGGTGTTAGATAGGAAACACGCCTAAAGGACTCACCTAGAATCCTATCATGAGAGATGATGGCTCTTAAGTCTTAATGAGTTCAAAGCATTTCGAATGCGGGATGTTTGATAGGAAACATGCCTAAAGAACTCACCTATGCCTGGGTGGAGATTTGGCCGTCTCCTATGGTGTCTTGTGGAAAGATACCTAGAGACCTAGCAGAAACCAGGACTAGCACATGGCCATAAATGTGCAAAGGCAAAGGCAAGTGTGGTTCAAAGTGAAAACTACCACAGATGAGTTTGATCGTGTGTGATCGCTGGATTTTAGACATGTGCTAGTTCAAGTCCCTGCGACACCATGCATCTATCTTCTATTCAGTTGGTCTAAGGGGGATTCAAGTCCTTACGATATCTACCTTATGCACAACGATTGAATCGACGGCACCATAACACGACACTAGATTAAAAACTTGTGGGGGATTGTTGGATTTTTTGGTCAAAAAATAGCTTTCCAAAATGAGTTTTCAAACTATATATATTAACTACAAGTACTTTTCATAAATACTTTGTAGCCTAGTGGAAAGTTAAAGTTTTGGTATTTCAAAAGGTCCCTTGTTCGAGGCTTACCAACGGCAAGCCGAGAAGTGTTTTATTTGAATTAATCCCTCATAAGTTCTAGTGGGTCGTGGGTCGTGGGTCATGGGTCGTGGGTCGTGGGCCTTGGGCCGTGGGCCAATGGGCCGGGGATCGGGACCAATCGAGCTGAGACGCTAAGTGGCGTTTTGTTAGGCGCACTTTGCAGTTCGCCCACGTTGGCTGCCACTATGGTCGCCACGAAGGTTGCCTCGTAGGCTGCTTCGTAGCATGCGGACAAGCTACGTATTCGCACGAGGGTGACCCTAGCGTTCTCGTAGTTTGACGAGGTTCACTCGATCGACGAGGTTCGTATGTCATACGAGTTTCACCTGTTTGACTATGTTCGCTCGTTCGACGAGGTTCATTTGTCATACGAGGTTCACTTGTTGACGAGGTTCGTCTGTCATTCGAGGTTCGCCTGCTTGACGAGGTTCGCTTGATCGACGAGGTTCGTATGTCATGCGAGGTTCACCTGCTTGACTATGTTCGCTCGTTCGAGGAGGTTCGTCTGTCATACGAGGTTTGCCTGTTTGACGACGTTCGTTTGTCAAACGAGGTTCGTCTGATTTGTTAAGACGCGACCCTCGCGTTTCGTAGCAACGCGTCCATTGATTGCATCGTATTCAAGAGTTAATGCATGCAGCGGTTACAACAGCATTAAGAGCAATTTAATGCATTGATGTTATAATCTTAATTACTATTAAGAATTATAACAGTCACATTAATTGCTTGTGACTCTTGAGCTAGCCTTAGAGGCTTATAAATAGCGCCCTTAGGCAGCTCTTGGAGAATGGTTGAAAAGCTAAAAATCCTCCCGCGAGAGTGGAACACGAACGTCGCATGGTGGAATACGAACGTTGATCTCGACGTTGTTGCTGTTGTGCTGCTGCTGCAGGAATTTATGCCCACAGGAACTTGTCTTAAACCGAAAGATTTTGAACCGAAAGGTTTTGAACCGAAAGGTTCTGAGATCGAGGAGATCTTTTGCCTAGACCGAAAGGTCATATAGATCAAGGAGATCTTGACAATACTGGGTTGGTGCACACCAGAGTATTACACTGCTGTTCCTGGAAGCAGTTTGGCCTTGGGATCCTTGCATCGGAGTAGGCCAAATATTGCTTTAAGTACAGCATTTTTATAATGCACATCAGTTAACTAAAAAGTTTAAAAATACAGCACATCTAATTCCTTGCTTCATTCCAGATTTAACCTTAATTTCCAACAAACACCAACCATAACAGAAACACAATATAGAGAAAATACACCAAGATTTAACGAGGTTCGACAACTGTCTACTGTAGGCGTCTAAAAATGCCTATAGGTATCAATGTACAGCTCGAGATAGAGAGAAGGAGATGAACGCCACTATCTAAGTCTAAGAGGATTATCCGACGCCGACGAACACATGAAGCGAAACGGCGAACCGAATAGCCTATACACTCACCGGCCACCTCCAAATGGCCCGTGTACTCGCCAGCTACCAAATCGGCGAACCAAGTGGCCTGCGTGCTAATCGGCCACCTCCAAGCGGCCCGTGTACTCACCAGCCACCAAATCGGCGAACCAAGTGGCCCGCACGCTCATCGACCACCGACAAGCTATCCATGCGTTCGCGAAACGAATTAGGAAAGCGTACAAGTCAACGAAACGACAAAATATGCGTAACGATGGAACAAGTCAAAACCCGGAAAATAGATAAAGCCCCTGGCGATCGAGTCGCGCCAAAGCGACCCGGCCAGACCAGTGGCTCCCCCCCCGGCCGAGCCACCAAATCCATTTGGTGGCCCGGCCAGGCCGAGCCACTAGGTGACTGTTCGGCCAAAAGTTGGTTTTCTCGGTTCTTTTATGGATTCTTTCGGGATTTTGGATTCCAACTGCTCTGATATTGTTGTTAGATAGTTACTAACTGAAGATAGAAGGGATCCTTCGTTTTGATCTGAAGAAATCATCAACCAAGCCTATAAATAAGAGCTCTAGTGTTCATTTTTTGGAGATCGGGAGATCAAGAGGACGAAGTGATGCCGAATTGGAGAGTGGAGCCACGAATTTACAGCAAGGGTTAGCAGATCTTGGCGATCTCCTGCGCATAAAGAGTGGAGTTCGAGAGATCTGAGACCCGTGATTTAAGCTTGGTCTTAAATCCCGAGAAGAGCCGTGATTTTGCTTAGTCAAAATTGCCGCTACTGTAATTACTTCCTTCGTGAAGTGAGAGCATTGATTATCCAACTTTTGCTAACCGGATCTTATCTGCGGCGGTCCACAAATATTAATATCCCCGGCATAGGCAAAGATCACACGCCAGCAGTGGGTGATAAACGTCCATTGCGCTGTTTGACAAGAGTTGTAATCTTTATTTTCATTGTATAAAGGAGATCTTATAAAAAGATCAAATTTTTTTATTTGAGTTTATTGTAATGACCAAAGTTGTAATAGATTCAATTACAATGAAAACAGTAATTTTTGACCCAAACAAGCTGGCGACCACAGTGGGAGCCAACAGCTTCGCTGCCGAAGCTGTCGTGCCGCAACCACGGATCCAGATCCCGGTTTACGAAGAGGTCGAGTACGAGTTCGATCAACTGAAATTCGAGGAGTATCTGTCGTCCTCCTCCTCCAGATCCTCCGCCCCTCACAAGCGTAGGAGGATCAAGGCCCCCGTTGCCGCTGCAACCCCACCTTGTAATGCCCCTCTAGCCTCTAATGAGCCCGGATCTACAGATCTGAACATTTCCTTCACCAAGGAGTTAATTGCAGAAGGCATGCCAACCCTATCAAAGAGGGCACGCCAAAGACAGCGCCAACGACTTGCGTGTCGACTCGGTAAGACTTTGGAGCCGGTTGACGGGATTCGCTACGAAGTAGATCTGAAGTCCAGAAGGTGCAAACCCCTTCAGCAGCAAATGAATGGTGTATCCTCCAAGCCAACAGCGAATGAATGGATCCAAGTCAAACGGACCCGCTCAACCCTCGAGGAGCGTATTCTGAAGTGTCATGCCTAGATTGCACAAGCACGGATCCCCATGCGAGAAGCGCAAAAGCTGAAGCAGAAAGAGGTGGTCAAGAAGCCACCAAGATCACACCGAGTCTGGAGGCCAAAGTCCAAACCGGCATAAAAAACAACTCAAACGGTGCCCGAAGGCGTCAGAGAAACCAGAAGACCAAATGGTGGCTCGGCCAAGTTCAAACCACCAAATAGTGGCTCGGCCAAGTTCAAACCACCAAATAGTGGATCGGCCAAGTTCAAACCACCAAATGGTGACTCGGCCAAATTCAAACCACCAAATGGTGGCTCGGCCAAAGTCAAACCACCAAATGGTGGTTTGAGCAAAACTCAGACTGGTTTGGTCCGTTTTATTACTGATTCACTTCCTACAGTCCTGTCTGAGTTTCCGACGGCCCTTATTCCTGTCCCAATGAATTCTACACTCCCGGTGATGCCTCACGACCATGGAGACTTATCCCGTTTCAAGATGAGGATGACGGATCGCCTGGGTCCCTTGCACGAGGATCGAGGCAAAGTTCCGATCAAAGAACGCTTGGGTCCGGTGACTGAATCCTGAGCAATCACTCGAGCTGGGGGTCGCACACGCCCTCGCAACAAGTCAGGGCCTTTCTATAATGGGAAAACCCCTGCAATTGATCGCCTCGGACGGCGAATTAAAGTCCAATCACGGAGGACTTCATCCTCCAGACATGTCATAACAACCTATCTATTGAGATATTGGAAGTTATGAGAGTCGCACCGTCCAACACTTAGAAAGAGTTGAAGATGTGTGGAGAGCGGCCCGAACGCTTCCTCCGAAGGAAGAAGGCCAAGAGGAGCTAACCGACGGCTAATCCTCCAAACTCGAACTTCGCCTCCCGTGGTAAGGGCAAGGCACCTGCAGCTGCTATTGGTGCTAATCAAATGTCGCAACAACAACCCCGAAGGCAGCAAAAGACTTCGGATCCGAACCTCCAAAAAGAATATTCCTTCAAGGACGAAGACATTCCAGCCATCTTCGAATCCCTCCTTGAAAACAACAAGATCAAGCTACCACCTATCGCAAATTAGGAGGAAGCTGACGATACTACGGATCCAAAGTACTGTGCATACCACAGGAGGGTCCTTCATCCCACTAAGGATTACTTTGCTCTCAAGAATAGTATCCAAACCTTGGTTGAGGCCGGCGTTATATCGCTCAATTAAGCCGAATGAAGACTTCGACAAGTATAAGAGTATAAAATGCTCCTTTTAATACTCCAATAGGTATATGAGTCTAAACTATTTTCCACTCTCGACGGGTAGTTCCTGGAGAATTTTTACATGTAATATTCTTAAGGATAACCCAGTCATGTTACTCAGTACAATTTTAGACCCGGTTTCGTAAAGGAAGCTGTGGGTGGATGATTTATGTAACGGAAACTTTCTAGAGAATCATATATTCTTAAGGATAACCCAAACATGCGACTGAGGATAACGTACTCCTCGTTACACCTAGTTTTACAAAGAAAGCTGAGGGTGGATAATTCATGTAACGGGAAGTTCCCGGAAGAATGTTAAACGTAACATTCTTAGGGATAACCCGATCATAATGAACAAAGTGATAAACACTAAACTCCTATTATGATTTCCGAACACTCTTTTGCTGAGATGAGATTCGATCACTTCATTGGATCAATTTTTCTCTCTCATTGGTGTTTGATGACTCACAGTCTCCCACCACAAAATCCCCCACCGATCAGACTAATTGACGATGGGACCACCAAAATTCTTTCCTGTTTAATCCATTCAAACTTCCGCTATGTTCGTGCACTCAACACTTTCATGGTTAGAGTCTGGATATAATGCTTAGAATTTTGATCTGTTAATCCTTGATGAATTGTCAAGCCTCTTCGTGTTAAGTCCTTATCACTTAACGCCAAGAACCCCTACTGAGTGATTTGTACAAGTCAACACTCCCACTGTAGTTTCTACTCCCACTCTCGCTGTCCACTTGGTCAAACCTTCCTACAGTTAGGACCACAGTCAAAATCCCCTCCCGATTCCTGTAATGAACGAGAGGTCCACAAATCGAGTGATCAAACCTATAAAAGTTAGGGTTATCTCACACTCTCACTTTCATTCGATCAAACCTTTCTATAGTTAGGACCACAACCAAAATTTCCTCTCGATTCCTTCCATGAACGAGAGGCCCACTTTCAAATCGAGTGATCAAACCTTCTTACAGTTAGGATCACCTCAAACTCCCGCTTGGTCAAACCTTCCTACAGTTAGGGCCAAAACCACAATTCATTCTTGATAAACGAGGAACCCACCTTTAGTTCGATAATCAAACCTTCCGACAGTTAGGGTTATCCGAATCTTTTTGATTCTCGGAGTGGAGATCCCACTCTTAGTTTTGCCTTTCCGGATTCTTGAAGTGGAGATCCCACTTGGAGTTTCCTTTTTCAACTGGAGATAGAATATAAAATTCTTCCTCTTCAGCTTTGGGAAAGAGAGTATAAAATTCTTCCTCTCCCACATCGGGTTCGTCTTTGCCCCAAGAAGAAGACATTATTTTTTTCAACTCCTAAAATTCATGCTTCACACGTACGGGGAATTTTATCCCGAATCCTGAGTAGGGATAAGTCAATGCCTAACACGCGTTGCCGGTTTAGTCTTTCACCGATTGAAAAAGACACCAGAATCCAGTCTGGGGTATTTTATCCCGAAGCCTAAGTAGGGATAAGTTAATGCCTAACCCGCGTTGCTGGGTGGTTCGTTCCCGTAAAAACGACCAAGTCTACGTATTCAGCATCGTAGCAACAAAAATCCATGCCTTTTATGCATGGGGAATTTTATCCCGAATCCTGAGTAGGGATAAGTCAACGCCTAACACGCGTTGCCGATTTAGTCTTTCACCGATTGAAAAAGACACCATAATCCAGTCTGGGGTATTTTATCCCGAAGCCTAAGTAGGGATAAGTCAACGCCTAACCCGCGTTGATGGGTGGTTCGTTCCCGTAAAAATGACCAAGTCTACGTATTCAGCATCGTAGCAATAAAAATCCATGCCTTTTATGCATGGAGAATTTTATCACGAAGCCTAAATAGGGATAAGTCAACGCCTAACACGCGTTGCCGGTTAGTTCTTAACCGTAAAAAGAACAACAGCCCACATATTCGACATTGTGACAGGTTGTTATTCATAACGCCAAAATCCGTGCTTCACACGTACAGGGAATTTTATCCCGAAGCCTAAGTAGGGATAAGTCAGCGCCTAACATGCGTTGCCGGGTAGTCTATTCCCGTAAGAAAGATGAAGTCTACGTATTTAATATCGTAGCACTAAGAGAGTTAACTCTCGTGCGGAACGGACTTAAACAATCCGCATGCAAGCCCGATTCAAACGGTAATCGGTAAAGGCACGCCAAATCCGTTGAAAGGCTGAGGGTTTGCCAAAAATCCTAAGTCTACGTCTGATACACGTTGCTGTTTAGTCTTTTCACAGGAAAAAGACGAAGTATACGTATTCAATATCGTAGCACTAAAAGAGTTAACTCTTTTAGCATAACGTTACATGCAGAACAGACTTAAATAATCCGCATGCTAGCCCGACTCAAACGGTAGTCGGTAAAGGCTTATCAAACCCGTTGATGGCTGAGAATTTGCTAAAATTTCTACAAATGTGAGTCATTGATGTATCAGCTTCTTTAGTTGGTCTCGTGATTCGAGCATACAACGACTTCGAGATAAAATCTATATCTGTAGACGAAACAACTTTAATAGTTGGTCCTGCAGCCTAAAATTTAGGATTGCCATGCTCCAATGCCTTAAGAGCTTAAACTGTGTATACTCCAGCAAACGTACGAGTATAAACCGTGTTAACGCCAATCAACGCGTTGCAATGAAAGTCAACGCCAATCAATACAAAATCCTAAGGTCAACGCCGAGCAACGCGTAGCTCTAGGTCAACGCTGGTCAACGCGTTGTGACAAAGATAATCAGTTCAAAGTCAACTCAATGACACGAGCCAAAACTAACTCACCAATTTTGATTCAAGACTTTGACAATGGTCAGACGATAAACGCAGCGTCGCAAGAACTTCATCTATTCAACAAAGCACTGGATAGACTGAAGGCTGAGGAAGTCAAGAATTGAAACGGTTCACAGGTCCTTTGACACCGACTACAGGCGGGGGACTATCATATCCAAAGCATTCCAGACTCCTGCATAAAAGAATAAGTCTGAAATACTTTGGAGGGGGTATCTGTAGGCGTCTAAAAATGCCTATAGGTATCTATGTACAGCTCAAGACAGAGAGAAGGTGATGAACGCCACTATCTAAGTCTAAGAGGATTATCCGATGCCGACGAACACATGAAGCGAAACGGAGAACCGAATAGCCTATACACTCACCGGCCACCTCCAAATGGCCCGTGTACGCGCCAGATACCAAATCGGCGAACCAAGTGGCCTGCGTGCTAATCGGTCACCTCCAAGTGGCCCCAAAAGGCCTACACGCCTGTCGGCTACCGTCAAGCTATCCATGCGTTCGCGAAACGAATCGGGAAAGTGTACAAGCCAACGAAACGACAAAATACGCAAAACGACGGAACAAGTCAAAACCCAAAAAACAGATAAAGCCCCTGGCGACCGAGTCACACCAAAGCGACCCGGCCAGACCAGAACGGGCCGAGCCACCATTTGGTGGCCCGGCCAAGCCGAGCCACTAGGTGACTGTTCGGCCAAAAGTTGGTTTTCTCGGTTCTTTTATGGATTCTTTCGGGATTTTGGATTCCAACTGCTCTGATATTGTTGTTAGACAGTTACTAACTGAAGATAGAAGGGATCCTTCGTTTTGATCTGAAGAAACCATCAACCAAGCCTATAAATAAGAGCTCTAGTGTTCATTTTTTGGAGATCGGGAGATCAAGAGGACGAAGTGCTGCCGAATTGGAGAGTGGAGCCACGAATTTACAACAAGGATTAGCAGATCTTGGTGATCTCCTGCGCATAAAGAGTGGAATTTGAGAGATCTGAGACTAGTCCCCTATTCCTCCGGATTTAAGCTTGGTCTTAAATCCCGAGAAGTGCCATGATTTTGCTTAGTCAAAATCGCCGCTACTGCAATTACTTCCTTCGTGAAGTGAGAGCATTGATTATCCAACTTCTGCTAACCGGATCTGATCCGCGGTGGTCCACGGATATTAATATCCCCGACACAGGCAAAGATCACACGCAAGCAGCGGGTGATAAACGTCCGTTGCGCTATTTGACAAGAGTTGTAATCTTTATTTTCATTGTATAAAGGAGATCTTATAAAAAGATCAAATTTTTTTATTTGAGTTTATTGTAATGACCAAAGTTGTAATAGATTCAATCACAATGAAAACAGCGATTTTTGACCCAAACACCTACGTTCTCGGGAGCCACACAATTAATTTCTTATTAAACAGTAAGAAATTATAATGTAAGAGCAGATCTCAAGCTTGAGATCTCTTAATAAATACAAATCAACATTGTAGTTACAGTGTTGATTCCCTCTCAATAAATTTTCTTTCTCTTAATTCCCTTCCCAATCACGTGAGCACGGGAGAGAGAGAGAGAGAGAGAGAGAGAGAGAGAGAGAGAGAGAGAGAGCGAGAGAGAGATCGGAGAAAGGGGGAGAGAGAAGAGCCCGCCGCAAGCAAAACGCGAGAGAGAGAAGGGGAGCAACAACATCTCGGGCCCTGGGGTTTCCCTAGCGACATGCTGGCCGATAGCCTGTCACCGAAGCTTGCTGTAGCGCTTGAGCTCGAGCTCACCTGCAGCGCTTGAGCTTGAGCTCCCCTGTAAAGCCCTAAGCTCGTCTGTCTTGGATCAACCCCGCCTACATCTCGTTCACTCGCCTGAAGTTGCTCGAGCTCGCCTCAGGGGGTCCCCATGCCTGCCGCGCGACTAGAGTGGAGCTCGCCTGCACGAGCTCGCCTGCTACTGAACTCGCCCGCTCACAAGCTTGCCTGACACTCGCTCAACTCGCGTCGACCTCGCCAGACAGCCTCTAGCCCGTCTGAATCTCATGCTCGCCTACGGAGGTTTGATTCTTCACCCAAATCCAACAACCCACCCCGCCGCCCCTCCTCCCGTCGTCTCTCTCTCCTCCTCTCTCTCTCTCTCTCTCTCTCTCTATCTCTCTCTCTCTCTCTTTCATCCCTTTACTCCTCTCTCTCTGCTCTAGTAGGTCACAAAGCAAAGCCATGTCACTCCCTTGTGGGGGGGGTTGTTTTTGATTTCCAGTGAGTCACATCAAAGGAGCAATAGTTGTGGTTGTTAGTGTTATTGGTATGTATGTCATAGATCGTATTTTCCTAAAATAAAAAAATTTAACCTGCATTTTTATGAACCACATCCAGAAATATGATCAGTAGACTGTCGACATGGAGGGCACTTCCTCCAGCCTTTCTCCTCTTCTAATTTATTTGCTCCATCGCAATCAAAACCCTTGTCCCACTTAACACTGCACTTGCACTTGCACTTAACACTGCACTTGCAGCAGAACTCCATGTTGTAATAAGGACACTAGGCCATTGTAATAAAATTGTTACACTCGTTCAATATAGTATTTGAGCAGTCCGTATCCGGGCAATCTGCTGTACGTATCTTGAATCATACGGAATCGAATAAACTATCACCTCAGAAGCTGAATATATTCGAGCAAGAATTTTACGACATGATAAGGGCTTGAGAAGTTTGTGACAAATTGGGGACGGAAATTTGATCTCCGAATATCAATTGTTGACTGCAGCTGCAAAATACATATTAATACAGTTGATGCAATAAGGATGAGAGCACTTTTTCCTTTGAAATTTTTTATTTGGAGGTAAGGATTCCAAGCAGATTTCGCAAGTTCGAGGTTTTGAAGAGACCTTGAAGGGAATTATAAGGACCATATGTTTGTTGGCAAAGGATGAATTACCAAAAACATATGTGATTTCATTATATAAAGATCAAGGGTAACACTTATTCATCTTCTAGGTGCTGTTTGGTTTGTGGATCAAATTTGATGTGTGTAAATAGATTTTGAAAAACCCATAATTAAAAGGGGGAAATTGCTTCTGGCCCTCAATTTCCTTACAAATATTCCGCTCACCCTCAAGACTTTTTCAACATTCTCAAAATCCCCCAAAGCAAAGTCACAATTCTCTGAGCCCCAAAACACAAAACCCAAGAGTTTAAAACATGTGAAGACCATAATACTCTCTCTCTCTCTCTCTCTCTCTCTCTCTCTCTCTCTCTCTCCCCCCCCCCCCTCATGATGTCATTGTGATGATTTGAAATGGGTTTTGGAGGGTGGGATTTCTAGTTCCCTCCAAAAATTTCCAACGACGTCGACATCGGCAATAAAACTTTCTCGGCGTTCGTTCATGAGGTGAAGAAAACTGGGATCTTGAAGACGATGATAACGAGTTGCGAAGAAAAAGATGAGAACTCCGAAGACTCCCAGTGTAATTCTTTCCATTTTCTAACTTGTACTTGAATCTGAGTGTTATATTTTTTTGTTATTTTACATATCGTTGTAATTTTTTTGAAATCGATGACTTGAGATTAAAGTAGAGTCTGTAAATTTATATATTGTTGTTATTTTACTGTAATAAGTTTGTTGTTAAGGTTATGAGTTGGTTATGAGTTGGTTATGAAGGAAGGTTACATATTGGTTTTGAAGGTTACGAGTTGGTTGTGACGTTTACGAGTTGGTTGTGAAGGTTATGTGTTGGTTGTCAAGATTAGGAGTTGGTTGTGAAGGTTACGAGTTGGTTGTCAAAATTATGAGTTTGTTGTGAATGTTATTCGTTGGTTGTGAAGGTTGAAGAAATGGCGAACGCGACGAAGAACCATCCAGAAAAAGTGTTAGGCAGACTGGCGGTCGACCGCTAGTCAGCGGCGGTCGACTGTGAATGTGCACAAGGGTCAGGAAGACGGGCGGTCGACCGCTAGTCAGCGGCGGTCGACTGTGAATGTGCACAAGGGTCAGGAAGAGTTGGGAGTTGAAGGCGGTCGACCACGTGGACCCTGTAGGATTTTTAGGTTCTGTCGTTTAGTTCAGTCGACCGCGACGATCGACCGTGAGTTTCCTGTAGCCGATTTGTTCTCCGTCGGGAGTGTTCGATCGACCGCTGGGGTCAACCGCGATACTTACGCGGTCGACCGTCACGGTCGACTGCAGGCTGTTTGGGCTGGGCTTTGGGTTTTTAACCCGGTTCTTTTTGGAGCTGATATATAACTATAATCCTGATTAGTTAGGGTTAAACAAGGATGTTTTTTGAGTAGTCTTTTGGAGAAGATTGTTGTATCCAATTGTGGGAGATTTGTGAGAGATCTAGAGCTTTGTTTTAGGGTTTGGTCGGTGAGATTTGTAACTCTATTTGTATTTTCTTGATTTCTAATAGTAAGAACTCACTCTTCCTTGCCCCGTGGACGTATGCAACTTGTCGAACCACGTAAATAGTTTGTTCTTGCTATGATTGTGATTTACTTATTTGTCACGCCCTGCTTCCCAAAATACCAGAGAATCGGAACGTGAACAAACCCGCGACGTATTAGATTGAAAAGAAATATATACTATCAATTTTTTCTTTTCTTCTCAATCCAATACGCTAACCGTCAAATATATAAATCTCAGTCACAGGTCCCCGATCACAATAGTAAGAATATAAAGACAACCCAAAATAAGAAATAAACATATCATCAACAGATCATCACAGACATAAAATATGGGTTCAACATACCCTTACTACAACAACAGTTCAACTAGGAAATAAGAAATACATAGTCCATAATAAAAAGGAAATACTAACAAAATAACCAAATCAATCACCAACTAAAGAAAAATACTGTAAGAGTGTTCTATCAGCTACTACAGAAAGAAAAGCATGTCTAGGCTTCAGTTTGTTTTTCCACTCCATCAGAAGGACACTCCGACTGGGTATACATCGGCTCTGCTGCCTCCTCGAACTGGACCTGTTCGTCCCCTAAGTCTGACGCACACCAGAGAAAACAGGTGTACGTTAGCGTGCATGGCACACGGCAAGATCTCCCATGGAAAATAAAGCGGTCGTATGACCCATGTTATGACAGTAATAATACCAATAGAAAGACAATGACACATGCAACTGAAAATCTAAATAAATCAAGATGGAATCCTATACTGAACATAATAACATACATCTATATACATACAGTAACCGGGTCGGATACTAACCATCCTAAATCTCACTGGTCCACATCTCACACAGAGTCATCGCTCATATCATCGGATAACTAACTGTTCACAAATCCCCTACGTGCATCCAAACCCGCGAAACGGTTCAGTAAGAGGACTACACGCAATCTGGTTTTGGCCTGGTTCGAACTCAAGCAAAACTCGGGTGATGAAATGATTTCACTAACCAAGTGCAAAACGGTTCACTTGGCCTAACAAACTAACCCCAGTGCGAAATGGTTCACTGGTGTGAGTCTGGAAGATACATCAACTGTCTTATCCTATCACATGAACAATGTCTTCCCCATCCTAATTCTTCTCATTTTTCTAAGTCAACTATAATCCTTATTGGAACTCGGGTTCACCACCTAAACTCAGTCAACACATGTAGGCTGTCAAAAAAAATCAAAATAGATAGCTAATCCCCCATCAAACACCGATGATGGAAGTTACAATCTGACGACTTCCAGAAGGCTATAATTTGAAGACTTTCACATAGACCGATGAAGGTTACAATCTGATGACCTTCACAACAACTGATAAAAGCTCTAATTAATAGTCTTCAAAATCAACATCGGGAATTATAATCTGACGACTCTCATATTTTCAAGGAGCCAAGATAAAGATTACAAGATAATAGTCTTTGCAACGCTCTGCAGAAGAAGCTATAAGTCATTGGCTCCTTCTAAAAATGTGGAATTCATCTTCGCGTTTCAATTCCTAAAACGCAGGCGACCCCCGCGTTTCCAAGCTTCAACAAGCAAAACACGAGCGACCCTCGAGTTTCCAACCTTCAGCAAACGAAGCGCAGGCGACCCTCGCGTTTCCAACCTTCAGACTCCAAAACGCGAGCGGCCCTCGCGTTTTTCAACACCCAGCGAGTACCCAACTCCGCGTTTCCATTCTAAAACGTGGAGTTAGGGTCCTGAATGCCAACGTGGGCGTTTGACTCGTTCAAACACGAGCTGAACGGTTGCAGGAACCGTTTTCCCTCTACGATTTGAGGGATTTTCGTCCCACTTAGGAGCAGATTAAGGGGGCGGTTACACCCCTCTTAACCCCATTATGGAGAGAATTAAGGGGGGGCAGTTACACCCCTTAATTCCCTATAAATATGGGTAAACTCAATGGAGTTCGGGCTGGCTTTTTGGATCTGAGACTTGGCAGCGAGGAGGAGATCTTTGGCTTCTTCTTGGGGATCTTCAATTTGGAGTTTTGAAGATCAAAACTGCACAAAAGAGAGATCAACATTCATCTTTTGGGAGCAGTCCTGAGAGCTTTCGGCCTTGGCGGATTAACCGACTTTCGGTTCAAATCAACTCTTTCATAGAGTTTTAAACTCGTTCAGAGTTATCAACTCATCAAGAGTTTTAAACTTGCCACGCAAGTTCTCCACAGCATCGAATCGTGAGGAGAAGATATCGTTCCAGTGAATCAAGACGTTTGGATCGTCAACGGAGAGCAAATTCGACCCGAGCATTCGAAGGAGGCACTCCATCGCCACCGTGAAGAACCCAGTTTTAAACAAAGAGGAGAATCCAGATCGTTCTCCTCTCTTTTGTAATCAAAATCCAAATTGTAATTGAGATTGAAGGAATACAAATCAATTTTCTTTCGTTTCTTTCACTATAAATCTTCCCACAAACAACACACTCACACATGTCACTAGGTCTGTTCATGACGCACGAGACCACTAAGTCATGAACTACTATGGTTCTTAATCACAACAGGAAGCAATAAATAAAACTAATTCTATATAATAATAACATGGCATGTCGAACATGATTAAACAAGTTTGTAAAGCATGAATAAGCACTACATTAAAACATGGAATGCATAGACCGCCCACCACAATATAAATGCACACATGGATAGGTTTCATTAATAACTTACTATCAGGAGTCCAAACTTCTCATGTAAGCTAATCGTAATTAAGTATCATCTAATTATAAAAATACGGTCAAAAGAAACCGAAAACTAATATCATTTTGCACATGAAATGTCGTGTATTCTTTTTCCAAAATTATTCTTTAAAATTATTTCTCATTATAGCTAACTTGTCATTTCATGTCCGTAATTTCTTAAAATATAATTAACAACCTTATTAATCTAATTTCCACCCGCGCACACGTCATTTTATGCTTGTTAACTTCCAGCTATAAGCTAGTATCATAACTCCTCATTTCACGCAGATATTCAAATACTCACATTAACCACTATAATGGTATTAATCAAAATAGTATATCTAACCAAGATAATTAACAATAACAATTATAAAATAATACTAATTAAGTGGCGAGATCTTGCATCGGTGTATTCATCGAACGAATAAACGTCGACGACGGGAAAGAATTATCAAGGGACTACAGCGATGGGGTAGGAGGACCCGAGTGTGGCGACAACGGCGATGGATGTGGACTGCATCGGGTGGTGGTAGCGTGTTGAGGCTGATGTCGTGTGGAGGGCAGCTTGTCGGAGGTGAAGTAGGGAGGAGGAGCTCGAGGAGGAGGGGAGCTCGGTGATGGTGGGTGTGGGTAGAGTTGGTGGCGACGGTGGTTGGCGGGTTGGGCAGCGAATGAGGGGAGGGCAGAGGTGGTCCGGGAGCGGTTTAGGGGTCGTCGACGAGAGGAAGAGATGGTGGAGGAGCTTAAGGTGGGCTTATGGTCGAGTGAGGAGAGCGAGGAGGAGACTGGCGCGATCAGCCGGGCGTTTGGGAGGGGGTGAATTCTGTGGGCGGGTGACGGGATCCGGTGGGTGGCATGGAGACGACAGCGGCTGGTGCAGCTGATTCTGATGGAGACGACGGCGTGAGGCGGAAGGACGGGCGGTTGGCGACCGAGATCTAAGAGGCTTGGGGGTCGTCGGAGAAGGGTGAGCGGCGGCGGCGGTTTTGGGTTCGAAGCTGAGGAGGCGGAGGAGAAAAAGGGGGTGAGGGCTGTGGTGGAGACTGAGAGGAGACAGGGGTTGGGCGACGGTGTGGTGGTCGGAGCGAGTGGTTGGGTGAATTTGGAGCACGGCGGCTAGTCGGATCGGTCGGTGAAGAGCACGAGAGAGAAAAGAATGAGAGGGGATAGATGGCGGCGATTTTTAGACAGGGGAGAGAGGAGTGTTGTGTTGATGTGAGAGGTACAGTGAGAGAAAGAGAGAGAGAGAGAGAGAGAGAGAGAACTAAAAATGTGGTGATGGGAACAGGAGGACGTGGGATGATGGGGGGAAACATGGGGGTATTATTTCGGGAAGAGTGGAGAGAGAGGGGGAGTGTAATAATATTTAATTATTATTATTAAAACGAAAATGAGTAACAAAACTAATTAAATTGTTACAAAAATCAATTAAAGATAATTCAATTTATAATTAGCCAAATAAATATAAAAGCTAATTTTTAAATCATTAAAAATTCTAGAAAACCGGTTAAAATATAAATATTCTATTTAATAATAAAAATTTAATATTTAAATACCAAGAGAATTATTTAAATCAGTATCGAAAAATTATGATTATTACATTATTAATTGTGATTTATCTCGAGTTATTGTTCGTGTCACCTTGAAGCTTCCGCTGTGCACAACAATTGGTATCAGAGCCAGGTTAGGCTTGGAGCTTGTTCGAAGGATTCGGTGAAGAATTCCTATTCGAAGAGTTAGGTCAACAACATGGGAGAAGAAAACACATCAGGTTTGTCTCTTACGAAGGCGATACAGAGTCTGAGCATCAATAACATGAAGATTGATGTTCCGAAGTTCGACGACAAGATCAATTTCGGATTGTGGAGGTGTCAAGTGATGGACGTTTTGAATGCATATAATTTAGAGGAGACTCTTGAGTTACAAGAGAAACCCGCTGATATGGAGGACAATGTTTGGAAGAAGATGAATAGTAGGGCTTGTGGAGTAATTAGGTCATGCTTGACGCCGGATCTTATTTATGACATGATGAACGAGATGTCGGTGAAGAGAATGTGAAAAATACTCAATGAGAAGTATCTTACGAAGAGTATTGAGAATAGACTTCACTTGAAGAAGAGGGAAGTTTCCATCAGGGAGCATGTCAATAATTTTACAAAGCTACTTTCAGATATGACCAATATGGATATCATGGTTGAGGATGAAGACAAGACGATGTTACTTTTGTGTTCGTTGCCCGAGGATGATTATGGTACATTCGTTCTCACTATGATCAATGCAAGAACTATAGTTAGCTATAAGGAGGCGATCTCAGGTTTGATGAATTATGAGTTGGGGAAGAGTGATGGTGAACCCTCCGAAAGGCATCAGGAGATGCATTAGCTATTTGAGGCCGAGATCCAAACCGTCGCCAGTTCAACCACTCAAAGTCAAAGAATAAGAGTGCTTATAAGAGTGTTGGTAAAAATCAATATCGGTATTATAAAGAAGAAGGACATTGGAAGATTGACTGCCCAAAGTAAAAAAAAAAGCCGGGAAGAACAAAGAAAAAGCTGCACAAGCTTCAGAAGTGAATGTTGCAAAAGCTATTGGTGAGCATTCAAATTCTTCGGGCTACTCGTGCCCTGCCCTACCATCGGTTTGCTATGCTGATTCTACAGAGTGGATAATGGATTCAGGAGCTACATGTCACATATGCCCTAGGAGGGATTTGTTCTTCAGCTTTGAGGAGCTGGAAAGAGGGTATATCGTGCTTATGGGTGATGACCACGTATGCCCTATTGGTGGTATTGGTTTAGTCTGGATTAGGATGCATGACGGAGTGATTAGGGAGTTGAAGGAAGTGAGGTTCATGCCGCAGTTGACGAAGAACATCATTTCTTTTGGTACTTTGGAGGTAGCTGGATATAGAGTGATCTTAGAGGATGCTACAATGAAGGTCACAAAGGGTTCTATGGTGGTGATGTGAGGTGTTAGGGAAAATAACCTATACTACTTGAAGGGCAAGACAGTTACAGAGGGTCTGGCAGCTTCTATCACTACAGAGGAGGACACTACCACTTTATAACACATAAGACTTGGACACACAGGTGATAAGTCTCTACAGTCATTACAAAACAGGGACTATTAAAAGGTGCTAAGACCTACAAGATGGAGCTATGTGAGCATTCTGTACTTGGGAAGAAGACTAGAGTAAAGTTTAGCACCGCTATTCATAACATCCGAGGTACATTGGATTATATTCATACAGATGTTTGGGATCCTTTCAAGAACATATCTCTTGGTGGGGCTAATTATTTTGTTACTTTCATTGATGATTATTCCAGGAGGAATTTGATATATCCTATAAAGCATAAACATCAGGTCCTGGATATTTTTGTGAAGTGAAAAATGAAAGTGGAGCTGCAGACATGTAGAAAGTGTTAGACCCTAGAGGGGGGTGATTAGGGTCTTATGCTAATCTAATCCGATTAAATGCCAATTAAAAATAATTAACAACTATATTCTTGTAAGATAGGTATACAATCTATTATGGGCAAGAATATGCAATATACACAAAGTGATATATCCTATATGATGAAATATATATGCAATGATATATAAACTAAGGGTGATATAAACATAAATAAGATAAATAAGATAGTGGATAATATGAACTAAGAGTAAATGACAATGGCGATATAAGATATGAGCATGAATATAAATGAACGCCAAAGCACACTCAAACACACTATATGATCACAGAGTTCGGACCTTCCGTCCTACGTCTCCGCTCCCCACTCCTGGGGAGAAATCCACTAACACAATCCGGTTTGAAAGCCGGAACTTCTTCTACACACTCGGTTTTCTAGCTAACCGAAAACTCTACAACTCACACTCTTGCAATCACACTCTACACCCACTAAGTGTTGGACCTAGCCGTGTCTCCCTCAAGTGCTCGGTTACAACCTCTCCCTAGGCACGTCAACCGACGCCACTCCTCTTGGGACGATCCCCGACTCTCACCACACACTCCTCACTCGGTGTACAAGAGTATTACAAAGTGATTTAACAATTAAGCACAATATAGCAAATGATTGTTCTCTCTAACAAGGTGAGAACTCAATTAGGCTCAACTCAATGTCACACTATCCCACAACCCAATTATATAATGTAGAGCAAAAGACAAAAACAGCCCCAAGGCAACGGTCAAAAAACTAGCCGTTGGAAGCTGAAGGAACACTCATCGATCGACCGGAAAATTCGTCGGTCGACCGAAAATTTTCATCGGTCGACCGGACCGGTCGACCGACAGCTTTCTGTCGCTCAGTGAACTTTTGACCTTAGGTTCGGTCGACCGGTGCGGTCGACCGAAAACAGATATGACAGGTCTGAAAAATTGTTTATTTGATTTTAAAATGCTGTTTAAAAATATCAAATAAAATCCAAAAAAATGTAAAACTTTGGGGAATAATTGTAAACATGATAATAAACATGCTACAGCGACTGGTTATCAAAAAGAACTTCCCAAATGAAAAATATCATTATTTTGCAAACATGTTCAAAAACATGAAAACCTGAAAATTGATATTTTGATATTTTGTCATAAACCAACTTTTGAAACTTTGTGAAATATTTTTATAGACTTAGTAAAACATGTATAAACTGATATTGAAGTCTACAAACTAAGAATACAATATTTGCACAAAATTGCATATTCTATGCAATAAATACCAAAACACAATGTAAATATGAAACATGTAATTTCATATTTATAAACATGAAAACTAAAACTTGTGTTGTATATATATGTGAACTAATATTTATAAACATGAAAACTAAAACTTGTGTTGTATATATATGTGACTACATATATATACAAGGAAACCAATAAAATGTGTGTGTATAGATAATTGAGCTTAGAGTACTTAACACACATAATATAAATCCTAAACTACATTACCCAAGCAATCTTGATCTTCAATTAAGCTTGACTTGGTACACGTTGCGGATGAAGCTTGAACTTGATCTTTAACTTGAATTGTTGTATAGGCTTCAATCCGACATTCCGCCAACCTCCTTTAGATATGATCGTTGAAGCTCTATTCCATCCATCCTCCAACAACGTTGTTTGTCTACAATACATAGGAATGCACAAACACTAGACAAACAACATTAGTAGTAAATTGTTTGTAAATCATCATAAAAAACAAGAGGGCCAACAGAAAGGTGAAGACTCTATGTTCAGATAACGGTGAAGAGTTCAAGAGTGAACTATTTCTACAGTTTTGTAGGGATCACGGTATTAGAAGACACTTCATAGTTCGAGAGACACCGCAACAGAACGTGGTGGCTGAGAGATTGAACAGTACCTTGTTGGAGAAGGTGCGATGTATGATGACGCAGAGTGGATTGCCTAGATCCTTTTAGGCCGAGGCATTGGTTTATGCGAGCCATCTTGTGAATAGGTTGTTGTGCACTGCGATAGGCAGGAAGACTCCTTTGGAGCGTTGGTTTGGTTCGGTGGCTAGTGACTATGAGTTACTTCAGATATTTGAGTGTTCAGCTTATTACCATGTTAGTGATGGTAAATTAAATCTGAGTGTGAGGAAAGCAGTCTTTATGGGATTTAGAGATGGAGTTAAAGGCTTCAAGTTATGGGATCCACAGGACAAGAAGATAGTTATTAGCAGAGATGTCACATTTGATGAGGCGTACATGATGAGGTCTCGAGTCCCTCAGTAGGTGGAGGGAGACCAGACAGTTGAGATATCGCAGAAGGTAGAGGATGATGTAACTCTACCCATTCCAGAGAGCATTGTATCCATCGAAGCTCCTACAGAGGTAACACTGGGAGGAGATAGGATAACAACCGAGCAGATTGAGGATACAGTGGAATATGAGACTCAGGAACAAGGTCATATTCAGGGGTCCATTGCAGCAGATAGACCGAGGAGGGTGATTCGTCGGCCAGCTAGGTATAATGATGTCATGGTCGCATATGCATTATCAGTAGCAGTCGTTGATGATATAGTTCCATCCACATTCAAGGAGGCAGAGTCTAGCCCCGATTCGATCAGGTGGAGGGAAGCTATGGAGGACGAGATGCAGTCTCTTCAGAAGAACAACACTTGGACACTTGCACATCTACCTAAAGGTAAGAAAGCTATAGGTTGCAAGTGGATATATGCGAAGAAGGAGGGATCTTCTATTGGGAACATTCGGTTCAAAGCCAAATTGGTTGCCAAGGGATATGCACAGCTTGAGGGCATTGATTACAACGAGGTATTTTCACCCGTTGTGAAGCATTCGTCGATTCAGATTTTATTAGCGTTGGTGGCATAGTTGGATTTGGATTTGGTTCAGATGGATGTGAAGACAGCTTTTCTACATGGAGATTTAGATGAGGAGATCTACATGACACAATCTTTGGGGTTCAAAGCTGCAGGAAAAGAAGAATTAGTTTGCAAACTGAAGAAGTCTCTTTATGGTTTGAAGCAATCGTCGAGACAGTGGTATAAGAGATTCGACAGCTTCATGATTGGCCATGGGTATACGAGGAGCCCATATGACCCATGTGGTTACATGCACAGGCTACAGGATGGTGAGCACATATATTTGTGTAGGCTGTCTAAAAATCACAATGAAGGTTACAATCCGACGACCTTCACAACAATCGATGAAAGCTCTAATTCAACAGCCTTCACAATCAACATCGGGAGTTACAATCTGATGACTCTCATATTTCAAGGAGCCAAGACGAAGATTACAAGACAATGATCTTTGCAACGCTATGAAAAAAGAGATTACTTGTTGATAATCTCTTCAAAGCAAGATGCGGAACTCATCACCGTGCTCTAAGACCAAAACACAGAGGTCCTCCTTGCGTACCAACACCAAAACGCGGAGGTCCTCCTCGTGTGTCAACATTAAAAACGCTGGAGTCGGACCTGCGTTACAACATCAAAACGCCATAGTCAGACCTACATTGCAACATCAAAATGCGAGGGTCAGACTCGCGTTTTTTGTGTTTGACTGATTCAAACAGAACCTGAACGGTTTTTAAAACCGTATCTCCACTTAATGGTGTCGGTTACACCCCATTATAGAGAGATTTTAGGGGGGATCACACCCCTAAACAGTTCCAAAACTGTTTCCTATGATTTAAGGGCGGTTACACCCCACTTAAGAGTGATTTAAGGGGTGGTTACACCCTTTAATCCTCTATAAATAAATAAAAATCAATTCAGTTCAGGGGTTCGGTCTGTTGGAACTTCTTGGCAGCAACAGAAGAGATCCTTGGGCAGGCTTTTGAGGAGATCGACGTCATCCCTCAGCAACATTCGACAACAGGAGCTTCTTCATCCTTGGCTATTAACCGATTTTCGGTTTAAATCAACTCTTTTTCAAGAGTTTAAGCTCGTTCAGAGTTATCAACTCGTCGAGAGTTTCAAACTTACCACGCAAGTTCTCCACAACGTCAAATCGTGAGGAGGAGACATCATTCCAGTGAAGCAAAACGTTGGATCGTCAACGGAGAGCAAACTCGACGCGAACATTCGAGGGAGGCATTCCATCACTACCGTGAAGAACCCATAATTAAACAAAGGGATGAATCAAATTCATTCTCCTCTCTTTTGTAATCGGAATAAAAATTGTAATTAAGATCGAAGGAACACAAATCAATTTTCCTTTATTTCTTTTACTGCAAATTTTTCCACAAACAAAAGATGGCGACTCCACTGGGGACGAGCTTCTTTGATGAAGAAGTGGTGGCGCAATTCTATGTTCATCTCACTGGAACAACCGTCGAAACTCTCGTGGTAGAGTTTGATCAAGCTAAGTTTGAGGAGGCTATCTCCTCCGGATCCCTTAGCCCCAAGGCTATGCGTAGGATCCACAAAGTTTCTAAGGAGACTAAAGCTACAGTTGTGGCTGACTCATCAAAGGGCTGTCTCCCCTGGGGGTTGCACTGTTCATACAGTCCCCTCTCTGAAGGAGAAGACTTAGCTTCGGCACAACTCCAAGAAAGTCGATCCTCCAACCAATGCGAGCTTCGCGTTCGTGAGCCTAAACGCGACCCTGAGCCGAAACATGAGCTTCGCGAGAACCAGACTGAACGTGGCCCTTAATGGCACGTTTTACAGCCAAAACGTGAACCTCGAGCCTTTGTTGAACGCGAACTTCAACTTCGCGTTTCCCAGTCAAAACACGACCCTCACGTCGACAATGAAGAATGCGACCCTCATGTTGCCAAACCAAAATGCGGACCCGTGTTTCAAGTGCCAAACGCGACCTTCGTGTTTCTAGTGCCAAACGCGACCTTCGCGTCTCAAGTGCCAAACGCAACCTTCGTGTTTCTAGTGCCAAACGCGACCTTCGCGTCTCAAGTGCCAAACGCAACCCTCGCGTCCTAAGTTCCAAATCTAATACATAACCTGGTGTATACCGTGGAGCGTGACTAGATTAAGGGGCGGATGTCAAAAGTCCATGGATCCAAGGCATCTAAACTAGATTCATGTCCACCAAGAACCAGTCATATCCAATTATAGATTGGGGGTTCTAGTTCAAACCTCACGATCAGTGAGTAATTCTCCTCGAATCTTTACAACAGATTTGAGATAGTTCATATCGAGAGAAAGACCGATGCAACAAATTATTCGTTCATTCCAATATGAACGACTTATCCCTACGGTCCTCTCGGGGAATCAATGCTGCTCATATGCGGCCAAACTATTGGTGTTCGGCCAATTTACGAACGTTACTTTGCCCAACCAACGATGACATTCTCACATGAAGAAGTCTGCTACATTAATCGCGGTCGAAATTCTGCTACAGTAACCGCGGGTCGAAAATCTGCTACAGTAACCACGGGTTGGGTTTCTACTGTAGTAACCGTGGTCGGAATTCTGTTACAGTAACGCGGGTCGGATTTGCTACAGTGCTCGCGTTCGGGGGTCTTCTACAGTAACCGCAGTCGGAATTCTGCTACAGTAACACGGTCGGATTGCTGCAGTAACCGTGGGTCGGTTTTTTCTGCTACAGTAACCGCGGGTCGGACTCGTCCAACCCACGCCCCCAAGGGACGGATCCGTCCGTCGTGCTGTTTTGACCCGAAAACGCGTTTTTAGGCTGTTTCGATCGGTTTTTTCTGTTCCAGAGGTTCCTAACTGACTTGATATCATCCACAAACATGGTTAGGCCGTTATTGACTGAAGATAAGTCCAAATTACTCATTCTCATCCATATACCCGCATCCGGAGCCCTATAAATACAAGCCTAGGGCCTCCTTTCAGGGGGGATTAATTATCAAGACGAGGAGGTGTTGCTGGATTAAAGAGTCAAAGGAGCACGAATTTCAGCGAGGGTTGACAGATCTCAGTGAGTTCTTCGGCATAAAGAAGGAGAGTTTGAGAGATCTGAAGCCTGTTCCCGTCCGTTCCTCAAGATTAGGCTTGGTCTTAATCTCGAGAAAAGCTACCGATTTTGCTTGGTCGATTTCAGCGCTTCAAGCAAATACCTATTTGGTGAGGTAGGAGCTCTGCCAAATTTTTCAACAACCGGATGTGATCAAAGGTGGTCCACGGATAAATCCCGGCACAGGCAAAGACACTCACGCAAGCAGAAGACCGATAAACGATCTACCTACGTTTGTTTGATAAAGTTGTAAACTTTTTTTATTTTCATTGTGTAAGGAGATCTTATAAAAAGATTAACTTTTTATTTTATTCGAGTTTATTGTAATGACTAAAGTTGTAATAGATTCGATAGCAATGAAAACAATAACTTTCGACGCAAACAGATCTGAACTAAATATATTATATTTTTTATTATCAATTTACTTTAGATTATAATATTAATATTTAATTTTAATATATTTATTTCATGAAGAAGGGATATCACTTAACCTTAGTACTACATCATCGATGATTCTACAACATTTATCATTAAACACTTACTATTAACATCTCTATCAACTTTCTTGTTGTAGCCTTTGCAAACATAGAACTGCTGCTCAACTGTATTATAAATGGTAGTTATCGTTGCCATAAAGGGGCGATAGTGTATATTGGTAAATTATTTTTAGGTTTAATTGTATGAATTTTAGAGTAGGTTTTCTAAGATCATATCTCTTTCGAATGTTATAATAGTTGTATATATTAGTAATTTAAATTTATGTTGCATTTATAAAGAGCCTTAATGGAGTTGCTTTTGTTTTGGCAGCTTACTCTAAAAGAGTGCTGCATATTAGCTTTAAAATAAAATATTTTTTACGGTGTTATATGGACATTTGCTTGGTTTACTTACTATTCTCTTGTTTCTTTAGTAAGTTGTATTTTGGGTTGATATATATATTATTGACGTAATTTACATGACATGCATATCTCTCTATAAATTTGAGACAGATATAAAGTGAATTTTATATTTAGTAACATTTAATAAGAATTTTAGTAATAAAATATATTACCTTCATATTTAGAGATCTTGAAATTTAATAGTGCTATTACATCATTATCTTTTATCATATCTTTAAGAATTTATCATTCGTTAGTAGTCATACCCCTAAATAAAGTCACACGCAGGATCATGATACTATATAAGAAAAAGAAAAATATCGATCTTATATTTTTTTACTTACACAGAGTTATGACATAGTAATTTTTCTTTTATCTTCCATGAAGAATGTTTCTTTCATTGGAACAAAGTTGTTCAATATATATTCTTCAGGGGGGATTCAGTTGGTGCTTTTTTGATAAATATAACTTATGTTAGTGATAATTGAAGTGATTCATGTACGTTCAGAATTTTATTTGAAATAAAAACTGCTTGATTCTTTGAAGGATATCTCTAAATTTTCTGATAGTTCTCCATACATAAATCTTTGTAATATTTTACCCTATAAATATTATTACCAATAGAGATCAATATTTATAAATTATAATAAATTAATATTAAGCTATTATATTATAGTCCATTATTATTTTTTTGCAAAAATAATAATTATATGCAGTTACTTTAATTTATATATTTTTGCTGCTCTAACATATTGATAAAATTATATGCAGTTACTTTAATTTATATAATAACATTAATTTTTAATCTATCATATATTTTAAAAATTTTATTCTTTGACTGGATATTTTTAATCTGTTATTATTGCTATTTTTTTACCAGCATCGACTTGACTTTTTTTATATTCTGAAAAATAGTAAACCTTAAATTATAAGTTACATTTATATATCTTAACAAAAGAATATCAAACAATTACTCTTTTCTTTGCTAAGTTTTAAAATTTTAGCTTTTATTTTGTGTAATTTTAAACTTTTGAGAGTATTTTGTCTAATTTTTAAAATGTTCTGCTTTTTTTTGTAATACTTCATATAATAAACTGATACCATGGAGCTGTTTCATATATTTTATTAATCTTATTTAAATTATTGAGCTATAGATAGTTCATAGGATATTATGAAAGGATATAACTATGATTAGATTGGTTATAATTTAAATTAAATATTTAAAATAGTACAAGGTAATTTTTACTATGAAAAGCTTTTCCCGAACTCGTGTTTTTAAAGGGAGTATGATTTTTATTTTTCTTAATTTTTATTTTTTATAATTTTGAGAATGACTTTTGTCTTTTTAATTTGTTTTGTGGATTTTGCAAATATCACATCCACATTATATACATTTGTAGGTCTATGCTATTCCTGGGTTTGACCTTTCGGGCAGATAATATTTGTCTTATTAATTTATTTGGTTTTTGTATATACACCCTTCATTTTGTAGATATTTATAAATTTGGTATTTAATAACTTTATTTAGATTTACATTTCAATTTAAATTGTATCCTTATCTTCATACTATGTATATCTAATAAGAATTCATCAATTTATCAACTTACTCTTACTTAATGGATTAATATTTTAATTCCAATGGTATTTTGTCTATTGAAAGATTTTCTTAAATTATAAGTTATATTTTTCTATATATTAATAAAAGAATATCAAACAATTACTCTTTTCTTTGCCAAGTTTTAAAATTTTAGCTTTTTATTTTGTGTAATTTTAAACTTTTGAGAGCACTTTGTCTAATTTTTTAAACTTTTGCTTTTTTGTAATACTTCATATAATAAACTGATGTCACGGAGCCGTTTCATATATTTTATTAATCTTATTTAAATTATTGAGCTATTGATAGTTCATGGGGGTATTAGGATAAGATATAACTATGATCAATAGATTATAATTTAAATTAAATATTTAAAATAGTACATGGTAATTTTGACTATGGAAAGCTTTTATCGAACTTGTGCTTTTAAAGGAAGTATGATATTGTTTTCCTTAATTTTTTTATACTTTTGAGAATGGCTTTTATCTTTTTAATATGTTTGGTAGATTTTGTAAATATCACATCCACATTATGTACATTTGTAGGTCTGCCCTATTCCTAGTTTGACATTTAGGCCAGACATAATTTGTCTCATTAATTTATTTGGTTTTTACATATACGCCCTTTATTTTGTAGATATTTATAAATTTGGTATTTAATAACTTTATTTACATTTCAATTTAAAATGTATCCTTATCTTCATACTATGTATATCCAATAAGAATTTTTTTATTTATCAATTTACTATTAATGGATTAATATTTGAATTTCAAGGGTCTTTTTGTCTACTGAAAGATTTTCCCGAAATCGTGCTTTTAAAGAGAGTATGATTTTAACGTATGTATATGCAATGCACATTATTGTCATAGGGCTAAAGCCCAACAGACCAGAAAAGGCCGCAACACAATTGGCCATCTTTTTTTTTTGTTTCTTCTTCATTTCACTTTTCTTTTTTTTAGTGTAATTTCACAACTAGACGCTTAAAAGGTTTTTTACTATGAACTTATAGCGGAAATCCAACAGTGTAACTATCTTATTTGTTAGTCACTAGGTTTTATAAACGTACGATACACGTAGTTGAATATCATAATTAAGTACTTTTAGTTTATTTCCTTACTAAAAGTTATCCTTCGGTGCCACTTCGATAATTTTTGCTCATTTATGTCTCTAAACTTTAATATTATGATTTTTTTTCTTTGTCTAAATGGGCTACACCCAATTTAAGTTTTCATATTGATAATAAAATTGATACCAAACAAATATAATCTAAAGACAATTTAAATTTTCATGTTATTTTGACCTGACATGAAACCAAGCTTGACTTGAGAAAGTATAGCGTCATAAAAGTGGAAAATACCTAAAAAATAGCGTTATAAGCCAAGATAATTAATTAAAAATGGGCTAAAATGACCGAAAAGAGAATATGGAGTTTGTTCCTTTTCATTAATCGACTTCAGAAAATATCATAAACTAAAGATTAATGTTAACTTTAGTTTACTTTTATATGATAAAAGCATCTATATAAGCATATAAAAATACTAAAAATGTTCATGAAAATTCCTTCTAAATAATCGTAATCTTACTAAAATAATTGAAATATTCTATAAAATATTTAGGAAATATTATCTTTTATTCTTTCTATTTGATTTTTTTTATTGAGCCGAGATCAATCCTTTTCCACCTTTATATTTTTCTTAAGCAATCCTAGAGCAGTTTCTTCATCGTCTACATTTGTGACATCGGGCTAGAGCTAGATTTCTTATGATGTTATCTTTCCGTAGTCTATTATCAATTAATAGTACTTACGTATTTTTGTTGCTCTAACTTATTAGTAAAATTATATATAGCTACTTTAATTTATATAGTGAATTTAACTTTTAATCTATCATACATTTTTTAAAAATTTTATTCCTTAAATAAATGTTTTTAATTTATTGATATTGTTACTTTTTTTACTGGCATCAACTCACACTACCATTAGATTTTGAAAAAGGTAGTAAACTTTAAATATGAAGTAAATTTACACACCTTAATGAAAGAAGATGAAAAGTTTCTCTTTTTTTGAAAATTTTAAAATTTTGGTCCTTTAATGTAATTTTGAAGTTTTGAGGGTGTGTTTCGCACTTTTTAAAATTTGGAAGGTGTTTTTTGAAAAATTCGAATTTTAAGTTGGGTGCTAGAAATTTTTATATCTCATGCGTTGGTGGTAAATTTTCAAATATCAAAATACTTATTTCATCTCTAAAATTTTAAGAGTATTTTTTTTTACAATTAATGAGAGTTTTGGTTGTCTTTTACAAAATTCAAATTTTTAGTGGTTTGCTGATAATTTATAGATTTAATATGTACTGATTATGCATTTTGAAATTTTAGGGTTTTTTGTGATTTTTATTTTTTTGGGGAGTTCTTTTCTAATTTTTTGTAACTTTCAGGTTATTTTTATTAAATTTTAAAATTTAAGGTGCCTAATGGTAATTCCTTGAATTCATCTTTGTTCTTTGCAAGTTTTAAAATTTTAGGTATTTTTTTTTTATAATTTGGACTTTTAAAGGTGTTTTTATAATCTTTAAAACATTAAGGATGTTAATTGGAAATTTTAAGTTCTTCGAGGGTTGCTTTTAATTTCCAAATTTCATATTTATTATTTTAAGTTTTGAAAATTTTGAGTACTTGTGTACTTTTGATCTTTGAGGATATTTTGTGTATTTTTTGAAGTTTTTTGTCTTTTTTAATACTTCATATATTATAGCATATTAGCGATGTATGATTTCTTTATATATTATAGCATGTTAGCGATGTATGATTTCTTTACCTAACAAACTAATACCATGAAGTTATTTTATGTATTATATTAGTCTTATTTTTTTACTAATATAGTAGAGCTATTTCATATATTTTATTAATCTTATTTTTTAAATAGCCGTTTTATGTATTTTATTAATCTTTTTTTAAATGTTGGGTTATATATAGTTCACGTAAGACTAATATAGGATATACTTAGCATTATGATAGATTAAGATTTAAATAAAATATTCAAAATAGTGAAAGATAATATTGATCATGAAAACTTTTTTTCGAACTCGTGCTTTTAAAGGGAGTACGATACTGAAAGGGAGGCCCCATTTTAGTGCTTAACATTGCGAAGCAAAAAGTGAATGTAAATCTCATAGAACGTTGTGTATGGAAATATGAACGAGATTCTAAACCATAAATAAATAGCCGAAATTTATAAATTGTTTCCTTGCCGTCATATAAATTAATTGTGTTATATGAGTGTTATGATAAAATTTGTTCTATTTTGATTGTAGCTTTACAGGAGAAGTATGGAACTCTATAATGAGCTGGTTGCAATTTAATTGGAGGTATTGTGATTGGAGACTTCTTCTTGATTGGTTTTGCACAAGGATGAGAGAGAGGTAACGGATTCAAACAAAGAATAAGAAGAATGGCTTTCCTGGCAACTATTTACAGGATTTGGATAGAGAGAAATACAAGGATTTTTCAGGAAAAATGCAAGAGTTTGGAGCTTCTAGTAAAGGATATTAAAATTGATATTCTGTCTACTAATCTCAATCTACCTATAGCTGATTCCAATAGAGATTGGTTACTCTCTTTGTAGGGTTTTATATGTAAAGTTTTTTTAAATACTTGTTTCAGGTTGTTATCTCATTAAATTGTAAATGAGATCTTGATGTACATATAACTCTTCATTTGGTGAATGAATAAAATTTCTTCATTGACCAAAAAAAAAGATAAAATTTCTTCTAAAACAATCAACTAACATATGCTCCAAGTTGGCAGCACTATCTTTTAGGCTCTGAATATTGTACTATCTCCCTCTTTTATGCTTTTTTACGTTGTTTGCCCAAATTAAGAATGATTGGAATAGGATAATAGAGTGTATTTCTAATCAGCTTAAAAAAGATGAATTGGTAAAACCATTGCTATGAGGTGTTGACCTTTTTAAACCGTACCTAAGTACTTATCTCAATCCTTCATGTAAATTTTGTATTTGATAAATAAAGACCAATTAATTTGTTCTATCCCTTGTGTAATTTTCTATGTTTGTCAAATAAATAGAGTATTAATTCTCAGTGATTTTATTAACCTGTTAGAAAACAGAACCACACTTTATTCCGTAATGTTTTAGCCGATCCATTTCTAGCTGGTACTCGGTTAGTTTAATTAGTAAACGAGTTAAAAATACAGCATTAATATGCAAACACAGTTTTACTTTTTTTCCAGAGTGAGAAATATGCGTTTTGTGGATTTATATGATCCCAAGAAGCTTTACTGAAGTTTGCATCCAAGGTTCCTTTTTTTTTATCTTTTAAAAAAACTTTATTAAAGAAAACTCTCTCATAGCCCACTGTGGGTGATCTAGATGGTTGCGATGTTTCAATATGCTCCCCCTATCATGAGTTCGATTCCAGACTAGATTATCAAAGTATAGAACTCTCACATGCAGTAAGTAGGCAATAAAAAGGCAAATTCGAAGTATCATATATGTTCTTTTAGTTAACTAAAGAACTTTAAAAACATTTACCACAATTGATTCCAAAAGCAATAAATTGTTTTCGCAAGAGCACTAACATATTGATTTCTTATAGAAAAAAACGAAAAATAAAAAAATGTTGATTTCTGGTGAATTTCCTTTGATAATTAAAAAAAAAAGCCATAGTAAATTAATTATTTTCTCAAACTCAACGGCAACTCACGTATCACTTTGTCAACATGGAATATTATTCCCTAAAGAAGAAAAACAATAAAACTCAAAGCGCATAAATTAATTTTGAGGCCTTCAATCCAAGGTCAGTTGACAAACCCAATAAAAAAATACCCCAAACTAAAAGGCTTGCAATTTAATGATCAAATCTAAGCACATGCGCTCACGCTCACGCTTTGTGCTAACCCACGTTCCCCCTCCTCCCGAAGTAGTGAGAGCTTGTGACCTCTCACTTATTTTATCATTAAACCCCCAATGAAACAGTAATCATGCCACCCACACGTTACTTCAACCAAACATAAAGCACACTAACCCCATGTGATCACCGTTACGTATGTTTCCCACTGACTCCAGATTAAATTTGTAGTTTTCACGGGGGGATATTCGACAATTTGACTTATTCCCTCATCTATTTCCAACTTATCGCGAGGTCCTGTCACCGTACCGGTGGCGTAACCGGCGTACGAACGCGGATCGTCCGATGATTATTTCTGCCACGTCATCTAGATGAGCGGGGCCCATATACCATATCGAGCGCAGCCTTGGGGGAAAATATCCCATGGAGCGGAATGAGAATCAGAATGCCACGCTCCTTTCAATTTTGATACTAAATTGACAAAATTGATTATTCCACTAATTTATTTACGGCTATTATTCAGTTTGTAATTATAATTAAATGTTTATCTTAATATGTATCACCGCTTTCTGTACGTAGTTTGTGCTAATTTAAAGTTCAACTTTAAACATTTACTCCACATTACCTTTGTGATCAAAATCACATTCACAACAAACGACGAGAGAGGGAAAAAATAAACTCTAATAAAAGAAACCAAGGTACAATTAATAAACAGCAAAACTGTTTAAATTGCTACAAAATTACATTTTTTTTTTTGGTTTTTATTTTACCCCTAAACTATCTATAAAGAAAACTAAAATTTAACTGCTTCTTCAAAACTCAAAACGAAGGAAGAAGGGGAAACTTTAAGCTCGCTCTAAAAACCTGATTAGTCTCTAAAACTCACCTAATTAATCCTCATCTAATCAAGACCTCCGCAACTTCCTAAACCTCTTTCAACGTTAACCGAAAAAACTCATATAAGCTGCCTAAAATCAGGCCCGAGCTGGTGATGGATCAAAACCTCCTCCCGCTCTAAAAACCTGATTAGTCTCTAAAACTCACCTAATTAATCCTCATCTAATCAAGACCTCCGCAACTTCCTAAACCTCTTTCAACGTTAACCGAAAAAACTCATATAAGCTGCCTAAAATCAGGCCCGAGCTGGTGATGGATCAAAACCTCCTCC
>NC_033798.1:107875886-107876009 GCF_001876935.1 Asparagus officinalis | reverse complement strand
AGCCGGCCCGATTTGTAGCGGACTCCACAGGCGTTGCACAGGGTCTTGGGCCCCATCGGCCCAGTTCGCCACTGGGGAGTTTTATCGGTTGCACAGTGAAGGCATTTTCTCCCGTCGGAAGCC
>NC_033798.1:107875117-107875876 GCF_001876935.1 Asparagus officinalis | reverse complement strand
GCCGCCATTAGATGAGGCATTTCCTTTCTCTTTATAGGCTTTGGGGCCTTTCTTACCGGGTTCGGGTTTAAGAGAATTGAATCCGAGTCCGTTGGTGACGCGGAGAGGACGAGGAGGCGAGAGGACCAGTTGTTGGGGGCGGCGCGGGAGCGCTTGCTACGGGCTTTGCCTGGGACGATGGAAGCTTCTGGAAGGAAGGAGGACGGGTTTTGCGCGGTGAGGTTACCGGCCGAGGACGGGATTGAGATGGAGCGGGTTTCGGATGAGGATGAGTTTGAACCCGAAACCAAATTCGAACCCGCTTTGACTCCTGAGATGAGCTGGAGCTTTAGGAGGTCTTCGCTCGAGAACGATTCTTCGACGAAATTGGAAAGCCATTCCAGTTCCGCTAATTCATCGTACTGTAAACGGAAACGGTAAAAATAAAAATAATTAATTAATTTAAAAAAAAACAGAAACTAACGTCAACGAATCGGATAAAAACAGATGAGATGATAATTTCGAATTCTATATATATCGCCGCGGAATTTAAATGAAATGAATTAAAAGATAGCGCGTTAAAAATTACTATGAGATTTTGTTTCGTTTTCCCTTCAAAATAACGCCAGATTTTACAAATTATCCGCTCATTTAAGGTTGTCTGGAAATAAAAATAAAAAAAATACAAAAAATTCACCTAAATTTGAGGAAATTTCGGAGGAAAATTAAGAAAATTACCGGCTCGCAAAGGTCGCCGGAGAGGCTGGCGTCGGTTACCCC
>NC_033798.1:107870084-107872568 GCF_001876935.1 Asparagus officinalis | reverse complement strand
TTTTTATCTTTTAAAAAAACTTTATTAAAGAAAACTCTCTCATAGCCCACTGTGGGTGATCTAGATGGTTGCGATGTTTCAATATGCTCCCCCTATCATGAGTTCGATTCCAGACTAGATTATCAAAGTATAGAACTCTCACATGCAGTAAGTAGGCAATAAAAAGGCAAATTCGAAGTATCATATATGTTCTTTTAGTTAACTAAAGAACTTTAAAAACATTTACCACAATTGATTCCAAAAGCAATAAATTGTTTTCGCAAGAGCACTAACATATTGATTTCTTATAGAAAAAAACGAAAAATAAAAAAATGTTGATTTCTGGTGAATTTCCTTTGATAATTAAAAAAAAAAGCCATAGTAAATTAATTATTTTCTCAAACTCAACGGCAACTCACGTATCACTTTGTCAACATGGAATATTATTCCCTAAAGAAGAAAAACAATAAAACTCAAAGCGCATAAATTAATTTTGAGGCCTTCAATCCAAGGTCAGTTGACAAACCCAATAAAAAAATACCCCAAACTAAAAGGCTTGCAATTTAATGATCAAATCTAAGCACATGCGCTCACGCTCACGCTTTGTGCTAACCCACGTTCCCCCTCCTCCCGAAGTAGTGAGAGCTTGTGACCTCTCACTTATTTTATCATTAAACCCCCAATCACGAATTTAGGGCTTTTATT
Source organism: Asparagus officinalis (assembly GCF_001876935.1). Classification (NCBI taxonomy): domain Eukaryota; kingdom Viridiplantae; phylum Streptophyta; class Magnoliopsida; order Asparagales; family Asparagaceae; genus Asparagus; species Asparagus officinalis. Next base: position 107,871,884 of record NC_033798.1, on the reverse strand, counting down.
AATTTATTTTAGACCCTGTTAAAATATTGATTTGTTTATTTCGACTATTATATCTCTAGCCCACGTGACGTGGCATGGGGTGGAGTAACTTATCGCTCACGAATTTAGGGCTTTTATTAATTTATTTTAGACCCTGTTAAAATATTGATTTGTTTATTTCGACTATTATATCTCTAGCCCACGTGACGTGGCATGGGGTGGAGTAACTTATCGCGAGGTCCTGTCACCGTACCGGTGGCGTAACCGGCGTACGAACGCGGATCGTCCGATGATTATTTCTGCCACGTCATCTAGATGAGCGGGGCCCATATACCATATCGAGCGCAGCCTTGGGGGAAAATATCCCATGGAGCGGAATGAGAATCAGAATGCCACGCTCCTTTCAATTTTGATACTAAATTGACAAAATTGATTATTCCACTAATTTATTTACGGCTATTATTCAGTTTGTAATTATAATTAAATGTTTATCTTAATATGTATCACCGCTTTCTGTACGTAGTTTGTGCTAATTTAAAGTTCAACTTTAAACATTTACTCCACATTACCTTTGTGATCAAAATCACATTCACAACAAACGACGAGAGAGGGAAAAAATAAACTCTAATAAAAGAAACCAAGGTACAATTAATAAACAGCAAAACTGTTTAAATTGCTACAAAATTACATTTTTTTTTTTGGTTTTTATTTTACCCCTAAACTATCTATAAAGAAAACTAAAATTTAACTGCTTCTTCAAAACTCAAAACGAAGGAAGAAGGGGAAACTTTAAGCTCGCTCTAAAAACCTGATTAGTCTCTAAAACTCACCTAATTAATCCTCATCTAATCAAGACCTCCGCAACTTCCTAAACCTCTTTCAACGTTAACCGAAAAAACTCATATAAGCTGCCTAAAATCAGGCCCGAGCTGGTGATGGATCAAAACCTCCTCCCGGCCCGATTTGTAGCGGACTCCACAGGCGTTGCACAGGGTCTTGGGCCCCATCGGCCCAGTTCGCCACTGGGGAGTTTTATCGGTTGCACAGTGAAGGCATTTTCTCCCGTCCATTAGATGAGGCATTTCCTTTCTCTTTATAGGCTTTGGGGCCTTTCTTACCGGGTTCGGGTTTAAGAGAATTGAATCCGAGTCCGTTGGTGACGCGGAGAGGACGAGGAGGCGAGAGGACCAGTTGTTGGGGGCGGCGCGGGAGCGCTTGCTACGGGCTTTGCCTGGGACGATGGAAGCTTCTGGAAGGAAGGAGGACGGGTTTTGCGCGGTGAGGTTACCGGCCGAGGACGGGATTGAGATGGAGCGGGTTTCGGATGAGGATGAGTTTGAACCCGAAACCAAATTCGAACCCGCTTTGACTCCTGAGATGAGCTGGAGCTTTAGGAGGTCTTCGCTCGAGAACGATTCTTCGACGAAATTGGAAAGCCATTCCAGTTCCGCTAATTCATCGTACTGTAAACGGAAACGGTAAAAATAAAAATAATTAATTAATTTAAAAAAAAACAGAAACTAACGTCAACGAATCGGATAAAAACAGATGAGATGATAATTTCGAATTCTATATATATCGCCGCGGAATTTAAATGAAATGAATTAAAAGATAGCGCGTTAAAAATTACTATGAGATTTTGTTTCGTTTTCCCTTCAAAATAACGCCAGATTTTACAAATTATCCGCTCATTTAAGGTTGTCTGGAAATAAAAATAAAAAAAATACAAAAAATTCACCTAAATTTGAGGAAATTTCGGAGGAAAATTAAGAAAATTACCGGCTCGCAAAGGTCGCCGGAGAGGCTGGCGTCGGTTACCCC
>NC_033798.1:107846680-107870074 GCF_001876935.1 Asparagus officinalis | reverse complement strand
TCGTTTGGGAAATCGAGGAGCTCCTCCACGATGAAGTGGTCCCCGCTTCCATTTTTCTTCTCTTGGCCAAATTGAGGGGTTCCCGCCCTGTAATAACCGCCATAGACGCAATCTGAGGACTCCATTTTGGGAAAAATTAGGATTGCGGATAACAAAGAGAAGAGCTAGAGCGAGAGAGAGGACAGAGAGAGAGAGAGAGAGAGTTAGGGTTTTATTTTGGAAGGGGAAGGATTAAAAGAGTAAATAAAGGAAAATATTTGTTAATATTCAACACGAGGGGGGGGTGGGGGGGGGGGGGAGAGAAAGCGAAAGGGCATTTGCTATACTCCCCATTACTTCACGCTACTTACTTTTATGCCCTCCGTGCAATTAAATTAATATGGGCAATTAATGTAGACAGGAGTGGATAATTAGGTAATTACCAAGGTGTAAATTCCTGAGAGTAAATTAATTGGGTTAGAAAAAAAAGGGGGTTTTAAGTTTTAAGTGATCAATTCAACCCTAACTCTCCTAAGGAATCGATCTCTCAGTGTTTGTCGCTGCGACTCGTGCATTAGCGTCCAATTTTGCAGCCGGATTCTTCTGCCTTAATTTATTTTTAAAATTTTTTTTTTCTAACCTTGAGAATCGTGCTCATTTTCCTCCTTTTCCCCTCTTTGATTTTAATTTTACAACAGTTTCTACTCTTTTTTAATAATTTATTTACATAGCCCACGCTTAAGCACGACGGTTACAGCTCGACTTGGTTCGATTGGGGTCCACGTCATTTGCCTCGTGGAAGTGGAGCGAGTCAGCCGTCGGATAGATTATGTTGACACGTGGCCATCATCGTGTGGTCTGGTGGGGGAGACTTTGTTGGGTGGGTCCGGGTCCTACGTCGCGATTCCCGAGGTGAATCGAGGTTGGAGGACGGGATATGGTGCTGTCCAAAAGTTTTTAATTATGACCGCGAGCATTCTTCCTTGGAGTGTTTTGTGTATCAGTCCTCTCTGTATTTTGGAGTTGTCAATCCAAACTATAAATTTTGCATTTTGACGTTATTTTTTAATTAAAGGAATGATGTGTATTAATAAGTATTTAACGAATCAGTTTAGACAATATAAATGTTATCACTAACAAAGATGGCATCAACTACACATAGGTAATGCAAAAAAATAATATTATAAAATAGGTTTATGAAAACCAAACTAAGAATGAGAAGGGGCAAATAACTGAATGAGCTTCATTCAACCAATGACGCCAAACAAACGATAATCAGATGCTTTGATCATTGACGGAGCCAGGAGGCTGGGTGGCTATGGCCCCCCATTGGCTCTTTACAAAATAGGCTTATAGCGTATTATGGGGAGCTTGTTTTTTTAATCAAACTAGTTTTTAATGTAGCTTTTAATATCTACTTGTTTGGTAAAGTATCAAATAATTTAATTCATAAGTCCTATTTTTAAAAGTAAGTATACCCCAGCTTTTGAAAACTAGCTTGTAAGTTCATCTAAATAAGCTAGATTTGATAAAAAAATTTATTTTTTTTTGCCCAAATAACCTTTGTAGCATTTTTATCATAAAAGCTAAAAGTCAGTAAAATATAGCATAACCTATAAGCTTCAAATAATAAGCTCACCCAAGCACCCTCTTAGAGTACTAGGTTTTTGGTCCCTCAAATCTTTCAAATTTTAAATGTCCCAAACCTTTTATATTAGAATGTAATCCCCTAACCTTTCATATTTGGATTTAGTTTCTCCAAATCTTCATATTTTGTTATTAGTTCTCCAAACCTTAAAGTATTTGCTATCGGTTCCCCAATTTTTTTTTTTTTTTGCATTTCAAGTATAATAGGTAAATGTGGTCTCAATTTCCATAACATTTTGCATGTAATAGTATATGTTTGACTTGGAGTTTATAATTGCATGTGGTTTTTAAAGTTTTGTAATGCAATTGTAAATTGAAGTTGTTTTTTTTCCAATTTCATAAAGTCTTACATTAATAAATAGCTATGTGAAATGAATTTCTATGTTCATGTACTCATGCAATTATTTTATAAATTTGGTAGATAAATTTTTTTCCATTTCTTCTTAGGTATTACACTAGTTTTTTCCCTTCTTATTAATGCTTTAATACCAAAATTTAATGGTATAATTTACAGGATATTGTCAATTCGTCAAGTTTTTGAAAAAGGTTATAATTTTTAGTTCATGGTTATAGAAAAAGGCAGCTACAATTGATATATTACAAAAAGACTTTAGGAGATTGCTGTTATTCAATGATGAGTGCATATGTTGAAATTGTTGCGCCTCGAGAAACCAAAACAATTGCCGAGAAAAGATAAACCACAACCAAAATCAATAGCACAAACAATCAAACACTAGTTTTACGTGGTTCGGCAAGATGCCTACGTCCACGGGGCAAGGAGGGGGGAGTTTTCACTATCAGAAATCAAGAGGAACAAACTAGGATTACAAATCTCTCATAAACCCTCAACAATCAACTCTCAATCTCTCCAATTGCTCCTAGAATAGAAGCCCAAAGAAAACTCTCTCAATCTGCTCAAATTCGTCCTTGCTCTTACCCTAAAAAACACCCAATGGGTATTTATACAAATCCAAAACGAAGCGGGTCTGAAAACAGGCCCAACTCAAAACCGCAGCGGCGGTCGACCGGTACGGTCGACCGCGATCCATCGCGGTCGACCGGGCCGGTCGACCGCCCACCATCCAGTAATCAAACCCAGAATCCAGAGAGATCGGCGGTCGACCACGTCGGTCGACCGCTACCATCTTCGGTCGACCGCGTCGGTCGACCGCCACCAATCCTGATGCCCAGAAACTCCTGTGCACGAATGCGGTCGACCGCACCGGTCGACCGCCAACCTGTTTGCCTGAAAACCTGATCCTGAGCACCATCTCTTCACTTGGCATCTAGAAGAGCATTCCGACCGATCTGTCATTGCCAGTCACCATGAATCAGTTACAACCGCAGGCCCTACCGTTTCAACTCTCAACTGAAGCGATCCGAACACCTCCACCTGAGGTGAAACAATGGTCGTATCCAAAAAATATCCACCAGCTACATCCAAATCAACCACCTCATCATCTGCACCCATAAATAAATGACTCCCATGTTGTGCCACCTCAGCTGGAATCCCAACCAATACAGAATGACCTGGAGTACGTGGGAAAATCCCCACCCAATGTGGAGTAGCATCAATCTCCACCCGCTGTGATATCCCTCTGACCTGATCAATACTCTCCACCTGTCGAGAGTCCAAAGTGACAAAGCTGCTCAGACCAAACTCAGAAGCTCCCCACTGATAGCCGAATGAACTCCTGAGTCCCAAATGCGCAATCGGATCCAACCTCACATCAACGATGTGACCAAGTGCTGGGTAGCCAAATATCCGACGCCGACCAAAAACTAAAGCAGCTCCATTAGATCTTACAACTCTATACGCAGCAGTCGGCAACCTCATAAGATGACCCAAACCTGTCGAAGCCTGAATACCAGATCCACTGCTCGACAACCAATACCGATCCTCCTCCAGAAAAGAACGGCTCACTGAATCCGTCATCTCATCACGTCGCCCCACTGTCTCCTCTCCTCTGAAGTGTCTCCAACTGCCATGAGCTCGGCACCAATGCAAGAAAGGACTCCTACTAGAACAAGTACGACTGGTAACCTTTCTGCCCATACACCTCCTCCAACTATTGCGGACTACTAGGGCTTTATACCAACGGGACTTAGTTACAACCCAAATATGCCTAGTACAATCCCCAACATAGGAAACAAAATAACGATTACCTCCCGATGATGCCTCCTCGGAAAGCCCCCCAATGCCTGACTGAACACCTCCAATAAGACCCCTCGATCGGTGGATAGAAGTGTTGAACTCCACCTCGGTCTTCTCGCTCATCCTAATGTGCTCACAGGACTTCAATCTGCAGGTCATAGCACTCCTCAACAATCTGTGCACGGTATAACCAATAATATATCCCAGCACCAAACAATGCCACAGTCTAGCCATAGAAGTAGTCAGCGCCCTATCAACTACCGTGCTCCCAAGTAGATAATACAAGTTACTCCGCCTGACTCCCTTCATCACAATTATGGACCCCGATGTGACCTTCAAGCGAGAATCCGTCAAGATCACCCTATAGCCTGCTGCCTCCAATACCCCAAGTGAAATGATGTTCTTTCTCAGTTGAGGAACGAACCTCACATCAGCCAACTCCCGGATCATCCCGTCACTCATCCGAATCTGAATGGTACCAATACCACCAATAGGGCATCTGTGATCATTACCCATGAGAACAACATCCCCTCTTTCCAACTCCTTAAAGCTGGAGAACCAATCCCTTCTAGGGCATATGTGGTAAGTGGCACCAGAATCCAACATTCACTCGGTGGAGTCGGCAACATCAACTGACGGAAGAGCTGGGCACGAATAGCCCGAAGAATCTGAATCTGAAACATCGCCACTAGCCTTGGCAACATTTACCTCTGAAGCTTGAATAGCTTTTCCTTTATTCTTCACGGCTTGCAATTTTGGGCAGGCAACATTTACCTCTGAAGCTTGAATAGCTTTTCCTTTATTCTTCACGGCTTGCAATTTTGGGCATTCAGCTTTCTAATGTCCATCCTCTCTACAAAAGGCACACTGATTCCTACCAACTACAGAATGCCCCCCTCTAGACTGCGACCTTCTCCCACGGTTTGGACTTTTAGCTCTTGCAACCAATGCCCCCGCAACCGGCTCGATGGAAGTCTCCTTGTCCTTCTTTCGAAGTTGATAGTTCACAAGGGCTGCGGTGACCTCACTATACGAAAGAGATGCCTTCCCATTAATAAGAGTGAGAACGAATGTCTTATATTACTCGTCGGGCAAGGAACTCAATAACAACAATGCTTTATCCTCATCTTCAACAATGACATCTACGTTCGCTAAATCTGCAAGTAGCTTCGTGTAGTGGTTCATGTGATCACTAATGGATGTCCCCTTCTTCAATTGGAAGCGATAAAACCTCCTCTTCAAATGCAAACGATTTTCGACGCTCTTTGTCAAATATTTGCCCTCTAGGACCTCCCATGCCGAAGTTTCATTCATCACATCATATTTAAGGTCTTGGGTAAGGCAAGACCTAATCACACCACACGCCGTTCTATTCATCTTATTCCAAACCTTTTCATCAACGTCGGCCGGTTTCCCGTCCAACTCCAATGTATCTTCCAAATTTTGCGCATTTAGCGCATCCATGACTTCGCATCGCCAAAGTCCAAAATTATTTGTGCCGTTGAACTTTTCCACATCTATTTTCATAGAATGTATATTCAAACTTTGGACGGCCTTCACACCAGAAGAACCCTCCCCACTTTTATCTTTTTCAGTCATATATCTCAAAGCACCACCAAACCAATACGGAAACAAACGAGAAATAGATCCAAACTGAAAAAGATGAGATTTTTACTGAAAAGATCACACCTTTATCACCAAACGAAGCCCTAGATGAACTTCCAAAGCGATCTACTCCTCCAAAATAGCCCAAGCGTAGCCCGGTGCTCTGATACCAATTGTTGCGCCTCGAGAAACCAAAACAATTGCCGAGAAAAGATAAACCACAACCAAAATCAATAGCACAAACAATCAAACACTAGTTTTACGTGGTTCGGCAAGATACCTACGTCCACGGGGCAATGAGGGGGGAGTTTTCACTATTAGAAATCAAGAGGAACAAACTAGGGTTACAAATATCTCATAAACCCTCAACAATCAACTCTCAATCTCTCCAATTGCTCCTAGAATAGAAGCCCAAAGAAAACTCTCACAATCTGCTCAAATTCGTCCTTGCTCTTAACCCTAAAAAACACCCAAAGGGTATTTATACAAATCCAAAACGAAGCGGGTCGAAAACCTGAAAGCCCAGCCCAAAACAGCGTCGGTCGACGCTACCATCTTCGGTCGACTGTGTCGGTCGACCGCCACCAATCCTGATGCCCAGAAACTCCTGTGCATGAATGCGGTCGACCGCACCGGTCGACCGCCAACCTGTTTGCCTGAAAACCTGATCCTGAGCACCATCTCTTCAGAAATGATTTTATGCGTGAAAATATTTACCTTGTTTTTTTGCTTTAGGTTCATTTTTCACCGGTTTACATATATGAGAGTTAAATTATGTTGGTTTTGACTGTATTATAATTCTTTTATTTTGCATCACCCCTTTCCTCCAACCAGGAAAAAATTCACTGTTTCCATTGGTCTTGATATCGGTATCTTCCATCTATCTTACTATCCATAACAGCAAGGCTCTCTGCAGTGTCATCATTTGAAACATAGAGAGCCATCTATCTACTTTATTTTTTAGTTGGTCTCAAAAGCTAGCACATTGTGAACGAAAATTTGCGATGCATGGTGCTACATTTAAGAATAACTAGTTTTTGTGTACGTGCACTGCACGTGGTAAAATATAAAAATTATTTTTTATTTTTTTTATTTTTTTACTATAAAATAAGTCAGATTCATTTTGAGTTAAAATGTATAAATTAACATAGATTATTACATTTGCCATAAATTTTATTTAAACATTTTTAAAAATTATGAAATAGATTTGTGTGTAAAAGTGGGATGAATATAATTTTATATACTTGTATACACAACATTATTTTTATAGATTTGTATATATCAAACTTCATGCAACATATTTGTTTATCAGATCAAATCATAGATCTCCAATTTGTTTATCTTAGTCATTAAATTTATTGTTAAGTTTGGGAAAAAAATATTGTTGATGTGTTAATAAAAATATAACCAAATACTTAATATTAAGATGGTTTGTATAAGATCAACACAGAGCACTTACTTTTCACAAGACTGCAAGACATCTTAATTATTGATAGACTTAAAACAAAAAAAATAAATACTAAAGATTAATGGTAACTCTGGTATAATTTATATGACAAAATAATTCACATAAGCATATTAAAAATTTTACATGAAAATTCCTTCTGAAGATTCCTAATTTTACTCAAAAAATTAAGTTTACAATAAAATATTTTAAAAATTATTATCCTCTATTTCTTCTTTTCATATTTAATTGAGCTGAAATCAGTCATTCTCCACATTTATCTTTTTTCTGGGCAATTCTACAATAGTGTCTTCATTATCTACATCAATTGTGATATCAGATTGGTATATAATAAAGAGCAAAAGATAAGATAACGGTCCACAAATATATTAGGATATACTTGAATCAATCAAATTATATTATTACTCATAATTGATATGCATCAAAAATAAAATATGTTGACAATCTTAAACTATAAAACAGACTGTATGGGCTCTTTAACATAACTTTTTTTAATGCAAATAACCCTCAAGATTAATTTTGAAAATCTCTTGGGCCAGGAATAAACAACTAATAAGCTTGTAGTGAAAGCTAGGGGAGCGTAGTACATTCTTAATAATTATTAATCTTTACTTAATTTATTTATAATGACAAGATCTTATTATTAACTAATCACAAGGTCCAATACATTTTTTATTAGGCGTTCAAGGCAGGTAGAGGACCCAGGTGAGTCCTCATCATAATGAATGTTATACAATTTAAGTAGAAAGAAAAAAAGAGGGTTGATCAATGGTGTAGTTGGTGAGGAGGAAACTCCATCAGCTTAATATGGGTATGTGAATATACTATAGATGGAGATCGAAAAGGGTGGTTTTCAAAACAATGGGCGTGTGGGGGTAATTAATATGGTTTTTGTTTGTGTGATTTTCTTCGTTCATTTTGAAGATATTTGTGGTCCTGTGGATGTATATAGCTATACTTTTGCTGCTCTCTTTTGGTTTTGTGGAAGAGTTTAGGTGTAAAAAAAATAAACTATCTAATCCATTTAAAGTAGGATCATATAAGTTAATTCTATACCCGAAATTTATTTTAGCCAATATCCATGTGTAAGTTGTAGGGTACCGAAAAAGACAAAATGACGGATCCTCTAACTGTTTTAGCTCTGAGACGAGATTTTATCACCTGGTAAAAATCTCTTTACAAGCACTCTTTCTCAAGTACAGAAGAGGAGAATATTGATTCAACTTCTCTTTTGTTTAACATGAGTTTTGTATAGTGATGAGATGCCTCGCTCGATGCGGGCGTCGAGCTTACATCTCGTTGATGACCGGAGCAAGACCGCTTCAATTCGAGGAGAAAGTTAGCCATTGTTAAGTGGTTGAGCCGGCACGTGTCTAACTTTAGATCACAAGAACCGAGGTTTAGATCTCAAAAAGAGGCTTCATCTTCTGAGGTGTACGCAAGGCGCTGCTTGGCAGGGTTCGTCTTTGACGACCTTCGTCTGACGAACTTCGTCTCTTGAATGGTCTTCAGTGATGAGTTTCAAACATCGTCTCCAATGACGAGCTTCATCTTCTGAGTGATAATTAAGGTGTTACAAGTCTCGTCTTGGCTGAGACGAGCTTCATTGACTGAGACGAGGCTTATCATTATGATGACTCTCGTCATACTTATAGTGAGCTTCGACCCTCCTTTGTCTCTTGGCATTTTTAGTGCCTACATAAGCATTACAATTAGCATTTAGATCTAAGATACATATGAGATTCTCGCTAACTTTTATACAAACAGTACCTATTTAAATAATAATAGTATAATTAAAAATTTTGATCGAAAAAAGATCAAATATATAATAAAATTAATTACTTTAAAATAATCTAATCTAATCCAATAAGAAGAAAAAAGATAAAAGTGATGCGAAACTTATCGCAACTTCATAATTCATAATTTTTAACAATCTAGTCTAATCTAATAAGAAATAAATAACAAATGTACATACTTGTTGAAGGAGATGAAAGTGCTATGAAAATTATAGTAGTTTCTAATTTGAAAAAAGATCAAATATACAATATAATTAATTACTTTAAAATAATTTAATCTAATTTAATAAAAAGAAAATAGATGCAAGTGTTGTGAAATTTTTTTGTTATTTCATGATAAAAAAATTAAATATACAATGTAATTAATTGCTTTGAAATAATCTAATCTAATCTAATAAGAAAAAATAACAAAGGCACATACCTATAGAAGGAGATGAAAGTGTTATGGAAATTGTTATAATTTCTTGGCTTATATATATATTGGTACGAGATGTTACATATGAGAGGATAACAATTATAAATAGAGTTATATTTAAATAGTAATAGTTTACTTAAACTTTAAAACTAATTGTGCAGTACCGTAAACTATTTGAATTTTAGTCGATGAGATCGCCACGTGTGTCCTCAGATCACGACCGTTTGTTTTAATTTTTTTTTATAATTTTGGGACTGACTTTTATCTCTTTAATTTGTTTAGTAGATTTTGCAAATATCCTGTCCATATTATGCATATTTGTAGGTCTGTGTTGTTCCTAGGTTCGACCTTTAGGATGGACATTATTTATCTGGTTAATTTGTTTAATTTTTGCATATAGCCCTTCATCTTGTATACATTTGAAAGTTTAGCATCTACTTCCATTCAAGTTTACATTTCAATTTAAACTATATCATTATCTTCATACTATGTATATCTAATACGAATTCGTTAATTTTTTCTGAGCTCGTGTTTTTAAAGAGAGTATAATATAATTAGAGACAAATCGCTTAAAATTCTGTTGGTACATTCTTTCCAAAGAAACCAAGGCGTTGCTACACCATTAAGACCAAAAAAATAAAAATAAAAACAAAAATTACAAAAATCATTGAATCCTTGTGCAAGTGATCTCCTTGACATGAAGACCAAAAGTTGTGTAAACTTCAAGTTGATAACCAACCTTGAATCTATGAAAATATTACAAGATAAATATGTGTACAAGTTGGCGCACTTTCATACATAAGTTGCTTTGTGAATGTGGGACCCGCAACAGCTGTTAATTCAAAACTAATCTTTACTAAATGTTAGGGGTGTTATTGGTTGGGAGAAATTGAGGCTACGTGGGAAAGTTATTCTAATAGAACAATTTTATCACTTTGAGGTATTTTGAGTGGAGTAAAGCGGGATAAATTAGGATAATGAGACAATTTGAAGGTTTGATTTGATAATTCATAAGAGATAATTGATGATATGACACTTTATTAAACGGTAATATTTATCTACTAATCAATTCTAAATTAATTTATCTAATTGGTTTAGTATATTTTGTATGTTATTATAATATAATACATTATTTTAATTTATACTAAAATATAATATAATATTCAATTTAATATGATAGTATGTTTATTAGATTATAATAGTATGCTATATTATATAATAATTGATATAATATATGAACAATGTACTTAATATAATATTTTAATAATATAATATTTAATTAAATATATTAGAATATAGTATCATAGATATAACGTATTGTATAAAATATTATAATATTGTATTTTATACAATATAACATTAATTAGAATTGTATATTATAGTTAAAATATAATACAATATTATGGGATAATTACTTTAATATATATAGAATACCTAAAAGACATAGGTATTGTAGTATAGTATAATATATTATATTATTTTAAACTATATTATTCTATTATATTGTAATATTTTAATAATATTATTAATTATTATATTATATTAATTTCTAATAGTATGCTATATTATATAATATTTATATAATATACCAACAATATATATTTAATAAATATTTTAATAATAGAATACTTGATTTAAAATATAAGAATATAGTATCTGTTATGACCATTTTAGTGATGGAAAATATTCATCAATCAATGGCAGACAAGTGTCCCACATTATGCATAATCAGATGAGTATCTCCAGATAATAAGAAGCCCAGCTCGGTCGACTCAACACGCTGACATCCTGCAAGGATGACTCGAAAGACGTCACGTATCGACAACCTGAAAGACGTTACGTGTCGTCCCCCGACCGAGTCAACTGCTTAAACAGGCCACTCGGCAACCCCTTGGCCGACACATTGTGAGGGCGACTCGAAAGGCGGTACTCCTCGACCACCAAACGAGTAGAAAAATGACAAAACGCCTCAAGCCTTGAGTCATTCCTGTGCACTGATGACCAATCACATCGCCATAAAATGCCATTAAATGCATTATGGGCGTCATCATTCCTCTGCCTCCAATAGTATTTATAACACATCGGCACCGCACACCTCACATTACTTCGCATTAAACAAAAGTGACCTCTCCTCCACTCCTCGGCCGACACCTGTAAAGTTGAAGCTGATTCCACCATCTCATACCCGGTCAAAATTACCATCCTACCCTCCTTCCACTACTATAAAGAGATATATTATTTTCCGCAGGGTAAGCTTTTCCACCATTATCTAAACCTAAGAACTACTACAGTTCTTTTTACTTCTCCACACAAGCCACCCACTGACTTGATCGTCGGAGGAGCAACCGGGGAATCATACCCCGCCCTCTCACTATCTGTTACTTATGAAGGGAATTATAGCTTTCCCAAAGACCAGACATTAGGGGTGTTAGAGGACATTTTTCAACCTAATCTACTTTCATTTGATTGTTTTTATGGTGCTTTCAATCGACAAAGTGCAACTTTGTGCTAGAAACAGACATGTCTACTACTACATGCAATACCCCAATCTAATTGGCGGTCAAGACCAGCAAGGATCCTGACTTAGCCAACTCGCCGAGTCGACATCTTATCATGTCAACTTGAAGGACGGTACTTATCGGTTCTCTTGTCGAAGGCGACTCGCTACGAGCCAACTCGACCAATTATCGACCCCTCGCGAGGTCGACTGAAAAGATGTTACTTCTCAACCAAGCTAAGGAACTTCAACCTCAAACCTCTCCCACTGACAACGTATCAGCATCACATTTAATGCTTGGTAGTTGTCATCATGCCTCTAGCTCCGATAGTCTTTATGACTCATCGGAGCACATAGGCACTGTCATGCCCCCGATCACTTCTCATTTAATACTGATGTGATCTCTCCTCCAGTCGTCGAGCGACACCTGTAAAGTAGGTGCTGACGTAACAACCAACCCATACCTATTTACCGCCATCCTATGCTCGGTCGAAGTGATGGTTCTACCCTTTCAAGCACTAGTATAAATAGAGGTAATATTCTAATCTAGAGGAGATTCTTTTAGGGAGATTCTTTTTGGGATATCTGATATGATTGTTGGGTCTTTTTGTTTTGATGATGATTAACAAATAATTTACAACTAATATTGTTTGTCTAATGTTTATGTTTTATATTTATTCTAGACAAACAATAAGTTAGAGGATGGATGGAATCGAGCATTCACCATTATATCCAATGGAGGTTGGCGGAATAGTGGTTGAAGCATTGCAATTCAAGTTAAAGATCCAAATTCAAGCTTTATCCGCAAGTGTACCAAGATAGAGCTTCATTGAAGATCACAAGCTTGGGTAATTTAGTTTAGGTTTTATATTATGTGTGTTAAGTACTCTAAGCTCAATATCATATACACACACATTTTATTTGGTTTCTATGTGTATATATATATAGTCATGTATATATACACAAGTTTTGGTTTTATAGTTTACAAGTTTATATAAATATGAAACCTATATTATTGTTGTTTTAAAACATGGTTTATGTCCAATGTCAAAAACAAGTGTTTTTCATTTACATGTTTTGGACTATTTTATAAAATAAAGAGATTTCTCTTTTGGGAGGTGTATTTTAAAAATTAGTTTTTGTAACATGTATATTATCATGTTTATAAACATTTCCTAAAGTTTTATATTTTTCTGATTTTATTTTCTATTTTTAAAAGATGTTTGAAAATCAGATTTCTGTTTCAAAACATGCTGATAACATGTTATCAGTCGAGTGGTCAGTCGACTGATGAGTCGACTGAAGAAATCGCATGGAATGTCAAAAAATTTCTGTTTTGTTTTGGTAGACTGATGAGCTGGAAAATGTCTCTAACGGTCAGCTCATCAGTCGACTGATGAAAGCCGTCAGTCGACTGATGAAAGCCGTCAGTCGACTGATGCTGTAACGACTAGTTTTTTTAGACTTTTACAGATTTGGATTTTTGGTCTTTTTGCCTTGTTTTCTCTTGGATTTGGGGTTCCTATAAATACCCCCGCATATCCTCAGTTCTATGAACTTAAGGAAAAAGTTTTACAAGTGTTTTAAAAGTTTGTTTAGTTTGTTTAAAGGTGTTTAAGCATTGTTTAAGTGTTTTGTTTGTGAAGATAATTTCACAAGAGCAAGTGGAGATCATCTATTGGTGTTTGAGCATTCACTCTTCTCCCTCTCTCTTGTTATCTATAGAGAAGTTTTCTAAACTCAATTTCTAGCTTTGTATTTATATTATTTGTTGATTATCATCTCTATAAGCTATATTTTCATAATTGAGTTTAGTTTGATTTTGTTTTATTAAATCTCATTGTTACACACACCCACATTGAGCTTTTAGTATTTTCGTACATAGTATATTTAGGGTTACGAGAGTTGTAACAATTGAGTATGAGCCTACATTGAGTTCTCATCTATTGTAGAGAACAAACTTGCTGTATTGTGAGCCTTAATTGTGAAAATCAATTTGTAATACACTAGTACAGGAGTGTGTGGTGAGAGATGAGGTCGTCCCAAGAGGAGTGAGATAGGTGGTAATGCCTAGAGAGATGTTATAATTCCTAACACTTGAGGGAGACACAGGCTAGAGACCAATACTTGAGGTGATAGTTAGTGTAGTTGATCGATGAGCGTTGAAAATCAACATTGTGAGGTGTAAATATTTTTCGGGTAAGTGTAGAAAACCCGGTGTGATAGTAGAGATCTCATCGAGGTGAGGAGCGCAAACGTAGGTCGTGGGGACCGAACTCCGTGAACATATCATTTGTTTGTGATTGCATTGGCGCACTTATTTTTATGTCCATATCTTATATCGCCTTTGTATATTGCTTGTTATTTATATTACCCACTATCTAGTTTAGATTATTTACCCTTGTGTTACTTGTATATCCTTGCGTATATATTTGTAATATATCATTCTTGCTAGGATATATTTGTTAATAAGTTTTAATTTGGCATAAATCAGATTAGATTAGCATAAACCCTATTCACCCCCTATCTAGGGTACTTTCTTAGTGGCATTAGGGTACTTTGAATGATCTTTTAAGTAATATTTGTAAATTATATTGTACTATACACAAAAACTCACACGGTTCATCATTTCCCCCACTCAAGTTCATCAATTGACTTGATCGTCGGATGTATAACGGGGGACCAAGCCCCTTCCTCTCACGACTTGCTACTTGTGCAGGCTGAAGCTACTAAACTTAGAACCGGATATTCGGAGAAGTGAGCGGTCCCTTATCAACCTCACCATCACACACATTAACTGTTTGATTACTTAACATCAACAACTGTGTGATTCCATATATCAACAGTATCATATGTTACAAATTATTGTATAAAATATTATGATATCTTATTGTATTTAATATAATATTATTTAAAATACTATGTATTATAATTAAAATGTAAGATTATATTATTGTATAAAATGTAAGATTATATTATTATACTATAATAATATATTTCATTACATTAAGATTATTTATTAATATAACATAATATATTATAAGTATATGTCACAACTTATAATATATCATATTATTAAATATAATATTTTAACATATTCAATAATTTTAGTGTATTATATTATATTATACTATATTATTATGTATTAGTTGCAATAAAATATTAACTACAACTAATATAATATAATATATTATAATATTATATAATAGTATAATTATATTATACTGTTTTGTTATGATATAATATAGTATGTTATGTTGGATAATAATATATAGTAAATATAATGTAATAAATTAACATATAAATTAAATGATAATAATATTTTATTCTATTACATGATAATATAATATAATATATTAATTATGTTATTATTTTGTATATTATGGTATATATTTATAATATAATTAGCATGTATTAGTTTAGTAGTACAAATACGTTTTAAAATTATTCCTATTGACATGAAGGTGGTACATTATTGTTTCAATGTGGAGGATGAGGCAAATTTTTTACTATTGGGATAAAATTTTTGTATATGATTGAGTCAATTCTATCCCAGATAAAATTATCTCACTAGCGTTCCAACAAACCAATAACACCAAATTGTAACTTATTCCATTATCCCAATAAATAATACCATAAAGTAGAATCCCCAAAAATATCTTATTACCCTCCCAAATATCCCAATGAATAACCCCCTCTTTAGTATGAATCTGTTATTTTGAGGGTTCCATTTTGAAATTCAGAGTCAACAATAAATAAAATTAATATCTACTTAAAATTGAGACCTATAATTGGATTATTCAACACGATTTTTTTTTAATTATGTGACTTTAAGAATCAAGTAATTATAATAAATTTTCTGGTATATTAATTCTTTCAAAATTTTCTTTTATTTTTTATTTAATTTTTGGTATAAACTCTTCAAATAGTAACGTTTGTTTCAATATTCTTCAAAATCACCAATATAAATTAATTCTTAATTTTTTTAAAATTGGACTCGAGGATATTCCATTCACCGCAGACTGGTTCACGAAAGTAGAAAATTTGAAGGGTTTATTTATTTATTATTTATTTAAAAATGATACGGCTAAAATAGCATTGAAAAGTGCAATACTTTTTTCCTTGCACATGTTTTGCTTTCACTTGGGCGCTATTTGGTTGCACATTTTTTGAGAAAACTTTTTTCAAAACATCTGATAATGGTAAATTTGTAATTAAAAGGTTTTCAGAGATTTCTGTAAATTGTGTTTGGTTCAATAAAAAATTTACAGAAATATTTTCTATAAAATATCAAAACCTACCAAATTTTACAAAAAATAATTTCCTCTCAAAATGAGAGGAAATCATCAGAAATCTGACACATACAATATTTAATTAAAAACCTACTAAATCTTGTTATTTTCTATAAAGTTATGAGGTATTTTCTTGTTTTGAACCAAACAAGCAAAGTACAAAAAACAAGAAAATTTGTACTTTTTGATTTCTCAAAATATTTTCTATAATTTTTTTAAGAAATACAAAAAAATCATATTTTAGGTGAAAAACATTTTCTATAATTTCTAGAAATTGAACCAAACACCCCTTTGTTAGCAATATTCCTGATGCATGTAAATGCTCAATTCATTATACCATAAATGATCTTTGTAAAGAAAGAGATATATTTTTTTCAACTAAAAAAGCTAAATATATTTAAACATTTATTTTGTATGAAAATTTTGAAGGTCTGGATATTTTATAATGGCCAAAAAAAGATATCAAAAATAATTAAGAGATTAATCAATGAAATGAATTCAATATTTAGGAGGCATGTAAAGAAGAAGAATGCATGAACAAATTTAATATATATATAGTTAAGAGCAGAAGTAGGGTCTGGAATAAAAAATGAAATGTAAAATAATATGTATGTATATATGTGTAATGAAAAACATTTTTCAAAGTACTATCTGTCGTCTGAAGCTAGCAGCCTTGGCCACGAAAATCCCCATCAATTTATCTGCATCATTCCTCTATTTTGCACTGCGAAAGAGAAGAATGATACAGAGAGCCTCGCTTAGCGTGCATTACTTGGAATTTCCGTACCCTCTCAAAATTTCAGCCTTCTCCGACACAATTCCATATATTGCATTTCACACCCTCCTGATCTCTCATCCATATCTCGATGGTGGACCCGCACGTGTCACGTGAACTGGTTGTCAGCTCCCAACGTGATCGACCGGCCTCTCTCAACAGAAGCCATGGCCCGCGGAGCGACGCTAGTCCATCGCACGTGTTGGTTGGGGATTGCCTCTCGCTCGCTTCACAGTTGCTTCACCGCACGTGCCGTGTCGGGCGTGGCACGTGTTCTGGGCGCCGAGTCGCACGTGCTTTGATGGCCCTTGACTGTAGTCTTTTGGTTAAAAGTGGGAAGAGAACGGATGAGGGCCAAATCGGTGTTCGGGGGTTGGGCGAACCAGGAGTGATAGAGCCAGAAATTTTGCTAGGGGTCCCCAAAAAAAAAGTTATTAATAAAAGACGAAAATGTTTTTTGGACTACTGATTAATATCTAGATATAATTATGTAACAAGAATTTTAACTTTTAAATTAAAATATAATGTTTACAATAACGTTATTTTTCTTTTATTCCTTCAGCTGTTTCATGACATCCTCCCCCCATCCATGTCAAAAGACACAGCTTCTCCAATATACGTCGCCATGCAATCACTGATATACCTGGCGTCAGTGGCAAAAAATTGTTGCGCGCAGCGGAAAATTTCGGCAGCACTTCGGCAGCACAACAAGAGAGTCAGATCGCAATAAGAATTCCCGTCTCACCAAGGAGACAAGAATCTGAAGCGGATATCTCAACCAAGTGAGATATCGGCTCTTCCTCTCATCAGTTCTAGGACTGACCTGTCGAGGGATCCTAAAAGCTATTACAAATCACACAAAAGCAGTACAACCAATTTTAACGTGGTTCGGCAAATTGCCTACGTCCACGGGGCAAGGAAGGGGGAGATCTACTAATAGAGGGAGAGAATACAACTAGGGTTTACAATCACTCTCAATCTAAACCCTCAAACAAACTCTCAAATCCCTCACACAATATCTCTCAACAAAAGGGAATAAAAGGACTGCACAAACTCTTCTCAGAAACCAGTCCCAATTCTCCACCTGCTGCAGCCGCAAACCAAAGAAAGAACTCCTGCAGGAAGTCTTTCTGCCGCCGCAAAAACAATTACCTCCGCCCTTCTTTGCTTTTTCAGAGCCGCAAAACACCCTAAGCCTTCAGCCGCAATAAAAGCAAATCTCCTTGCGCACAGCCAGCCCTAGGAAACAAAAGCCTATATATAGGCTTGCAATTATTCTTCGGGTGGGCCTGGTACCTGGTACCGAAATTTGTGGGCATCCATGCTCACTTCCGTATTCACGTGGCCCCCACCTGCACAAAAATAACCAGTTTCTTATAAAATGTAGTTCCATGATTGAGTCACTCTCACCCCAGTATAGAAGATATATGGTTTCTTTTAAAAAAATGCTCCATGATTGAAAATGAAAATAAGCCAAATACCCACAACTTACACTATCCTACCAGTTAATATTTATCCTCCTGTAAAATTTTACAATAAGATATCATACTCTCTTTAAAAGCACGAGTTCGGAAAATCTTTTTTAGACAAATATACCCATTTATAGTTTGAACTACTTTATCTATAATCAAATTCTAATTTTTAATGGTCAATATTACCCTTCATTATTTTAAATATTTTATTTATATCTTAATCTATCCTAATCATAATCATATCTTATCCTAATCCTATGTGAACCATGTTTAGCTTAACAATTTAAAAAAAACTAATATTAATAAAATATATAAAACATAAAAATGATATTAGTTTGTTAAGATAAAGAAATTACAAGTAGATAACATATTATAATACATGAAGTATTGCAAAAAAACCATAAAAAGTTTTAAAATTACAGAAAAGACCCTGAAAAGTTCAAAATTATAAAACTCATCCAAATGTCTCAAAACTTAAAATAAAAAACATGAAATTAAAAAATTAACATCAGTTTGCAAAGAATTTAAAATTTACAGTTAACACCTCAATGTCTCAAAAATTATAGAAACACCCTCAAAAGTTTAAATTACAGACAAGCACATTAAAATTTACACTAACTGGCTTCGTATCCATGCTAACATGGAATCGCTGTAGAACTTTCTTCAAATAAGCCACCTGTGTCAAACAAATTCTGCCATTCTTCTTGTCTTTGCCGATCTCCATCCCTAGAATGCGCTTCGCCTCACCCAAGTCTTTCATCTCAAACTCATTTGATAGTTGAACTTTCAACTCATCTATAGCCGACCTGGAAATAGAGGCAACCAACATGTCATCGACATAGAGCAACAAATAAATATACGCACCTCCTTTCAACTTGCGAAAATATACGCAAGGATCAAACTGGCTCCGAGTGTACGAATGACCAATCATAAAACCATCAAATCGCCTATACCACTGTCGAGGAGACTGTTTCAAACCGTATAGCGATTTCTTCAATCTGCAAACTAATTTTTCCTTCCCTGCAGCTCGGAATCCCAATGGCTGAGTCATATATATTTCTTCATCAAGATCACCATGAAGAAATGCCGTCTTCACATCCAACTGATCTAACTCTAAACCATACTGTGCCACCAAAGCTAGCAAAATCCGAATCGAAGAATGCTTCACCACCGGAGAGAAAACCTCATTATAGTCAATACCTTCCTCCTGTGCATAGCCCTTCGCAACCAACCTAGCCTTGAACCTGAATGGAGTGCCTTCAATGCCCTCCTTCTTCGTGTATACCCACTTGCAACCAATTGCCTTCCGCCCCTTTGGAAGCTCAACAAGCTCCCATGTATCGTTCTTATGAAGAGATTCCATCTCCTCCTGCATAGCCCCCTGCCACGAATCAGCCTCCGAACTCTGCTCGGCCTCTCTGAATGTAGTAGGCACTAACTCATCGATACTCTCCACCGGAAGTGCATACGCAACTGTGTCGGCATACCGTGCTGGCATCTGTATGTTTCTCCTCTGTCTCCGAACCGCAATAGGATCTTGAACCTGAGCCGTCGGTTCCTGATCCTGCACATTTGTACTCGTATCCTCCGTGTCACCGTCATGCTCGCCTGGCGTCACCTCAGTCGGCACCTGCATGGATACTGTACCATCTGGACAATGTGGAGCTGCATCGATCTCCACCACCTGCGATATCTCCTCCGTCGGGTCGCTCTCCACCTGATGAGAGCTGGGAAGCTTCAAGATAGAAGCCTCATCGAATGTGACGTCCCTACTCAGCACAATCTTCTTATCAACTGGATCCCAAAGCTTGTATCCCTTGACACCACGCTTGAATCCTACAAATATGGCCTTCCTAGCTCGAGGTTCCAATTTATCAGTTCTAACATGATAATATGCAGGGCACCCAAATACCTTGAGCTGGTCATAATCATGTGCTGGCTTTCCCGACCACATCTCCATAGGGGTTTTCCCCTCAATCGCAGATGAAGGCAGCCTATTAATGAGGTGGCTCGCATATGTAAGTGCCTCAGCCCAAAAGATCTTCTCCAAACCACTCTGCGACAATAAGCATCGGATCTTCTCCAGTAAAGACCGATTCAACCTCTCTGCCACCCCATTTTGCTGCGGTGTATGACTAACTGTGAAGTGTCTCTCTATGCCCTCGTCTCGACATAGCTGCTGAAAGGGGTCAGAAGTATACTCACCACCGTTGTCGGA
The DNA here is from genome assembly GCF_001876935.1 of Asparagus officinalis. NCBI lineage: Eukaryota > Viridiplantae > Streptophyta > Magnoliopsida > Asparagales > Asparagaceae > Asparagus > Asparagus officinalis. The sequence goes on along the minus strand of NC_033798.1, from coordinate 107,849,758 downwards.
TCGCAACGTCTTGATCTTTCTCCCAGTCTGCAGTTCCAATCTCTTCTTCCACTCCACAAACAAATCTAGGACTTCACTCTTCTTCGTCATGGTGTACACCCAACAACGCCTAGAATAGTCATCTACAAAAGTGACGAACCAATGTCTACCACCAAGTGATGCAGTCTTGGTGGGACCCCAAACGTCTGTGTGCACGTAGTCCAGGATGCCCCTCGTCTGATGAATGGCAGTCCCGAACTTCACCTTCGTCTTCTTGCCAAGAACACAGTGCTCACAGAACTCAATCTTCCCACTCTTGGCTCCCTTCAATAGCCCCTGCTTGCACAATGCCTGCAGTGACTTTTCACCTGTGTGCCCCAATCTATAGTGCCAAAGTCTGCTCATGTCCGCTTCTGAAATAGCCGAAGCAACCTGGCCAATCTCGGTGCTTCCCTTCAGATAATACAAATTCCGATTGCGGACTCCCCTCATCACCACCAATGATCCCTTAGTAACCTTCGCTACAGCGTTTTCGAAAGTCACCTTGAATCCCTTCGCCTCCAAAGCTCCAACTGAGATAAGATTTTTCTTCAGTTGAGGAACAAATCTCACCTCCTTCAACTCACGGACTACTCCATCGTGCATCCTAATCCGTACGGTACCTATCCCACAAACGCCACAGGATTGATCATTTCCCATGACAACAACGCCCCCGTCGACTTTCTCAAAAGATGCAAACCAGTCTCGCCTAGGGGTCACATGAAAGGTAGCGCCGGAATCAAGCATCCAATCTGATGCATCCACATGGTTCACCTCCGGAGTAATCAGTAGAGAAAAGCACGAATCATCGGAATCATCGCCTTTCGCAATGTTCACCTCATTGGCCTTCGGGCCCTTTTTCTTGCTATTCTCCTTCTCTTTGAGCTTCGGGCAGTCTCTCTTCCAATGTCCCTGCTCCTTGCAGAATGCACATTGGTTCTTTGTTAATTGGTGGCGGCCTCTAGACTTTGACCTCCCTCTGTTACCACCTTTCGGATATGGGCTTCTACCTCTTGTCGACAAGGCCTCTCCTGAAGTACTAGCGCGGGAAGTCTCCTTGTCCTTCCTCCTCAAATCATAGTTGGTCAATGCGTTAGTCACTTCACTATAACTGATAGAAGATCTCCCGTTCAACAAAGTGAGCACGAAGGTATCATACTCCTCATCCGGTAAGGAGCCCAACAAAATAATCGCCTTGTACTCATCCGATATCTTCTCATCAACATTCGCCAAGTCCGACAACAACTTCGTATAGTTGTTCACATGAGCCGCAAGCGAGGTGCCTCTGGACATCTGGAATCTGAATAACCTACGCAGCAAGTGCAATCGGTTCTCAACACTCTTCGTAAGGTACTTATTGTTGAGAATTTCCCACATCTTCATCGCAGACGTCACCCCAATCACATCATACTTCAGCTCCTGTTCCAAACAGGACCTGATCACCCCACAAGCGTTCCTATTCATTTTCTCCCATACCGCCTCTTCATATTTAGGTGGCCTCTCGTGGACCATGATGGTCTCTTCCAAATTCTGAGCATTTAACGCATCCTGTACGTCGCTCATCCACAAACCAAAGTTGATTTTTCCGTCATATTTCACCACACTAATTTTGGTGTTTTGAAAACCAACTTGTATTGTACCCGCCATCGATTTGCTGCTTTCACCTTCTTCTCCCATTGCGAACTAACTCCAAATTGTAGAGAAAGAACAAATTTGATAGAATTAGGAACCACCCAACTGAACCCTAGATCGGATTCCAAATAGATCTCCTATCCACACGAGGAAAGCGAAATCTCCAACGGCAACTCCTAATGCTATCTCCACCGAAGCCGAGAACTCCAAGAACTAAGCTTCACACAAGAATCTTCCTCCACCAAAAAACCCTAGATCTGAAATCTGGGCTCTGATACCACTTGTTGCGCGCAGCGGAAATTTCGGCAGCACTTCGGCAGCACAACAAGAGAGTCAGGTCGCAATAAGAATTCTTGTTTCTCAAAGGGAACAAGAATCTGAAGCCTATATCCTATCAAAGTAGGATATTAGCTCTTCCTCTCGTCAGCTCTAGGACTGCGCGTCGAGGGACCCTAAAAGCTATTACAAATCACACAAAAGCAGTACAACCAATTTTAACGTGGTTCGGCAAATTGCCTACGTCCACGGGGCAAGGAGGGGGGAGATCTACTAATAGAGGGAGAGAATACAAATAGGGTTTACACAAGAATCTCACAAATAAAACCCTCACACAAAACTCTCCCTACAAAAGATGCTCAGAACCCTCTTGACGGCTGCTGAAAACTCCTCAAGCTTCTGCTTTTTCTTTTCCTCCGCAGACGCAATTGATTTTGTCTGCAGCCGCAAAACTTTGCATCAAACTCCTTCGCACCTCCTTTTGCACAAAAGAAAACCTAATAAACAATTGTTTATATAGGTAACAGAGAGAAAACGCGTGAGAGTTTGAAACCGACTCAAAATCCGAACAAACAATTCCCCTGCATGTTATTCGTGGGCCTGGGCCTTATCAGGTCCGGTTCACAATTCTCCACCTCGGTGAAGTTTTTCCAAAACTGAGCCGACACCAAAGCAATCAAATGTCTCACTTGTTGTGTCCAGTACGAACTCAATCCACAACAAGTCGAGAACCCGAACGAGAGCCCAAATAATCTCACCCCCATTAAAATCAACTAATCCAAACCGGCTGCATCTGAAAGACTGCCTACGTATCCTCTTGCCCAAGGAATCAAGCCGAACGTAGTTCACCAAAATGGCCGTCAACGGCCTCAACAATCACGAATGTGCAACAAGTTTCGACAACGATCAAACTTGTTGCTCGGAACCACCTTTGTGAGCATATCTGCCGGATTATCCTTCGTGTGGACTTTAACAATCTCCACATCGCCATCTTCAAGAACATCCCGAACGAAGTGATAACGAACGTCAATGTGCTTCGTCCTCGCATGAAAAACCTGATTCTTCGCCAAATAGATAGCACTCATGCTATCACAATGAATAGTGCGATATACCAAGTTCCTCCAAAAGTCCTCGAAGCCAAATAGCCTCCTT
>NC_033798.1:107842505-107845300 GCF_001876935.1 Asparagus officinalis | reverse complement strand
ATATATATATATATATATATATATATATATATATATATATATATATATATATATATATATATATATATATATATATATATATATATATATATATATATATATATATATATATATATATATATATATATATATATATATATATATTAAAATTTGTAATTTAGGGATTTACTATCCATTTTCAGCATCTAAGAATAGTCTAAGTTGATACTGGTAAACAAAAACAATAAGAATTGATTAAAAACATCCGGTTAATGGATAAAATTTTTAAAAATATTATAGATTAAAAATTATCGGCACTATATAAATTAAAGTAATTTCATATAATTTTAGTAATAAGTTGGGGTAGCCAAAATACATTCGTAACATTAATTGATAGATGTTTAAATCCATAGAAATGATAAAACACTATAATATTATACCTTAGCATTAATTGATTTTAATTTAGAAACTTTAATCTTTGACGTTAATAATATTTATAGGGTAAAAGAATACAAGGAATTACATATGGAGAAACTATTAGAATATTTAGAGATAACTTTAAAAGAATTGAGTTATTTCCATTGCAAATGGGAAAGTGATGGAAATAAATCTAAAATTCAGAAAACGTCAATGAATCACTTGAATTGGCATTAACATAAGACATATCTATTAATGAAGCACTGAATGAATTACATTAAAAAATAATTTAATAACTTTATCCTAATCAAAGAAAAAATCTCCATGGAAGACATAAGAAAAATTAGTAAGTATTCATAAATTCCATACTGTGTTCTTCAAATTAAATATTAATATTATAATCTAAGAGAAATTGGTAATGAATAATGCAGGTATTTAGTTTAGATCTTTATGGAAAATGACAGGGATAAGGCAAAGGTAATATTATTGAAATAACAGAAATTCTTATTGGATGCACATCAGAAGAATTCATTTTAGAGGAAAATAAAGAGATAGCTTCTAATTTATTTAAGTAATAAATTAGGAACACAAAGAATTTTATATATATGAAATTAATATTTATTCTCATTGAAATAGAAAAAAAAATCAAAGTCTATATTTTGAGCAGTTTGTGTTGAACATCATAAGTACATTTGACTTCTTTGTAAAGTTAAATGAGATGATAAAAAATTAACGAGCCCAGGAAAGATAATAGCATAAAAAATACAAAATTAGCCTGATGTCACAATTGATGTAGATGATGAAGACAATACTCTAGAATTGTCCGAGAAATGATAAATGATAAACCTGAAGAAGGATTGATCTTAACTCAATAAAAAATAAAATAGAAGAAATAAAAAAAATATTTTATGAATATGTTATAGAATAGTTTAATTATTTTGAGTGAAATTAGGAATCTTTAGAAGGGAGTTTCATGAATTTTTTTCAGTACTTTTACATTCTTATGTGGATGTTTTTATCATATAAAAGTATACTAGAGTCAGCATTAATCTTTAATTTATATTTTTTTATGAAGTCTATCAATGATTAGGAATAAACTTCATATTATCTTTTGCATCGTTTTAACATACTTTAAATCAATCATTTTGTCATATTGGTTTTAAACATTCACCTTCATTGTATAACACTATTTTAATATTTTTCACTTTGCAATGCTATACTTTCTCAAATAAAGCTATAACACTATTTTAATATTTTTCACTTTGCAATGCTATACTTTCTCAAATAAAGCTTAGTTTCATATCTGTCAAAAATAATATGAATATTCAAATTATTTTTAAATTATATTTGTTTTTTGTCAATTAAAATATCAACATAAAAATTTAAATTGGGTGTATCCCATTTGTATCTCATTTAAACAAACATAAAAAAATAATCGGGATGTAAGAGTTTAAAGAAAAAAATGAGCACAAACTGCCAAAAATACTTAATCATGGTATTAAATCACGTGCATTGCACGTGTGTAAAAACTAGTTAATAAAAAGATTAAACAGCAAGCTATCGAGAAGGAAGAGAAAAAGCTCTCTAACCGTGTAAGAGGTTTTTGGCAAAAAGAACAGGGAAAAAAACGAAAACAACTTCAACACTACAAACCAACCTCCCCTTGTCTTCGCCTATACCTGCGACCAAATGCAAGTGCTAGGGAAGAAACCCAAGTCTCCAAACGCAAATCTTGCAAACTTTCAACTTTACAAACATTTACCCGATACCCCCATGTTCTTTTTCGTGTGTGTGTGTGTGTTGGTGGGGGGGGGGGGGGGGGGCAATGTGACCTTTTCTTGTAATTTTTAAATTATGACGAAAAATATGAGGTGTCCGAGTAGAGGGTCTAACTACCAAAATCCTTAACAGTATATTTCAATTTCAAGGGCTGAAAAACAAATTCACAAAGTCAATATATTAAAAATTCTTTCAATTTGGGCAGATGAGAGGAGCTAACTCTGATTATTGACATTGCTTTTTCTTTTTTACACTTTAGACATATTTATGAATAGTACTTATCATTGAAGAAAACTTTTCTATTGATTATAGATCTGAAAAGATCAAAATCTTAGGTGAGGAGCTGAATGATGCCTTTGAGGTGTAGTATAACCAATATCGCTTTTCATTAAATGTTTTGTTCCCTAACAACGGTCATAATGATTTGATTGCTTTTCTTAGGGTGAGGTTACACTCTTGCTAGGGTCTCACTAAAAGCATGATAAATTTTTTTTTTTTGGGTAAATGAAGCATTAATGAAATCCTTCTTTTCTTGTTGATGTATGAAATCACACAGTCAAATAAGGGGAGTAATTAAGTTGAATGAGGTCATCTAACACTCCGAATGTCTCGTTCTTGAG
>NC_033798.1:107840611-107842495 GCF_001876935.1 Asparagus officinalis | reverse complement strand
CCCTACACAAGTAGCAAATCGTAAAAGGGCAGAGTTGGGTTCCTCGGTTGCTCCTCCGATGATCAAGTCAGTGAGTTGCATGAGTGGAGAAGTAAAAATAAACTATAATAGTTCTTCAACACATTGAGTAGTAGTAAATAACTTATTCTGTTATTGAAAATAGTATCTCTATTTATAGTAGTGGTAGAAGGGTAGAATGATAACTTCGGCCGAATATGGGATGACAGCCACGTCAGCCTCAGCTTTACAGGTGTCGGCCGACGAGTGGAGAAGATGTCACTTCTGTATTTAATGCGAAGTGATTCGGGGTGTACGGTGCCGACGTGGTCCAATATGTCATAAAGACTCTTGGGGACAGAAGAATGATGACGCTCATAATGCATTTAATGGCATTTATTGTGAGGTGATTGCTCGCCAGCGCACGAGAGGGGGCTTGAGGCTTGAGGCATTTCGTCGCCTTTCTACTTGTCTGGTGGTCGAGAAGTACCGCCTTTCGAGTCGTCCTCGCAAGGTGTCGGCCTATGAGTCGGCCAAGTGGAATGATTAAGTAGTCGACTTAGCCAGGGGTCAACACGCAACGCCTTTAAGGTCGTTGATATGTGACGCCTTTTGAGTCGTCGTCGCAAAATGTCAGCTTGTCGAGTAGACCGAATTGGGCATCTGATTATCTTGAAATGCTGACTTGATTATGCATAATATGAGACACTTGTTTGCCATTGATTGAAGATTATTTCTAATCACCAAAATGGCTATAACACTTGTTTTGGAAGAGTTAAATGGAATAGAGAAATTAGGCTATTGTTTCCTATTATTATAATTTTTTGAAAACTATTCTGTACCTTATCCTGTAAGTCTGATAGTGCAGTATTTCACTATTTTGGTAGCAAGGCGTACTACTCTGATCTAATGAAAATATCTAAATAGCAAAGAAAAAATTGGCATAGATGACATCTTTATTATAAACATAAGGTTCTATATAAATGATAACACTATAAGCTAAAACTTTATGGAAGCTTGTCTTTCATTCATCTTTCTCAATTACAGAGTGCCATTACTGCAGGGTGCCAGTGGGATGATTGACCTCCCAGTTGATGAATGCCCATTTCTAGCTTTGGCAACCGCCAAGCTAAATGTTTGCTATGTTTGTTAAGGGACATCGCTCTCCTATTGATTCTGTAGGGTCAAAAAATTGATTGTGGTTGCCGAAGCCTAGTTGAGATAAATATCTGTTCGGGTGCGCTTGGAGCATATTTTGGTAGTAATCCATTAATACACGATTATCACGCATTTATGATCTATTGATTGTTAGGGAACAAGTGGCAATAGGGGGGAGAAATTATTCTATGGACCTGACTGATAATATTAAATGTGCCTTACAAGATATTAACTTTTGGATCGGTGCACGAATCACAAAGCCGGTGATCCATGGACGCATGTTCCTTTGGTGCACATTTAATGCAATGAATCGAGTTCACTGGATACTTTCTCACATAAAGAATATACGTTAGAGGAGTCCACTTAGCTTGTCTCTTGGTTGTAAGTCACAACCAATTAAATGTGTCACATATACCAAATTTGGATCCTAGCCAAAACTTTTCCGATGCTCAAGTCAGAGGAATACAATTCGAAAAAAAATTCAGATCACAATGCATATTAACTTTAAAATGTAAAAATTCAGAAAATGTGCTGACGATTAAATCTTCAATGCTTGTCCTAGAAAATATTGTATGTCAGTTGCAATTTTTGCAAACAAGCGAGCCATTTAATTCAAGGGCCTTTTTTCACTATTTGTCTCCTAATATTTTTTATATATTTAACTTGGTCCCTCAACCCATTTGAATTTATAACGAGTCTTCCAAATTTTAAGTTATTCTGGGGTTGGTG
>NC_033798.1:107788428-107840601 GCF_001876935.1 Asparagus officinalis | reverse complement strand
GGTATTCACAATTAGCGCCTCTAATCAAGAGTGGAAGTATCAATTAGACTAATTAATTTGAGATGGCTTATGAGAATAGGGGCCTAGTAGCTATTTAAGTGATCTGACAGACTAATTACAAGAACATCTTAAGAATTGAGGGGCCTAAAGTAACATCAATAATTCGAGGCACTAATATCAAAAAATATGAAAGATAAAAGGGACTAATATCCAAAAACCCTCAATTCAAATGCCTCTCCCCTCAAGTCAAATGCCCTCCCTCCGTCTCCCAAAACCCCATAAAACAAACTCCGCTCCTCTCTCCTCCTCCACCCAAACCCTAAACCCCGCAATCGATCTCGCCGAAACCCTAATCGCCCACCTCAACTCCTCCTCCCCCGACCGAACCCTCCTCGCCCAGACCCACACCCGCCTCCTCCGCCTCTCCCTCCTCCCTTCCCCTCCCCTCCCTCTCCCTCTTCCTCCTCATGCACCGCTCCGGGCCCCACCCCGATCGCTACACCCTCCCTCTGGCCCTCAAAGCCTCCTCCCACCTCTACTCCCCCTCCCTCGCCTCCCAACTCCATTGCCTCTCCGTCAAGCACGGGCTTGATCGAAGCGAGTACACGGAGAGCGGGGTTATTAGCTCGTACGCCAAGTTGGGGTTGTTTGAGAGTGCGCGCAGGGTGTTTGATGAAAATGCTGAGAGAAAAGTTGGGTCTTGGAATGCGATGATTAATGGGTATTCGAACGGTGGGGAGGGGGTTGAGGTTGTGAGATTGTTTGTGGAGATGAGGAGGAGAGGGGTTGTGGAGGACGAGATGACGATGATTGGGGTTGTGTCGGCTTGTGGAGGGTTGGGAGATTTTAGGCTGGCTCAGCAGGTTCACAAGTGTGCGATTCAGGTGATGAGGTCTCTGTAATGACTTGGATTGTTCATGCTTGCATACAGTTTTGGTTACGGAATGCATATAATTGTTAATAAGAGCGTTAAAGTTGATTGCGATTTGAATTTTGTGTCTTTAAGTATGTCATAGTACACGATGAGAGCTGTGATTTTATTGGTAACAAATGATATGATGAGAAATATGATCTGATTTGAATCATTTTTAAACCCACTCATAGCATCCCGAACAGAAATACAGCTACTGATACACGGATTATCATTTGAATTCAACAACTAAAGCAGTTGGTGTTGTAAGGCATATTTCAATTATTCATATTCTGAAGTTTCTTCGATTTCTTTAGGTGAAGAGTTCAGATAGACTTGACATCACAGTCTCTAACTCACTAATCGACATGTACTGCAAATGCGGACGCACAGACCTAGCACACCGAGTATTTTCTAGGGTTTCACAGCGCAACGTCTCAACATGGACATCAATAGTCACTGGTTTCGCTACATACGGCCAAGAAAAACTCGCATTAGACTTCTTCAACAAAATGATTGAGGAAAAAATACACCCTAACCATGTAACAATGGTGGCTGTTTTAAATGCTTGCACACATGGTGGCTTAATCAAAGAAGGAATCCATTTCTTGGAGAATATGAAAGAGCTCTATAATATTGAACCAAATGCATTGCATTATGGATGTGTTGTTGATATGTTGGGTAGGGTTGGGAGGTTGAAGGAGGCGAGAAAGGTAGTAGAGAGAATGCCAATGGGGGCGAACGTTGTAATTTGGGGGACACTGCTTGGGGCGAGTGAGAAGTATGGAGATGTGAAGGTTGGAGAGTGGGCGGCGAAGAATTTGATGGAGTTAGAACCTTGGAATGATGGGGTTTATGTTGTTTTGTCGAATATTTATGCAAAGGTTGGGATGTGGGAGAAGGTGGAGAGGTTGCGGAAGGAGATGAGGGCGAGGAGAGTGGAGAAGGTGCCCGGTTATAGCTTGGCGACAAGGGATTTGTGACAATGTATGATGGTTTTGTTCATTAGAGTTAATTTGCAGATAACTCCCCTCATCTCTATCTTCAATAACTTTCATTGTCCGTCGACTCGTTTATGAGCTCTAATAATGGGTGGTTCCACATTTTAACAGGGATAAGTTGCAGATAACCGCTCTCCGTCAACAAGATTTGATGATGATAAGTGTTACTAACGAGGTGAGGGGTGATAAATTCTAATAAAGGTATAGACGAGGGGCTTATCTATGAATTATTCTTTATTCATTTTTAATTTTGAGCAGTGTATTATTGAGAATACGAGTGATGAAGGTAAGCAGCAAACAAGCTGCAGTTGTTCCTGTAATCAGAGGTGGAATTTAAGGAGTAGATTATTTGTACAGTCATGATTGAATTCAAGTTGCTATTCTGCATTTGAACATTGCGTCTGAACGTTTGGGAGTGAAGAACTCAACTGTGAACTCAACTGTGAATTCAGGCGTCTGGATACTCCTTACTCCATGGTGTTTTCTAGTTTTGTACAGCTGTAGGACTGAGTGGGCCTCAGTTGGGCTCCGGAAGTTGGCTCGGGTCTTAACTTGCGCATGGTTCTTGGGTCGGGCCTTACTATGAGCTTTGCTTGTTCTAGACGCTTTGTCAATTTGCATGTGAGTTGGAAGTGGGAAAATACAATGTTTTTTTTAGGGAAAATTGCTTCCAGCCCCCAAAACAACCCAGAACATGCTCTGCCCCCCCAAGACCTTTTCAACGTTCCTTTTACCCCCAAAACCGCCCCCGATTTTCTTCCAGCCCCCAAAACCAATCCCCAGGCGTAACGTCGTTTAAACCCCGCTCGAAATGCCCAAAATACCCTTACGTTTAAAATTCCCCGTTATGAGTTACCTCCTCGTCCGTACCCTGTCATCTCTCTCTTCTGCAAGCAAACCGACTCCAGAAACCCAATTCAAAACCCTAGCCCTAAATCAACCGACCCCAACGCAAACCGAATCAAAGCAAAGAGATCAAAATGGCCGGCGATTCAACCCCTAAAGCCAACCTCAATGCCGACCACAGCGAAAGCGATTACGCCCAGCGGTTCGAAATCTCAGAAAGAGCCCATACAACTGCAGTGCGGACTGAATCTGAAGCTCGAGCTGCGATTGACAATGTTCTAGAGGACATCGCAACCAGCCATTCTCATCCCAGAAGCCGGCCTCAAAATAGAAGTGTAGGCCCCCGCGAAGGTCTAGAGGGCAGCACCGGCACCACCGGCGCGTCCAACGATGCCACTAGAGCGCTTCTTGGTCTACAGAGAGGAGAAAAAGAGCAGCATGTGGCAACACCCAAAAGGTAATTTTTACCGCAAGTTTTATGTTGTTAAGGTTATGGTTTGATTGATAATGCTCTTAGTCTGGTGGGAAGGTCCAAAATTACGGTGTCTGTTAGCTGTTGAGGTTACTGTTAACATGCAAGGTCTATGCTTTTATTGCTGAGGTTGTTGTTTAGTTGTTGAGGTTAGGCTTTGGTTGTTAAGGTTAGGTTTTGGTTGATAAGGTTGTGGGGTTGTTGTTAAGGTTGTTGGTTACTGCCTTTATTGTTAAGGTTGTTGTTTAGTTGTTGAGGTTAGGCTTTGGTTGAAAAGGTTAGGTTTTTGTTGTTAAGGTTATGGGGTTGCTGTTAAGGTTGTTGGTTTACCCGCAAAGTTTACAGCATAGTTGTTATGTTTACTGATTATACTCAAAAATGCTCTCGTCTTGTGTTTTTGTTTTGTAGAAAAAGGGCAAAGCCACCTATTACGTTGCGGCCCACCGCCAGCTTCGGTGCCTATCACGACTTCATGTAGAATTTGGTGACGCGTATGGGGCCAAGGCATTTTGCGGCCTACGAAGATAGTGTATTTAGACACTACGTCCAATTTGGCCCACCTGGCGTCGATCTTCCCACCTTTGAGCACATTTTGAGTCAGTGGGACAAGAAGAGCAAAAAATTCGTCTTTACTGATAGGAATGATGGAGAAGAGATCGCATGCTCATTCAACCTTGAGTGGGTAATGGAGCATACATGGTTCTCCAATGAGGGGCTTCATGTTGACCACAATCGGGACAGGAAAAATAGGATTTGGTCCAGTTTCTTTGACAAACCCGAGGCGGGGGGTTCCAGCAGTATAGCTCCCCCCAAAGGAGGCCCCACCAGACGCAATGTGGAGGACCTGCTTTTGAAGCTGGTACTATCTTCTGATCGCCGAGATGTGAAGGACTTTGTCCTGCTACAGATCCTCTATCAGCTGAGCATGATTTGGTGTCCAAGCAGTGTTTCCGGCGTTCCTAGGCATTTATTCAAGTACGTCGACAACATCGAACAGGTCAACAACACTGCTTGGGGGACCTATATATTCAGTGAGACATCTGATGCGATAGAGAGGGCACTGAAGGGTCCTGAGCCAGGGAAGACGACATTATATCTGCAAGGGTGTACCCCTCTAGTTTGTGTAAGTAATCATGTTTTTTACTGATTGTGAAGGTTAGGGTTTAGTTGTTAATGTTACAGTTTCGTTGTCAAGGTTACGGTTTGGTTGTTAATATTACGGTTTGGTTGTTAAGGTTACGTTTTTATTGTTAGGGTTACTTTATTAATTGTTACGGATGAAGGTGTTTGTTAAGTTTTTATATCTCTAATGTGCAGTTGTGGTATTATGAACTCACCGGCATCAAGAAGCCAGCACTTGGTTGTACGGTGAGGCCTCCCCTGACAAATTGGGTGAGACTTGGGCACGTTGCTGGTTCTTTGAGATTGGCCACTGTTGTTGCGAAAGCAAGCAAAGCTACGATAAAGCTTCCACAGCAACATGGACAACTTCAAAGAATCGAGGGAGGTTTTTGGGGGAAGGAGCAGGGGATAGAGAAAGAGAAGAGGAGAGAGAGAGAGAAGAGGAGGATTAAGGGTCCGGCTGCAGTAGACGCCGGCAGGGCTCGTGGCCCAATAGACCTTCTTCACAAGAAGAAGAGGAGAGAAGAAGATGACGACATCCCAATTGATGCACTTGTAAGAACTTAGCAATCGTGGATTTTATTTGTTTTTGAATTAATTAATCCTTTTAATAGTACTCTACCTGTCCGTTGCATATGTGATGCCACAGGATATTGATGAAGACGCCGAGCAGCCAAATGATGCAGTTGAGCAAATGGATTGGCCTCAGCAAGTTATCTACTGGAAGAGCATCGCGGCAATGAACGAATCATTACGCCGCGAGAACGAGAATAAATTCAAGGGTATGATTGTTGCAGACCGTGTAAATACAAGTGCTCTTTCTGTGAAGGTGGCTAAGCTGTCTGCTCAAAATAGAAGACCGAGAGAGGAACTAAGCGAAGCACGATGCGAAACCCTCTCTGTATACAAGGATAAGAGCCCTACAGGATTGGTGTCCAGCCCATTGATGGAGCCGCAAACTTGTACAAGTTAGATGTGGCTTGCAATTACGTTTGCGTGTTATGGTTAAAAATTGATTGATAAGTATATGGATTTATTATCAAGGTTAAGAATGTATTGTTAACTTTACTGATCTAATGTTAAGGTTAGGGATTTATTGTTAAGGTTAAGAATGTATTGTTAACTTTACGTATCTAATGTTAAGGTCAGGGATTTATTGCCAAGGTTGGAGATTGATTGTTAAGTATCTTGGTTAGCTATGTTTTTTTGACAATGAAGTACCTAAGCTCATTTGTGTTTATTTTTTGAATCAGACACTCCAGGCACCGTGGGTGGCATTGATGTACAGTACGAGGGGGATGTCAATAAATCATTATTATTTGATGAAGCTAATAAGGAGGCGAGGCCCCTCCAACAAGGAGGGCCTCTCTACAACCATTGTTTTCTGATATCCACAAGGAGAGTGAAGATGCTCCGCCAGGAGAATTACCTCCACCAGAGGCATCTACTGTTGACAAGGCCCTTAAGGCAGAAATAAACGAGGGAGAGAAGGTGTCCCCGCCAGCGAAGGAGCTACTAACTTGTACAGGTTAGCTTGCTTTTGTACTATATGTTAGAGATTGGTTGTTATGTCTACGTATTGGTTGTTAAGCTTTTTATTGTTTATACTCTGAATATTATCAGAAACAGGCACTCAACGCGAGGGCACTGGAAGGGAAATAACGCCGGCGGTTGAAGTCCCTTCTGCAGGTGATGGGGAGACGCAAACTTGTATAGGTTAGCAACTTTTTCACCATGTGTTTAGGCATCAGTTGTTAGGTTTACTATGAAATTGTTAAGTTTAGATAGAAGGGGCTATGTTTTCTTAATATTTATACTTCGAATGGGTTGTTTGGAATCAGACACTTTGCGGGAGGACACTGGGATGAAAATAAAGCAATCAGAGAATGCCCCTCCACCAGCAATAGAGACATCAACTGATGACGAAGATGCTCCTATTGTGTTTTCAAGGGCTTTGAATAAGAGAAAGAGGGGTGCAACGGGGGCACGCGGGAAGATGGCCGCTGCTGCACCCCCTAAACGGAAGAGATGCAAAAGATCGGTGAAGCCTTCCAAGTGGGTAGTCACCCCTTACACTGAAGGGAAGAAGAAGAAAGAAAAAGACAACATAGGGGACAAGGCTATAATAGAAGTGGGTGGGGAGGAGGAAGCGCAGGTGCAGGAAAACAATGCAGAGTTGGCTCCTGCTCGGCTACAAAGTGACCCCCACTCTATCTGGGAAAAACACATGAGTTCCCCTATGAGTTCAGAAGAAGAAATGTACAGAGATAAGCTGAACGAGGGGATTCCCTTTCCAGATGGCTTCATCATCAAGTTTTTGGGCGACAAGGACACATTTGTACATAACTATAAGGTGTCAGCAGACGTTGCCGCGCTACTGACGGAAGAGGAGCAAAAAGCTCTTAACCATTTTTGCATTTGTAGATGTAACAAGTAAGTATTTACTTCACATCTCAAGTATTTACGTTTGTTGTTTAGTTTGCGGGTTTGTTGTTATGGTTACGGGTTTTTTTGTTATGATTATTGATTTGTTGTTTAGGTTAAGGGTTTTTTTTGTTATAGTTATTGATTTGTTGTTAAGGTTATGTGGTAGTTGTTAAGGATACGTGTTTGATGTTAAGGTTACGTGTTTGTTGTTATGGTTACGGGTTTTTTGTTATGGTTATTGATTTGTTGTTTAGGTTAAGGGTTTTTCGTTATAGTTTTTGATTTGTTCTTGCTGCTAATTGTTAGTTGCTAACTATTATTTTTGTTTTTTTCCCTGTTTGCAGTTTTATTAAAGTGTACGAGGGATCAGCAGGGTCTATTACCCGGCTTGAGATCCTCAATATATTACGCGGTGGGCGACTGGATGATTCAGTAAGATTTTCGATTGGTATTTATTCATTAGCATATTTAACAATACTATTATTAATTACTTGTTGCCAACTTATGATAGCTTGTTGATACGCTGCTTGATTTAGTTCGTGAAAATCAGAGAGCATCGTCCAGTATAAAATTCGGCGTAGTCCCTGTTTGGTTTAGTGTAAGTTTATGTCTGGCGTGGCGTACTCCTAACTATCAGCACATAATCTATGTTAAAAGGAACCTGATCGGGTTAATTCTTTATTGCAGCACCAGATACATGTGCTGAAACCAGATTACCAAGAGCTGCATGATATCTACATCAAACGCTTGGTCGATGAAGGGTGTACTAACCTCTTAGTTCCCATTGTCCAGGGCGATCATTGGCATCTTCTGGAGTTTGATGTCGAAAATGATATTGCCAGGCATTACGACTCCTTGAAGGAGAGATCTGGACATTGGGACCCTGTGCTCAATATCGTCAAAGCCTTCAACTACATTAAAGCTGGCTTCAATGAGAACCAATTGCGCAGCGTATTCGACCCAATCAAAGTTCCATGCGAGGAGCAAAAGGGATCGTAAGTTTGCCGGAACCCTTGTTGGTATTCATTGTTGGAAACTGGTTGTTAAGGTTACGAATTTGTTGTTATGTTTTGATTGAAAGCAACAATGGTCTCAATGCTTCCTTGTGGTTGTGTGCAGGTATGACTGTGGGATCTATGTCTACCAGTTCGTACAAGCGATTACCGAAGGTAGAGATGTCCTGCACGTCACGCCCGAAGAGCATAACACATGGGTGGTTCGTGCGAAGCTAGCAGCGTACTTACTGATTGAAGGCAGGAAGAGGAAAAAAGAGGTGGGAAAACTTGACGATGATGACGTTGAGATGTAGATTTTTTGTAAATGATATATTACATTTCTTTGGTGTTACTAACAATATACATGTAAATATTAAAAGGTAAATATAAACAATATAAGGTTGATCTGTGAATGATATATTACAATTCTTTGTTGTTAATAGCAATGTACAAGTAACTATTATAAGGTTGATATCAAGGGATAACATTAACAGCAAACCCATGAGTTCAACAACAAAACCGTAACCTCAACAACAAACATTGTTGTTAATAGCAATATACAAGTAACTATTATAAGGTTGATATCAAGGGATAACATTAACAACAAACCCATGAGTTCAACAACAAAACCGTAACCTCAACAACAAACAACAAAGCTTAACAACATCGCAAGATTCTGCTAACTTGTGCTTCAAATGCAACCAAACTAAATTCGAAAAGATTTCTGCATTTGTCCGCCAATAGTTTACGATATGCTAGATCCCCAAGGGATAACATTAACAACAAATCCATGAGTTCAATAACAAAACCGTAAACTCATCAACAAACACAAAAGCTTAACAACACACTATATTAGCAGAAACATATTAATAGGTAGTTAATAGAGCGTATCATCATCAAGTTCAGCAAAACATTTGGTAATTTACAATAAAAGACAACCTAGGGGCCGACTGCTCCTCCCCCGCTCCCCTTGCTCGAAGCGCGATCGTGGTAGGAACCCCTATCGCGAGGAAAGGTGGACGGCCCAACACCTTGGGCCCGAAGAAATCGTTGCAAGAGCTCTTTCTCCACCGTCATTTGCCTGCCGTCCCAAGACACTTCAATCAATTCCGGGTCGGCGCAGGAAGGCTGCGGTTGCTGGCTTTGAGGTTGGTCAACGGACATATCGATGGGACCTTGCTCATTGTTTGCCTGCTGCTCACGGTCTCCACCCACAAGCTGAGTGACGACGAAACCTTCCATTAGACGACGGTCCATGGGAGAGGTGTAACGAAACCTAATCCTCTTAGGGATATCCGAATATTCCCTAATCTCTAGCAGCACCCTGCAGTCTCTGAAGTTTGTCTTCGTGGTGATGTCAGCGGAGCAGTACACGCATTGGCCGATACCCTCGAACAGTGATTGGAGGAACTCCCACTCCCAGAGGTGGTAGGGGATATTGAAGAGGCGGACCCACCTAAACATGGGGTACGACAATGCTCTTAGCCTGAGGTCCTCCCGCCAAAGCCTGAATCTGCCCACGAAGGACCCAAGATTTACAGGACTGAGCTCGACGGCTTGATCTAGTAGCTCATCAGAGGGGAATTTAACCATGAACCTATTTATAGATACCCGCTTGATCTCATAGGTCCAATCCCAGATGTCAAAGCGATACCCTAGCATCTCTTTGAGCTCGTCCAAAGATGGCAGACCCACCTCAATAGTGAGGAGAGCGAATGTAGAAAGCTCCTGAATGTTGCGGGCGACGTTATCTGGAACGGGGAGAAATCGTGGGTCCCTATTTGCTACAAGACCATGAGGGCAATCCCAGGAGATATGCCCCGAGCCATGACAATGTATACACGCGCTATCATCGTGAGACATGATCCTTCTGGTTTCGAAACGAAGGTCGTGTAGTTGTTAATGGGGCTGACATGGGGAGAAAATGGCGGTGATGGGAAGATTGATGGCTTCGTCGAAAGGTCTTGTCATGGATACAGGGGAAGGGATGAGGGTTAATTAAAGCGTGGTGGCTGGGAATAACGAGGAGACAGATGATAATACTGGCTGTCTTGGAAACATAATCTACTATGGAAGCATTTAATACAGATAGAAACCCACTAACTGCTTTCTTGATCAACTTGGCAACTAAAAGGCTAAAGCTGACAAGAGAGCGCTAACATTATCTAACAATCCATAAGCTTGACAACAGAGCGCTAACTTTAGCAACCTATCCATAACCTTGACAACCAGTACATAATCTTGATAACCAGACCATGATCTTATCTTAACAAAAAAAACCATAAGCTCAATAATACAACCTTGTATAATGACACGTCCTTCTTTACAGCCATGCTACAACCTTAACAACCCAAAAGCTATACATAACAACAGACAAATAAGCCTAACAACAGAGCTTAACGTTACAACAGGGAGCTAACGTTAGCTACCATTCCATAGTTTTGACAACAGATAGCTAACCTTAACAACCAATACATAAGCTTGACAATTAACAGCTTACCTTAACAACAGATAGCTAACCCTATTGTTAAGGAATCCATAAGCTTGACAACCAATCCACGGTCTTAACAACAAAACCATAAGCTTATCAATTCACCCCGTGATCTTCTCAACCAATAAGCTATACATTAGAGCTAAACGTTACAACAAGGAGATAATGTTAGCTACGATTCCACAAGTTCAACAACAGATAGCTAACCTTAGCAACCAATACATAAAGATTGACAATAGAGCGCCAACTTTAAGAACTAATCAACAAGCCTGACAACAGGTCGTCAACCTTAGCAACCAATCCATAAATTAACAACCAATAAATAACCTTGTCAGCCAGTCCTTTAACCTAACAATAAGCTCAACAATACAACAATGTATCCTGACACGTCCTTTACAAGCTTGCTTACACCCTACCAAAAATAAAAGCTTAACCGCCACGCAGTGATATTAACAAAACACTGAACTTTGTATTTGACAACCTTGTATCTGCCACGTCCTTCTTTACCGTCATTCTTAACATAGAAAAAAATAAGCTTATCAATAATCCCGTGATCTTCTCAACAATTCCCTAAGTTCAACAAATCAATGAGGTCTGCTACAATCTTAACAACCAATAAATAAGCCTAACAACAGAGCTAAACGCAACAACAGAGGGCTAACCATGAGCTTGGCAACAGAGCGCTAACCATAGCAACCAATAAATAAGCTTGAAAATACAACGCCAAACTTCACAATAAACACGTAAACTTAACAACCAGTCAATAACCTTAACAGTGAGTCCATAATATTTCTTGATAAATCGTTAAACTTAACAAAACAACATGTATCCAAAAATAATTTCCTTTACAATCATGCTACAACCTTAAAACAAACAAATAAGCCTATCAACAACCCCGTAAACTCAACAAATAAGCTTGAATACACGATGACTACAGCATGTATTACCATTGTCTCTACTATATGTCCCATAACCGTGGGTGAATATAACTGGCTCCATTTAATGAACTTGTTCAATAACAAGATAGTTAAGATTCATAGGTGCGTGGAATATGATCAATTCAGATGGATCAATGTGTGAATCACCTAGGAAGGCATGCCATGCTGTTGTAGATAGTCTTCTGGCTTACGTTTACACTGTATAGCTATACAGTGTTAACGTAAGCCAGAGGACTATCTCCACCAGCATTCGCATGCCTTCCTAGGTGATTCACACATTGATGCAGCTGAATTGATTGTATTCCATGCACCTATCAATCTTAACTATATTTTTATTATACAAGCTCATTGAAAAGAGCCACATGCATTCACCCACAGCTAATGGAACTAAGATCAAACCCGTTCCAGGGGATAACGTCTTCATCAGCGTGAGGGATACCCAAGATCTTCATCATTGTGCGCAAACCTCGTCGCCATGACCTTCATCGGCGTGAGGACTAGCGTTGATCTTCTGGTTTTAATGGCGAAAGGAGAACTTGAAGGTTTTGGGGAGAGGGTAGCTTTTTTATAGAGGGTCAACAAAGAATAAATGGTAGGGGAGATCGAGAAAAGATTGCGCCGAAAGGATGTCTGCGCTATCCTGTAGCTGAACAGGCAAAGGGATGGTGATGTTGCCGCGTGGAATGTGGGGATAGGTAGGTGTTCAGGTTATATTAACTCTCCTCCTTGGGAACTAGGAGGAACATTGAATGCAGTAACAGAGAATATACGCCGGTGACCGTGACAACCAAACACTGCTGAATAACAGTAAGGGACCTCTCCACAAGAGGGCGCTAACCTTAGCCACCATTCCATAAGTTTAACAACAGAGAGCTAACTTTAACAACCAATCCCTAAGCTTGACAACAGAGCTCTAACCTTAGCAACCAGTCCATAAGCTTGACAACCAGCACATAACCTTGAAAGCCAATCCATGATCGTCCATAAGCTTGACAACCAGCACATAACCTTGAAAGCCAATCCATGATCTTTAATAACAAAACCATAACATCAACAATACGACCCCGTGATCTTCTTAATCCATAAGTCTAACAACAGAGAGCTAAGCGTTACAACAAGGAGCTAATGTTAGCTACTATTCCATAAGTTTAACAACATAGAGCTAACCTTAACAACCAACACATAAGCTTGACAACAGAGCACTAACCTTAACAATAGGACGCTAACCTTAGCAACCAATCCATAAGCATGACAACCAGCACATAACCTTGACAACCAGTCCATGATCTTTAATAACAAAACCATAACATCAACAATACGACCCCGTGATCTTCTTAATCCATAAGCCTAATAACAGAGCTAAGCGTTACAACAAGGAGCTAATGTTAGCTACCATTCCATAAGTTTAACAACATAAATCTAACCTTAACAACCAATACATAAGCTTGGAACAGAGCACTAACCTTAACAACATGGCGCTAACCTTAACAACCAATCCATAAGCTTGACAACAGAGCACTAACCTTAACAGCCAGTCCATGATCTTAACAACAAAACCATAAGCTCAATAATACAACCATATATTTTGCCACGTTTTTCTTTACAATCTTGCTTACAACCTTAACAATGAAAAAAAATAGCCTTAACAGCCACGCCGTGATCTTAACAAAGAAAAAATAAGCCTATCAACAACCTCGTGATCTTCTCAACAATTCCCTAAATTTCAACAAAACAATGAGGACTGCTACAACCTTAACAACCAATAAATAAGCCTAACAACAGAGCTAAATGCAACAACAAGGGGTCGTCCTTAGCAACCATCACATAAACTTGGCAACAGAGCGCTAACCATAGCAACCAATAAATAAGCTTGTGAATACAACGCCAAACTTCACAATAAACACGTAAACTTAACAACCAGTCAATAACCTTAACAGCGAGTCCATAATATTTCTTGATAAATCTTTAAACTTAACAAAACAACATGTAACCAAAAATAATTTCCTTTACAATCATGCTACAACCTTAAAACAAACAAATAAGCCTATCAACAACCCCGTGAACTCAACAAATAAGCTTGAATACACGATGGCTACAACATGTATTACCATTGTCTCTACTCTAAGTTCCATAACCGTGGGTGAATATAACTGGCTCCCTTTAATGAACTTGCTCAATAACAAGATAGTTAAGATTCATAGGTGCGTGTAATATGATAAATTCAGATGGATCAATGCGTGAATCACCTAGGAAGGCACACAAATGCTGTTGGAGATAGTCTTCTGGCTTACGTTTACACTGTATAGCTATACAGTGTTAACGTAAGCCAGAGGACTATCTCCAAAAGCATTCGCGTGCCTTCCCATGTGATTCACGCATGACCCATCTGAATTGATCATATTCCACGCACCTATGAATCTTAACTATCTTGTTATTGAACAAGTTCATTAAAGGGAGCCACATGCATTCACCCACAGCTAATGGAACTAAGAGCAAACACATAAGGGGAAAACATCTTCATCAGCGTGAGGGATACCCAAGATCTTCATCAGTGTGCGCAAACCTCGTCGCCATGGCCTTCATCGGCGTGAGGACTAGCGTTGATCTTCGGGTTTTAATGGCGAAAGGAGAACTTGAAGGATTTGGGGAGAGGGTAGCTTTTTTTATAGAGGGTCAACAGAGAATAAATGGGAGGGGAGATCGAGGAAAGATTGCGCCGAAAGGATGTCTGCGCTATCCTGTAGCTGAACAGGCGAAGGGATAGATCGAGGAAAGATTGCGCCGAAAGGATGTCTGCGCTATCCTGTAGCTGAACAGGCGAAGGGATGGTGGTGTTACCGCGTGGAATGTGGGGATAGGTAGCTGTTCAGGTTATATTAACTCACCTCCTTGGGAACTAGGAGGAACATTGAATGCAGTAGCAGAGAATATACGCCGGTGACCGTGACAACCAAACGCTACTGAATAACAACAAGGGACCTCTCCACAAGAGGGCGCTAACCTTAGCCACCATTCCATAAGTTTAACAACGTAAAGCTAACTTTAACAACCAGTCCATAAGATTGATAACATGACTCTAACCTTAGCAACCAACCCATAAGCTTGACAACAGGGCTCTAACCTTAGCAACCAGTCCATAAGCTTGACAACCAGCACATAATCTTTAATAACAAAACCATAATATGAACAATTCAACCACGTGATCTTCTTAACCCATAAGCCTAACAACAGAGCTAAGCGTTATAACAAGGTGCTAACCTTAGCCACCATTCCATAAGTTTAACAACAGAGAGCTGACTTTAACAACCAATACATAACCTTAACAATAGAGCGCTAACCTTATCAACAGGACGCTAAACTTAATAACCAATCCATAACCTTAACATTTGTAACGATATACTTGACAATAAATCCATGCGCATGATAATAAAACGCTAAACTATATAGGCCCGTTCGAGTATAAGATTTCTTGGATTCTGACTGTATGATAGCATCAACCATTTGAATGCTAATAACCTTATCTATTCCCCATTGTCAATTCTCTAAGTTCCATAACCTGTGCTTGAATATAAATGGCTTCCAACAAAGAGCTTTCCAGCAGCCTGTTAAGTTAACGGAAAGCTCTTTGGAGAAGGCCATTGCTATTCAAGCCCATCATTTTAACGATATACTTGACAAATTAAGTTAACGATCGGTGATACTAACAACAAAGAGCAGGTGGATAGCAGGTGTATACAATAAACTTTACATTCAATCGATAAACATAACAATCAATAAAAAACTTGAACATTAAAGTGATAAATTTGACAACCAAAACAATAACCTTAACAACCAAATCAAAACTTCAACATTAAAGTGATAAACTTGACAACCAAGTAATAACCTTAACTACCAAGTCAAAACGTCAACATTAAAGTGATAAACTTGACAACCAAGTTTATCACCTTAACAACCAAGCTATGACCTTCTCACTTGTAGTGATATACAGGACAACAAATCCATATACATGACAATAAAACGCTAAACTATATAGGCTCGTTACAGCTTGCACGATTGTGACCCTCCATGTTGCATCGAGAGCACTTAACCGGTCGGGTGTTCAGCGACCTGTTGTTTATTCGTCTAGTGCATGGTCTGCCACGTCTTTTTTTGGTGAGAGGAGGCTTCAACACTCGCTCTTCTGGCGGTACAAAGCGCTTCTCGTAATCTGGGATGGGATAGATGATCGGTGCATAGCTTGCTCTGAACGCAACAACAGTCATGTACCAATCGCAATATTGATAAATTTCTCGTCCCATCCATGTAATTGCAGCGCACGCATGTTTGCAGGGAATGCGGGTGATGTCCCAGGACCTGCAAGAACAAGTCCGATTCTTCAAATCTACGCGACAAGTTTTATTGGACTCGACCTCCATAATATCTTCCGTCGAATGTTTATCGCCAAGCAGCTACCATGCTGAATGTTATCACTCAGCACCAACTCCGCTTCCGGGCATAGGTATCCAGACCATTTCTGACCCAATAGCCTCCTTTCATGCATGCGCTCCATTATTTGCTTCCGTATGGTCTCAACCAAAGGTAAGATTCGCAACAATCGTGCCTTTCTTATCCAGCTGTTGAAGGACTCAGCAACGTTTGAAGTAACATGGCCATACCTTAACAACAAAGCACTAACAATAACAATAATTCCTTAAACTAAACATTAAAGGCCTAACCTTAACAACAAATATCCTAAACTTAACAGCAAAACCCTAGCAGAATAACTCTAACCATAACAATAAAAATCTAACCTTAACAGAAAACTGTAGGATAACTCTAACCTTAACAACTATAACAGTGCTGTAACAAAATAACGTCGGGACCAAGCTATCTTACCTTATACCAGGAAAATGCGCGTTTGCCCATCTCTCCGGGGAGTATTCCATTACAGTGACATAAGCCCTGTGATCGATCGCTGCCAATTCTTTCATGTCATTATCCCATTCAGATATTGTGAACTTATAAGCCGCAGATTGTAACAGCTCGCCCAACGTAGTCGCGATATTTGCCTTGTGCCCAAAATCCTTCATCTTTTTTTTGAAATTCTCGACTAGATGCAGAACACACCTTGAATGGAATGCATCTGGAAAGAATTCCTCGACTGCTGCCCTGATACCCTTGTCGGCGTCTGAAATCATTACCAGTCGATGTGGAGGTTGGTAAGGATTTTCCCTATCATACAGTAACGTCCATAATCCTTGTAAGAACCATTTCCAGTTAACCTCATTCTCTTGGTCGCATACGTAATAAGCTAGGGGAAATATTCCCTGGTTGCCGTCATACCCAGTAGCGCTAAGTAGTATGCCTCTGTAACGATCTTTAATAAATGTTCCATCCAAAAACAATAGAGGCCTACACCCAGCAATGAACCCTTCAATACAGGCATTATAACTAATGAACAGTCGCCTGAACCTCCCGTCATCAGCATCAATAACAACACGACTCCCT
Source organism: Asparagus officinalis (assembly GCF_001876935.1). NCBI lineage: Eukaryota > Viridiplantae > Streptophyta > Magnoliopsida > Asparagales > Asparagaceae > Asparagus > Asparagus officinalis. The sequence goes on along the minus strand of NC_033798.1, from coordinate 107,823,912 downwards.
GGATTAGTTGCATGCACCATGGATTCATACCTGCATGAATATAACAACAAAGCAGTACATTTAGCGAAGGATTCATAACCATAACAAATGATCTTCAAACTTCACGACCAACACGTATACTTAACGACGAACCAATAACTTTAACAACTAATACGTATAGTTAGCAACCAACACGTACACTTAACGTCGAACCGCCAACTTTAACAACTACTACGTATAGTTAGCAACCAAAAGGTAAGAGTGATTTCAGAAGAATAAAAAAGATAAGGACCATCTCAGTGAATCGTAAGCCTCATCATCGTCACCGAACAGGTCCTGTTGAGCTGTCTCCTTGCTCCACCACGTCTTACTGTAGTTAATCTTAATGCCAAAATTAGAGAGCATGTCATTCTTGATATCGACCGCACGAAGATCTGGCCTAACCTTCAAAACAGCTTGTATTTGGCTAGCAATGAACTTCCTTGATGCCCTTGAGTTGCCAGCATTTGCTTCATGTTGACCGCAGATGTGGGTAGACTCGAAATTCTTTATGGACATGATAGACGAATTTCTGAGCGGGGAAGCAAACAACATCCAAGGGCAACCATGTGTGTGTTTGAATCGGCAATAGACTCTTATGCGTCTTTGTTCATTGTGGTAAAAATCATACTCGAACCGTTTAGCAATTGAATAGTATTGAAGTGCTAATCTAACTTCAGCAGCACTATCAAATTTCTGACCAACTTCACGTATGGAGGTGTGCCACTCAGTTGGGATCTTTGTTTGGTGATTAAGCATGTCTTCCAGCAGCATGATCGAGTCGCCGGTGGGGTTGTCATTAGGAATACGCTCATCATTACAGGTTTGGGTGAACGGGGTATCTGGGCACCGCGAATTTTCTGTCGGTATTGTCCTGAAGTAGAAATCAAAATACATAGCCTTAGCAACAAACTGATAACCTTAACAACGAACTCATAAACGTAACAGCCAACACATATCCTTAACAACTAACCCTTATACTTAAGGGCAGACTCGTGACCTTAACAACAAACGCATATATTTAACATCAAACACCTTAACTTAGCAACCAACTAGTATACGTAACAGCCAACAAATAACTTTAACAACCAGTGCTTAACATAACCTTGACGACCAACACATTACCAAAGCAACCAATGCATGAGGTTAACAACTAATGGCAAAACCTATTAGTGAACTCAAAAGGAAATCTGGAGTGTAATTCCTACGCAGTTTCCGGCGTAGTCTGCGTGTTCTGCGAAGTTGAGGATTCCGCAGCGGAGGTGGCATACAAATTCGCGTCTGTAAATCCATTACGCCGACAATACTCGAACATCAAATTTAAGTCGTCGTCATTGTCAATTGAAATGCTGAATTTCTTTTCCCTTTCGCATATGAACTTCAGTGAAAGAGATTGCATTGGTATTTTAAGCCTTTCCGCCACTCGATATTTCAAGCTGATTATTTCTGTATTCTCTTTGATAACGACGAATACACCGTCACCACCTTTGTTGCTTTTTGCCTTCGTTACCACGCATAGAAGAGATCCATCCGCCATTTTATTACAGGGAGTGGTTGAAGAATCGAAGAGGCTTTTATTGAGGATAATTAAGTGGAAGGAACAACTTAGCTTGAAGGGGGATATAGCTGGTGATAATATCTGATGATAATTTTGGAGGGAAATGGGAATTTTCCCCCCCAAAAAAGTCATTCATATCACCATTTAATGCCTACAGTCGAAACGATGGGTTTCCGTCGTGAGAGGGCGACGAACACATGCTGCGAAGGGTATTTTGGGCATTTCGAGCGGTGTTTAAACGGAAGGTGGCCTGGGGATTCGTTTTGGGGGCTGGAAGAAAATCGGGGGCGGTTTTGGGGGTAAAAGGCATGTTGAAAAAGTCTTGGTGGAGCAGAGCACGTTTTGGGTTGTTTTGGGGGCTGGAAGCAATTTTCCCTTTTTTTTAACAAAGGAGAATTATTGTTAGTAGGAAACTAAAGGTGATGTGGAAAAATTTAGCAATCATAAAATTAAGGATTTACATGATATATATATATATTATTGAGATAACATTTTTTTTAATCCGATTCTGAAAGTGAAATATGAAGAAAATAGATGTGATGACAATTGGTACATTATGATTCTCTCAATCAAAAAATTGACATGCTTATTGTGGCTTCTACTGTCAAAATAACAGAGAAAAGGAAGTGACAGAAGTTAAACTTAAGGGGTTGTTTGGTTCGTTTCCTAGATATAGGGAAATGCAATTCCATGCAAAGAAACACAAGTTTTGAGTTTTCCAAACTTTTCCAAGAAATAGATTGTTTCGGTTTGGTTCGCACATAAAAAATGGTGGGAAACCAATGTATTTACTTTTTTTTAAGAAATAGATTGTTTCGGTTTGGTTCGCACATAAAAAATGGTGGGAAACCAATGTATTTACTTTTTTTTATGTTTGGTTCGCATGGAAAAAAAGGGAAAACTTTTGTTGGTTTGACATTTCCCACTTTTCTTGTGTTTGGTTAGGTTTTGAAATTTGTAAGGAAAAGTATTTATGATCACCATGGTAAGATTACCCCCATTATATACAAACTTATTTGTGCTCGTTATATGAGGTAATCTTAATCATATAGTTCAAATGTAACATGAACAAATAATAATATCCCCAATGAATTATAAATTTCTGTTTGTATTAATGAAATCATACGAAACCTGAAATAACATGAATCAATTTGTATGAACTGTGAACCTGATTTGACTTGAAATATACATAATTGAGATTGAAAAAATCACACAAAATCTGTAATAACCTGATTATTCATAAATTTATGTAGTACATACCTTTATGTGCAAATCGCATCAAATCTAATAATTTGTGCATGTTGATGACCTTTATGTGCAAAAAAGCATGCTTTAAAATAATTCTTGACATCATGTCAAATAAATCAGTCACATGTATATGCGAATTATGGCTGTCATGCTTTAAAATAATTCTTGACATCATGTCAAATAAATCAGTCACATGTATATGCGAATTATGGCTGTGGGCTCAGAACTTGTTCAATATCATCATTGTTAGCCTTCAGTGCAATATCAACAGATATTGCAGGTTGCTAATCTCAGAAAAATTGACCATCATCATAGCCTAAATTGAACACAAATATAACTCCAAGTGACTGAACACAAACATAGCACAAAGCAAAGCATCAGGAAATCTGGTGAGTCCATCAACCTAAAAAAAGGGGCATGCTCATGTGAACTGTTTTGAACAAATAAGAATAGAACCTGCTGATAATGACAAAACCGACGTGGTCACAAACTGAACACAACTAGGCATGGTATAGCATCAACAATATATGCACAAAAACTGGTCGAGAACTAAAGCACAACACAACCAGACTCCACAACACAACACAAAAACTGGCCGAAAACAAAAGTACAACACAACCAGTCTCCACAACACAACCAGGCTCCACAACACAACACAAAAACTGACCGAGAACAAAAGCACAACACAACCAGGCTCCACAACACAACCAGTGCAAACACATATATGAACTTTTAATGTATAAATTTTACTAAACAACATGAAGACACATGCTAACTATTGTTTTCACACTCAGAGAAGTCTGTATACATACACATATATATCACAATATGAAAAAAGAAATTGGACCAATTGGATGCAATTTCTGATAACAACAGGTTTATGAAAATCCTTGAAATATCACAATATGAACTTACGTATATTTCCACTTGTTTTTAAGTCTCAAGTCATAGAAATCTGCAAAAAGGAAGCAAGAATCACCTACAAATGGCTCTCCACTTCATCATTGGTGAGTACATCAACCTTCATCAGCTCCCTGATCTGCTTCGGCGTCCCAACTGCAAATATTCATCAAGCCACACCAAAAACAGAACCTCGTTGTTGATTCCTCAACCACAAATTTTAGAGATGAATTTACGTACCGTGGGGTGCTTTGTCCTTGAATAAACTCTTTCAAGAGTCTCAACATGAACTTTTTTCAATCTCTTTTGCATGGACCATCTTGTTTGTTTGATATGCACAGGTTGCTTAACATCAGGCTCATGATCATGAACTTTTTTCAGTTGCCAATTTTTCAGCTTTGGCCGTATTTCTTCTTCATCAGTGTCTTCATTGTCACCAGTGCTACCAGAATTCAAAGATAAACCTTCTTGAAGCTCATCAAAGTCAACATCACCAAGTGCTTCTTCCAACTCCTTTTCAAGCTTAGCCAAATCTTCTTCAGTTACTTCATCATCACCATCAACATCAGACGAGTCATTCTTCAGATCTTCTTCAAGCAGATTAAAAAGTGCCTCAAAAGCATCTTCATCTATATCAGCTTCCTCTCCATCATCATCTGGCTGTGTTTTCTACAAAAGGAAAATATACAAAAGAACTAAGCTGCATTTACCATTCTTTAACCATCAAGTTATCAGACAATAATTTTAGTCGTCCGACATGAATTTTAGTCGTCCGACATGAACCCGACATCCGACATTTAAAACATTGGTCTGAAGTGAATAGAACTGAGTGGATTGCTATTCCTCAAAAGCAAGTGAACTAAAGGCATTTTATCTGTGCATATGCGGAGACATACAACGGATGAAACTCTCCAACAATCTCGCCAAAGCATCCCAATTATGTGTTCTTTCCATAGCTAAATCCATCAAAAACTTTGAAGAAAAGGTGTGCCTAACAAAAACCAATCAGTAAAAGTTGTGAAATATTCACTTCAATACCATAGCTGAGGTACTATCAAATAAGTCTTGTATAGATCAAAGAAAATTATAGTCAAAACTACATAATCTCCAGTTGTTTACTGGAGATTATGTAATATGCAGTGTGTGATTCTAATGTCTAAGCTAAGTTTAGGAGGAAAGAATAACAGACCATTTCAACTTCAATCAAGCTGAAGAACAAATTTCATGAAAAAATGGCCGCCAAACTAGTTCTTAAATTTTTATAAAACATTAAGAAATGTAGTACTAAAACAGCAAAATCTGAAATTCAAAATATAAGAAAGCAAACATAATAGAATTTAATCCTCAGCTAAAAGCCAATCTTTTAAGCTCGCATACTCCAAAATTCTCAAACTTTTTTAAAACTCAGTTGCAAACAAAAAGATTGCAAATTTATACGGGGTAAATCATTCCCTCATGAATTTGAACAAACCCATTTTGATTAAACAACAAATTAGTAAGATTTAATTGTTAGCCACCTTAATTTCGGAGATTTTTTCTCATTACTGGAAATTAAAGAGCTGCTCTTCTTATTCCGGCGTGCGAAAGCCACGGCGAGCGGGGGAGTGCGCATCGAAAGAAGAGTTGGCTTCGAGGGACCCACCGGCAGCTGCGACCTGAAACTGAGATTCCCGCCATTAGGGCTTGAAAGAGGGGAGAAAACCCTATGAATCAAAGAGGACGAAGACGAAGCAGAAGCTGTCATCAGCGAAAGCGTGAAGGGAAAAAAAATCTGCTTGGGGTTTTGTGGAGATTTAGCAGGATAAATAAGCACGAGAGATGCACACAGCTTTTCTTCCGCAGTTAACTTATCTCGTCTCATCTCCTCGCCTCTCCCCACCACCGCATGACCTGGGTCGTCGGGGTCGGCGGAGGGAACGCCGCTGTCGCCGACGAAGTCTGCCGTCATCGGGATTTCAGATCTGAACAGTCGGCAAAGATCAGACACCCTCCCCCAATTTCTTTGAACACAGGGGCAAAGCTGGGAGTTTCTGGCGGGAGCGATGCGAATGAGGTGACTGTAGCTCACCGAAGAATTCAACGACGAAGAAAAAATCCGACGTGGGTAGGTTTTTCGTCGATTTCACTGGGTTGGGAAAGGAATTGGGGGAGAGAAAAAAAACCGACGTGGAGGCGATTTTCTCTTTGGTTTCCCTCTTCTGTCCCAGGGAAACAAAGCTGGGAAAGAAAAACCGCGGAAATGAAATATCCAATGTGGAAGGCAAAAAACCGACGTGGAGGGGTTAAAAAAGTTTTCTACAGGGAATAAAAGCGAACCAAACAGCCCCTAATAAGAAAAACATCTTTAGACAAATAGTTTCATATTCTTAAACAATAGAATATTGAATTAAATAAATGCATCTAATTATTTGATGAACACACAAAAAGTTAGTATTCTGATTCGAATTAACTAAATTATGGATTTAAAAATTTTTAGATGATTATGGATATAAATATTTACATACAGATTTGTGTTCAATCTTCTTACACAGATAATTTACCACATTATGTGCATTATCATAACCCTGTTTTATGTTGGTGCTTTGCACTTACAGAATTGGAGCCAGTTTGATCTTACCTTTTTTTTGGGTGCTTTTGCTTTTTTTTAGAAACAATCAATAATGGTGTTTAGTAAAATTTTGTTTTTCATAATTTTTAAAATTTCTTTGCTTTTAAAAGGTGTTTTGAGAAGCAAGATGATTTGAAAAGCTGACGACTATTTCCAACCGCTAATATAAATTACTTTTATAAGTTAATTATATAAGTAACTTATTATTATTATAAGTTTCAGCAATACTAAACTAGCCCTTATTTTATTGGGTTATACTTTTGCAAACTTGCACGTCAATGAAAATACTAACTATAAATACAATTCTTTCCACTTTTTAATTCTAGTTGTACCAGAAGCTAGCATATGATGAGACTGAAATAAAAATATGCCTGTATTAGACACACTACACATGCTAATATTGGTAGTATTATAATATCTATGGACTATCTATAGACTATAAATATAGTTCTAAATTTAGAAACTGAAAGTATGTATGATTTATCTTTTGAAACAGAAAATATGTATCATTAGATATGTAATACGTAAGAACTATCTTGAAATAAATTTTAATTTCCGATAATTTTGAAGTGCTTTTAAACATGTATAAGGGATCAAAATCATTTGATCCTGAAAATTTTAAAACTTTGATTTTGAACAAAGCGGATGCATGGTTAAAATGAGTTGAAATTATCTGAGATTTTATTTCTAAATAGTCAATTTATAGTAAATCACATCTATTTTTATATGTTTGAAATGTAGAAAACCCGAAATTTAAATTTGTATCTATAATATTTAGATCTTGGACACCACAAGAAGAGATCATTTACATCCTACATTGTAGAGAATGCCTATAATTATATATGTGGATAAATAAGACTGGTTAATATAATGGCCCTTGGTTAATACAATAGGCCTCACTATTAAGAGGGGTGTTATATAGTTTATTTAACTAACTAATATAATACATGGGGTCCATAGAGTGAGAGAAGACTATTGATGAGATATATGCATCCCCTATAATATACTATGTAGAAGATCTCATAGCCGATACTACAAGGTAAAGACCCTCTACATCCTTTGTTGTAGAGGAACATTACAATTCACCAATCAAATCCCCTTACTTAGTCAATGGACCCCATGAATGATATTAATTATTTGAATTATACAAAAATATATAGTTGTGACGCCCAATAAGATACACCAATATTATTAATTATAGTTAATTGTAAGCTTTCTCTCTAATGAAAATTGTAGAGATTCTAGCCCCATACTACGTATAGTAATCTAACTCAACTTTCTAAACAAAAGAACTTCTGCATATTTAAAAGAAAAAGACATTTTTAACTTGGATATCTAAAGTTGTGCATGGTTCGGTTCAGACCATGTAGGCTGTCTAAAAATCACAATAGATAGCTGATCCGAATAAGCTCCGATAATGGAGGTCACAATCAGACGACTTCCCAATCACTGCATCCGCAACTCCACAATCGCCACAAACACGACCTCACTTCTGAGATGATTGATCTTGATGGCTGCGACAACAGCATGAATAGTATTATTAGCAACTATTGGAGATGCTGATGAGCAGTGTAATGATCTTAGAAAGAAAATGTTGGGCTTAGGTGGTGAGTTGCTTGGTAGAGAGCTGTGGACAAATATTCGTCTTCAATACACTATGGATGTTGATTCCCGTCAAGCTCTCACAACGAAAGCTACAATCAAATAGCTTTCGCGCCGACAATCGAAACAAACAATCAAATAGTTGCTTGGTAGAGAGCTGTGGGCAAATATTCGTCTTCAAGACACTATGGATGTTGATTCCCGTCAAGCTCTCACAATGAAAGCTACAATCAAATAGCTTTCGGGTCGACAATCGAAAGCGGCAAATAGAGGACTTTTCACATAGATCGAGAAGAGTTACAATCCAACGATCCGACAACTGATGAAAACTCTATTCAGCAGTCTTCACATTCTACAGTGAAAGTTACAATCTGACAACTTTCATACCCTACAACAGCTAAAGCCAGGATTACTGAACAACGGTCCTCGCAACGCTTTACAGAAGAGGTTACAGATCAACTAAGTCCTTCTAAAACGCGGAAGTCATCCCCGCGTTACAATTCTGGAAGTGTAGGCGACCCCCGCGTTTCCAAGTACAAGCTAAACGTGGGCGACCCTCGCGTTCGTAGGGGTTCAACCAACACTGACCGCCGCGTTTCCAAGCAGGCAACAAGCTAAACGCGAGTGACCCTCGCGTTCAATGGTGTTCAGCTAACACCCAACCTCGCGTCTCAATCCTAAGACACGAAGTTGGGTTCTGAACGCCAGAATGGGCGTTTGACTCGTTCAAACATTAGTCGAACGGTACCAAAACCGTTTATCCCACGTTCTGAGGGATGTTCAAACATGAGTCGAACGGTTCCAAAACCGTTTATCCCACGTTCTGAGGGATGTTCGCCCACGTAGGAGCGGATATAAGGGTCAGTTACAACCTCTTACCCCCCTATAAAAGCTCAACAAACCCAACGGAGCAGAGGGTTGGATTTTTGGCATCTGAACCGCACATGTTGGATTCTGAAGATCTAAACCGCTCAGGTTGGAAATTTTTCAGTTCTCAAACAGATAAGGGCTAGCTGGTTGGATTTTTCATATCTGAACCGCACGGGTTTGGAAATTCGGAAGGATCTCAACCACACGAAGGGTTAGCTGCAGCAGCAAAATCCTTGGAGATAGGATTTTTGAATCAAACTCAGAAGATCAAATCTGAGAGGATTCTTCAACAACAGAATAACAGCTTGATCATTAACCGAATTTTCGGTTCTAACAACTCTATTCACAGAGTTCTAACTCGTTCAGAGTTCTTAAACTCGTTGAAGAGTTACTTATAAAACTTTCCACAGAAGTTCATCGTTCCCACGAGATAGAAGACGGTCGGATCATCAACGGAGAGCAATTTCGACGCGAGCAATCGAAGGAGGCATTCCACCGCTACCGATAAGAACCCAGTTTTAAACAAAGGAGAGAATCAAATTCGTTCTCTCCTCTTTTGTAATCAAGTTGTAATCGAGATCAAAGGAATCCAAGTCAATTTTCTTTATTCTCTTCTTTGCAATTTTTCCAACAAACAAAAGATGGCGACTCCGCTGGGGAAGAGCTTTTCCGACGAAGAAGTGGTGGCGCAGTCCGATGTTCACCTCATGGGAACGACTGTAGAAACTCTTGTCGTAGAGTTTGATCAAGCTAAGTACGAGGAAGTCTTATCCTCAGGATCGCTTAGCCCCAAGGCTAAGCACGATGTCCGCGAGACCTCCAAGAAGGTCAATTCTGTTGTCGAAGTGCCGAAGAAAGCCCTCTCCTTCGGCCAAGAATCCAAACTGGCTCTGCTGGCGGAAGATCCCACATCCGCGTCAACAAGACGTTCTTCGGGCCACAAATAGCCTTTGGAGGAAACGGACCCTGTGAACGTCAGCGACGTTGCTGCTAAGGCTTTGAAACAAACCAAAAAGAACGCCGCTCGCCGACGGAGAAGATCCATACGACGAGCACACTTACGTGAGAGCCGAATGCTGACCCAACGCGAGGACCGTGTTTCTGAAAATCCAACCGAGCCTAGCGTTCCCAAAGGAGAACGTTCACTTCGCGGCAACGAGCCCGACTATGAGCCTCGGCTTATACAGCTGAAACGCGACCCTGAATGACGCGTTGTTACTTCAAAACGCAGCCCTCAGAGCGGAGCTGCCAAAACCAAACGCGACCCCCAGGGGCGCGTTCCGATAGAACATGACTCTCAGGAGTCTGTTTCACCACTTAAACGCGACCCTCAGGGGAGCGTTCAACTTAAACGCGACCCTCAGGGAAGTGTTCAATTTAAACACGACCTTCAGGGGAGCGTTCAACTTAAACGCGACCCTCAGGGGCGCGTTCAACCTAAACGCGACCCTCAAGGGCGCGTTCAACCAAAACATGACCCTCAGGGGTCAGTTTCATCATTTAAACGTAGGCCTCGGCCTAACGTCTCCAAAGCTAAACGCGACCCTCGTGTTATCCTTCAAGAACGCGATCTTCAAGAGGTCCGTCAGGTTCAGAAGAGTCAGCGTGGCTTCAAAATCCACGTTCAAAGAGAACCAATTTCACCTACACAAGGACAGGGGGTTCCATCTCCACCTCCAAGTCCGGGGAAAGTTTCCTCCCAAGTTCCTGATCTGCGGGAATTGTTGTCGAAAGGAAAATCAACAGCACAAGCAGCTCACTCATGTCAATGTGAGAGGCTTATCTCGGCAGTTCTGTCAGAATGCCCTTGTTGTGCATCCGCACCTCGGCAGTCCGTATTCGACAGATTGACGAACATCGTTAGGCCTGCCAAACGACAACGCCGCTACAGGAAGAAGATAGCTGAAGCGGAATACCCTTCAGGTCACTATCAACATGATCGGTCGAGGGAAGGCCTCGCATACTGATTCCGATGAGTCATAGAAAAGTCACTCCCCAACTGTTAGGGAAATTTGTGACCAATTCGAAGGAGTATATCAGAATACTCGGACTCGGACAGGAGCTATCCCTCCGGTTAACTATCAAAGATTGGCCAAGGGTGTTGTTTCCGACGATGAACATTCGGCAGTCGCCGAATCCCAATCTTCAAGTTCCGTTGTCGCACGCGGGGTCTCCGTTTACACAACAGGGAACCATGAAGATATAGCCAAAAGAGTAGACGAACATCATGTCATGCTCCAGGCGCAGCAGGAGACACTTCTCCAATTAAAGGATATGATGGCCCAACTTATTGCTGAAAAAGGCCACAAACCTGAATCTTCCCGGAGAACAACTTCAAAGGGAAAGCAAAAAGCGACCGAATATTCGGATCGTGAGACTCATCAACTAGGATCCTCCTCAGAAGGTGAGAGGGAGATGGAAAAAGAACTGCACCCTCAATCCACCAAGGTGGACGAACTGGAGGCTCGCCTCAACGCAATCGCCAACCGAAGTGAACTCCGCGAAGAGGGAGTAGTGCGGCCTTACCCTGCTGAGTGGGATACAGCTCCCTACCCACCAAAATTTGGGAGTAGTGCGGCCTTACCCTGCTGAGTGGGATACAGCTCCCTACCCACCAAAATTTAAGGCCCCTACTTTACAATCATTTGATGGCACAGGATCGCCGAATCAGCACATCTACTACTTCAAATCCCAAACTGGGGATGTGGTAGCAAACGACGCCATCCTGACGCGCTTGTTTATCGGCACTCTTAAAGGTGTCGCTTTCGAATGGTTCATGAAGCTGCCTGCTGGATCTATCCAGAAATGGGTAGACCTGGAAAGGCTATTCTTGGCCAGGTTCTTTGAGGACGATACGGAGGTCTCAGTCCCAACTCTTCTCGCCACTATGCAAAGGAAAGGAGAGTCCATCAAGGCCTATGTGGAGAGATTCCGCAGCATGGCATTACGATGCCCCTCAGGTATGACCCAATCAACTCTGGTTGAAACTTGCAGGCACAACCTGCAGACCCAGCTCCTTGCTCAAATGGGGGTGGCAGAATGTCGCTCATGGAGACAACTAGTTTCACAAGGAGAACAAGCTGAAGAGATAGTGGCGCGAGTCAAAGCTGAAGAAGTGCCACAACCCAAGCCGCAGCAGCAACGCAATCAGCAAAATGCCCAGCGGTCTAAGGGAAAGGAGACTTTGGCAGTCGATTACACGCGGGTACCACCGCCGAATAAGCAAGGCAAGGCGCCGAATCAGTAAAGAGCGCCCAAGCAGTATTCGTTCAAAGAGGAGCATGTGAATACCTTATTCCAATTGCTTCGAAAGAACAACAAGCTGCAATTGCCTGAGATCAGAAAGCCGGATGAAGCAGGGAAAGTGGATGATCCTAATTATTGTCGTTATCACAGATTCCTTGGACATCCTACCAAAAAGTGCTATGTCTTCAAAGACATCTTGCAGAATTTGGTGAATGCTAATGTACTCACCTTGAAGCCGGAGCAGAAGACCGTATCAACTAATATGATAGCGGTCCAATTCAGTGACTTTCCCCCGGTGGTAACGGCAAACGGCGTCGTCCCCATTCGCAAGGGATAAATGCGTCTGAAGAATGTTGACCCGCATAGTCAGAAGGACAGGGGGTTGGTGCCCCTCACTACCCCAAAAGGGGAAATCATGTGGGTCCACCCTGACCTGCTAGGAGATCAACAGTGGACGAGCACCTCATCCGGAAAGAAGGGAGGCAAGGCTAAGTCTTCTAACACGATTAGCCCTTCCATTACTGAAAATGATGACCACCTCAAACCTCTTACTGATTCAAAAGACGAGAGGATTGTCCTAGCAGCATACCCAGAAGGCAATCCTGGCACTCGGTCAGGAAAAGCTTACTTGAGGGATTACGGCCAGAACGCTCCAGAAGCTGAAGAACAGCCCCAAGACGCTGGGGGTTCTGCCCCGAAAAAGCCAGTTGACAAAGGAAAGCAGAAGGAGCTCCGATTCAACAAAAATCTCCACCAAGAATCCGGAGAGTCGAACGCTCCCTTCCAATTCAACGTCATGGCGCAGTTGGCCAACATACCGGCCAGAATTACTTTATACGAGCTCCTAAGGTTGTCCAGATCCACCAAGGAAGCTCTAATTGAAGCTTTGAAGAATACGGAGAGCTTCATTACTCAAGTAACTCCGACTCCCGAAGCTTCTGAAGATCAACTTTGTCTGCAATGCCTACAAGCAGCGCGAAGTCTACCATGCATATCATTCACTCAGGAAGATATGCAAGTCAAACACGAACACGACCGACCACTATACTACACAGGGTATATCGGATCCTCCGAAATCAGTCGTGTCGTGTTCAAGTTGACCCAGGCTCAGCGCTCAGCATCATGCCTTACAGCGTCATGCAGGTCTTAGGGATTCCTATGCACCGACTGCACACCACCCAGACTACTATCTTCGGGTTCAATGCAAACAGCACCCGACCTCTGGGAAAGATCAAACTCAAATGTCAGATCGGAGATCTTAAGTCTGAAGTAGCATGCTACATCATAGATGCGGACACGTCCTACAATCTTTTGCTGGGACGACCATGGATACATGCAAACCGCATTGTCCCATCTACTTTGCATCAGGTTATGAAGTACGCCAATGACGAGGGCGAAGTCAGAACCTTGATTGCAGAAAAATACCCCTTCCGAGGGGTGGAAAACTTCCATACCGACTCTGTCTTTTACTTGGAATCCCAAGAGAAAGAAGATGTAGACAGCGGTAATGAAGCTGACATCGAACCAGATCCCGATGAAGATTGTCCTTGGGAGTTAAACTTTGATGTAATGGGTCAGGGTGAGAGTAATAATGATGTACCAAGCGAGGGCGAGTGGTTCATTAATGAAGATTCCATTTTAGCGTACTTGTCTGATGTCTCTCTTAAAAATAAACAAATAGAGAATGATTCTAGTGAAGGTACCAACCCATGGCACGTACTGTGCACAGAGGCATCAAAGTCAAACCCGAACCACTCCAACGTGGAAGTTCGGAAGAAGACGATGGGGTCCCCCAATTCCATTACCATGAACCCAATTCTAAATACTTAATGAAACGAATGGGGTATAATTTTAATGAGAAACAGGGCCTGAACTTCGGGAAGGGAAGACGAACACCGATCCGGATGTCTCTCACTCCTGAAGGAAAACCTCCGGATTATTATCAAAAAACCGGGAGGGGCGTGGGTTACGTCACACCTCCCCCCGTCTCGGAAAATGAAATCAGTAATTACTTACGTCATGACCAGTCATCTGGAATATCGTCATACGAGTCCGACGTCAGTATTGGACCCTTCTTTAAAAACTTGACTGTGAACATGGTTTCAACTAGTCATCCAGATGAAGACGCAGGGGGTGACGAGGAATTATTGAAATCGACCGATGATCCTTGGATCAAGCGTCTCAATATCCTGTGGGATATGTGTTTCGAACAACGCGAACCGCCCACTAAAAATAAAATAATCCAGGTCAACATGGGAGATGAACATGATCCTAAGCCCATATTCATAGCTGAAGACTTGTCATCATCCGAAAAAGAAGACCTCATATCTCTCATCCGAGAATATATAGATGTCTTCGCTTGGAACTATGAAGATATGCCTGGCCTTGACCCGAAGGTTGCCATGCACCGTCTCAACATTGATCCGGACGCAAAACCCGTTAAACAACAACAACGCAGGTTTCGTCCAGAGATCATGGAATCAATTGAGTCAGAAGTTAAAAATCTTATAGACTCAGGTTTTGTTAGGGAAGAGTGGCCAACATCGTCCCAGTTCCTAAGAAGAACGGTAAAGTCCGGATATGCATCGATTTCCGCGATCTCAATGCCGCCTGTCCGAAAGACGAATTCCCACTCCCCATCATGGATGTTATGATCGACAACACCTGCGGGTATGAACGGATGTCTTTCATGGACGGATTCTCTGGGTACAATCAGATAAAGATGCACCCGGACGATGAAAAACATACTACTTTTAGAACACCACTGGGGGTGTATTGCTACACAGTGATGCCCTTCGGCCTGAAAAATGTAGGTGAGACTTATCAACGTGCAATGAACACAATCTTTCACGAACACCTACGAAAGAAGATCGAGTGCTACGTTGATGACATAGCAGTAAAAAGCCAATGTAAAGACGATCATCTTGTAGATCTGAAGACAATGTTCGAAATCATGCGAGCACATCAGCTGAAGATGAACCCGACAAAATCGTTCCTCGGAGTTTCAAGTGGAAAATTCCTGGGATTTATCGTTACTTCCAAGGGAATCTCTCTTGACCCAGAAAAAGTGCGTGCCATCCAAGACATGCCACCTCCTAAGAATCTCAAATAGCTCAAAGGTTTGCAAGGCAGACTGGCCTACATTCGAAGATTCATATCCAATCTTTCAGGGCGTTGCCAACCTTTCTCTAAGCTCATGAAGAAAGGAGTATCTTTTATTTGGGATGGAGAATGTCAAAAAGCATTTGAGGAGATTAAGAGATATCTTACTCAACCGCCAGTTCTCGTGGCCGCTATATCAGGAAAGCCATTCCTGTTATATGTGAGAGCTATGGACCATTCCCTTGGAGCTTTGTTGGCCCAGAACAACGATCAGGGTCAAGAACAAGCCATCTACTACTTGAGCAGGACTATGATGGGAGCCGAACACCGGTACAATCCGGTCGAAAAGAAATGTCTTGCCTTGGTATTCGCAATTCAAAAGATGCGACATTACCTAGTTGGACAGACAATTCACGTCATCTCCAAAGTGAATCCCTTGAGAGTTCTGATGACGAAACCATCATCTCTGAATTGCAGGCTCGCAAAGTGGGCCATTCTCTTGTCGCAGTACGACATGCAGTTCATGCCTCAAAAGGCGGTCAAGGAGTTCCAACGGCTTCTTTGCCCGCATCACGAGGTAGTCTTTGCAACAGTACCCTTGATTGCAATGTTGCTCTTGCACCTTTTGATATTGGTAATGGATCTATGCAGGTGCGGTTGAGAAAGTGATCTCCATTCCTTCCGACGAAGAGGAAGAAGATGGAGATGATGAGGGGTTTACGGGCTTAGGTAAGTATAGACTTTAGCATTACTCGTTCTTTCTTGCCTCACCGTAAATAGGGTCCCTTACGAGGGGTCTCCGTTAACTCTCTCGGTGCATTTGTAGCCGATCTATTAGGAATGCAATTTGCTGAAGAACTTAATGTTCAGCACCTCGAGGCTTACGGTGATTCTCAACTCATTGTTAATCAAGTCCGAGGAGAATACAAAGTACGGCATGAAGATCTGATCTCGTATTACTTCGCAGTGCTAGAGCAAGCTCAAAAGTTCGAAGGTTTCTTCATCGAATATATACCACGAGCTCAGAATGCTTATGCAGATGCTCTAGCCTCCTTGGCAACCTCATTAGCGTTGCCATCGAAGACTAAAACAACGATTCCAGTCGCGGGATGAAAACTATACTTTTCTAAAATTCCTACAGAAGAAAACTCAAACGAGACACCGTCAGGAGAGGTCTGTACAACTTCTATGGAGTTTGAATCCAGGGATTGGCGATTCCCGTACATCGACTATGCTGTATATGGAATTCTACCAGAAGATCCTAAGGAAGCGGCCTCTATCAAACGAAAGGCCCTCCGATTCTATTACGACGCAGTCTCTCAAGTCCTGTATCGTAAATCGCATGATGGAGTTTTATTTTGATGCCTCTCTCGGAAGGAAGCAAAAGAGGCCCTCAAGGAAGCTCACGGCGGAATGTGCGGAGCTCATCAGCCTGGAGCTAAATTAGGAGATCGCCTCTGACGCATCGGCTATTATTGGCCGAAGATGTTTTTAGACGCGGTTGACTATGCTAAACGTTGTCACGCGTGCCAAATTCATGGAGATTTCATCCACCAAGCACCAGGAAACTTACACCCCGCATCGGCGACTTGGCCATTCGAAATGTGGGGTATGGATATCGTCGGACCGATTTCCCCTCCGACATCCAAGGGACACGGGTTCATTCTAGCCGTTACCGACTATTTCTCCAAATAGCTTGAGGCTATCCCGCTGAAAGAAGTCAAGACTTAGAATGTGATCAAGTTCATCAAACATCACGTTGTCTACCGTTTTGGAGTCCCGAGGTGAATAGTTCACGACAACGGGACACAATTCGTCAGCTTTGGGTTTCAAAGATTTTGTGACAAATTTAGAATCCAAAGTGTTGCATCCATGGCGTATTATCCGCCAGCGAATGGTCTTGCAGAAGCTTTCAATAAAACCATAGTGAAGCTTCTCAAAAAGTTTGTTTCCAAGAGCCGACGGGATTGGGACGAAAGACTTGGAGAATGTCTGTGGGCTTACCGCACGACAGTAAGGACCTCTACAAGAGCTACACCGTTCTCTCTGGTATACGGCTGCGAGGCTGTATTGCCATTGGAAATCCAGATTCCTTCTCTGAGAGTCGCTATCACAACTGGACTAACAGAAGAAGAGAAGCATCAACGACGTCTGCAAGAACTTGAAGCCTTAGACGACAAACGACTTCAAGCTCAACAACAAATAGAGTTGTATCAAGCCCGTATTTCCAAAGCCTACAACAAAAAGGTTAAGGAACGGATCTTCAAGAAAGGCGATCTAGTGTTGGCCAACAGACGACCCATGGTGATGACACACAAAACCAAAGGGAAGTTCAATCCTAAATGGGAAGGGCCCTTCGTAATAGAATCAGTCTATTCGAACGGAGCATACCGCCTCATCAATCAAGAAGGAGACAGGCTCATGATGCCAATTAATGGGAAGTTTCTCAAGAGATACTTCCCGTAAATCATGTAGCCCCCTAAACCCCAACCAAATCAGGCTGGGGGTTGCCCATTCATAGTGTAATTCTATCATGTATTTCGTCATGTTAACACTACACCTCTGACGATTGTAATTTGATGGAATTATTCTAAATAAATAATAAAGGGAATTTCGATAGCATTTGCATTATTTTCTATTGTCTTGAACCAGATTGCAGCAAAAAAAGATGATAAATGGCAAAAGTGATATCGTTTTCATTCAATGTTGTTAATCTAAACACAAAATGATGACAAACAAAATGAAAACAATACAAAATTCCTTAATCAAGAACAGGTCAAGAGCTAAACATCAGGCTTCATTAACTTGAGGGTTTTTAGCCTAGACTTGAAGGCAGAGAGTTTCTCCCGGTGAGCCGCTCGGACTTGTCCCTCGATCTCCTTTCTGAGTTCTGCCTCAATAGGAAGGGTAGCAACAATGTCCTTACGAGTTCGTTCAGCTGCGTGGAGTGTACGACAAAATTTCGTATAAATTTGGCCACTTTTATGCTCAAGCTCTTTCCTGACATCCTCATAGTGGGCCAATTGGGCTTTCTTCTGGTCCAACTCGGCTTCTAATCGAGCGATAGTCTCTTCGATACCACGGATATCAGAAGCAACACGTTTGATTTTAGCATATGCTTTAGAGTGTCGCTTCCTTAAAGCTGATATGCGGGCCTTTTTATCAGACAGGTCCTTGCGAAGAGCCCCTGGGTGATGCGCCCTCGAGATTATCGCCAAGGAAAGAGCCGGCTCCACTTCAGAATCTAAATTGGTGCGCTGCAGCTCCCTGAGAGCTGATAATTCTATCATCAAAAGAGTGATTCCCCCTTGGCAGTGTTCAGTCCAGGATGCATCCCCTTTAGCTTTGATGTCGTCCAAACATTGGCTCAAGATGGATTCACAGTCTTCAAGATAAGCCCTCTCAACACTGACCATATTAATAATTGTTTGCATCCAACGTTCCAGTTCATCAATTGATTTCTTCAGAGCCCTTGAGCGTGGAGGAGGAAGAGTTGTATAGATTGGATCCGTATGATCATCCTGAACAGGTGTTGGGGCAACTTCAGAAAAAGGGCCCTCTCCAGCCCTATCGTCCTCAGGAACCGAAGGGATCGATTGGGGCATTTCGTCCTCTCCGTCAGTAAAACGCTCAACGAGCGCAGACTTCATCGCATCCCCCATTAATTTGGCCCTCTTGGAATTCTTGGCCATGACAAGTATCCGCTTACGAATTCTCCTGTCATACTCACCTTGCTCAGCAGCAGAAAGAGCCTTCTTACCCGATCTTAAAGAACGAGGTTTAGGAGCAGGCTCTTCTGAAGGAATCTCCTCAGTTGTCTTATCTTCGGGAGAATCGGCAATTGGTTTTCCCTCTTCGATTCCCATAGGAACCTCTTCCTCAGAAGGTTCTATGGTGGACAAGTCCTGAGGAGCTTCAACGGCTCCAATCGCTTCTCCTTCGTATAAATTCCTAATCTGAGCTAACGCCGGGTTAGGATTACCAACATAGAGTTGGTCATACCCAAACTGTCTGGCGAACCGAGAAGGCATGTAAGGCTCGATTACGCACTTCTCCCGCGAGCGATAGACCAGGTAGCCCAACCTGATCATAAGAAGCCAGCTGAATGTACCCTCTTCCAAGGAATAAGAGTCTTCAAAAAGCAAGTCCATGAATCGGGCATCCTCCACATCAGCTCCGTCAAAGTTAGGAGCACAGCAGAAAACCAGGTAATTGTCTTCCCGGGATAGAAACTGTCGAGCCCTGACTATATAAGAACTAGTCCACGTGGCCGACTCCAGTCTCTGTACGAAGGGAGTATAAGCATCATCCCCCTCCGGCACTCCTGTCATCAAAGAAGGGCAATGCAACACGAACCAGGCCACAAAATATGTATATGGCATTGGTACACGTGGTTGAGGAGCCTTCCCAGCTTTCTTCTTAGTAGCTTTGACTCCCGAGGCACTGAGAAGTTCTGAAGTCAATACCCTCAGGCCGTTCTGAATACAGCCAACCATAGCAGTAAGGAGACTCACAGGTCTCCCATGCGCTAGCAAAACAGCTGGGTACACAACCTCAGCTAATATTGATTCTATTGGTCTTGACGGTACCACACACCGCTTCAACCAAATCATGAAGAAGCCTGCAAGTAGAGCCGTGTTAGAAATAGGAACTGTGGCTTGGTAGTGGAAACTTTCAAATTCGACGCCAGCTTCAAAATCATCCTCGGCATGCTCGGTCTTATAAGTAATACCAGGAGCCTTAATCCGAGCCTTGGCGTCCTTAAGTGAGACAACTGCGACACGGGATACGGCCACATCTTTCCGATTTAAGTTTTGAAAGAGGTAGTCTGCCCAGGTGGTATGCATAATGCCCCCTCCACGCATCCCAAAGACTTGGGCGCATATGTGGAAGTGGCACATCAATTCCCAGAAAGTCGCGTAGATTTTTGGGTGCGCCACCTTCAGTAAGGAAATCTCCTCGGTGGTGGGAATAAACTCCTCGTAGGGCGTTTTTCCAAGCGGCAGCCCCGACACTGCCTGCATCTCATGGAGAGCAAAACCTAACTCTCCTGCAGGTGTGAAGAATGTGCAGCTGTCAGGGTTATATTTCACCAACATAGGGAAGAAATTGTGAAGACTCTGCATGACTCCCCATCGTGTAGCTAACACAGGAACTGTAAGACCCGATTGAGCGAGAGAGTCCTTAAGCTCCTCAAGAACAAAGTCGACCATGCGGGTCCACTAACCTCCTTCGCCAGAACAGACCCATCCAGGGGACCTGGACGTCTGGGTAGAGAATCCACCCTGAGTTGCAAGGAATTGGCGGATAAAAATGTTCGCTGGGCGTGGCATCTCCGGAACCAGCTCCTTCTTCTCAAACAAACCAGGTCTTAACCCCTTGAGTTGTCCTCCGATTTGTGTACGAGCTCGCCGACCAAATCCAAGTGACACATTCTCTTTATCTTTGACAATGTCGAAGGTCAAACCCCGACGGCAACTCACATTCAAGAAATAGGAGAGTGAGTACATCCTCTTCATGTTTGGGAGGAATAAGAAGCGATTATCAGCTCTCCACAGCAGCTTTGAATCTTCCACGTGTGTGAGATGGTCATCGACTGGTATGCGATCCCCAAATATGAATGCTGGTTTAGGAAACTGGGCATGACCAACAGGGGTCTCCAAGTCTAAGTCAGTTATCAAAATCCTGAGAGTAGAGCATTGAGGGAATTTAATCATTTCCGTTCTTTCCGAATCAGGAAAAGTACACAAGGGAATCCTGTTCTGAAGACTGAATAATTCATTCGGGCCAGGTCCACCAATATATCCGAAATGGTGCTCTTGTGAAAGCGACACGTTTGGGAGAAGCACTGTACAATCAAAAGCAGAAGTTAGCAGCTAGAAGCGAGCTATCGACATAAAGACATAGTCAGAAATACAAAGGGTTAAAGCCTCGTCCCCAACGCGAAGGTCAAACCTCGTGTCGAAAATCCCAAACGCGAAGGTCAAACCTCGCGTCAGAAATCTCCAACGCGAAGGTCGAATCTCGCGTCAGAAGCCTCAAACGCGAGAGTCAACCTCGTGTTGAAAAACTTGAACGCGAGGGTCGAGACCCACATGGGATCCCAACCCCGTGTTTTCATTGAGTTAAAACGAGTCATCTTCCTCGTTATCAAGAATCCATCTATGGTTTCCAGAGAACTTGCCAAGGCAAGTTATTTCAGCCAGCACTCACCATGACAGGGAGGCCCCGGCGGCGGTGATGTCGACGGCAAGGTCCCCGCATGGGCAAGAACACCGCCGGCGTTCTCAACCGATGGCATGTCGGAAGTCACCTTAGCGACTTTCTTGGAGTTTGAATCCCTTCTCCGAGGCGCCATTGATGCAGGTGATCGGAGGAAGATCCCTTAAAAGAGGGAGACGAAGTTCGTCAGAGATTTCGCCGAAATCAAACGAGAATTCTCGTTCTTGGAAATAGCCGAAAGTGTTGAAAGTCAATTGACTTTTGACATGACCGTTCGGGTATATTTATAACAGCAGGCTAGCTGTTAAGATGGCACGGGATTCAAGGAAGTAAATCCCAACCATCTCCAAAACGCGAAGCTCACAGCCGCGTTCAAATTTCCCAAGTGCAAAGCTCAGGATAGCGTCACGAAGGCCTAAACCTCGCGTTTCAAACATCAAACGCGAAGGTCACCTCAGCATTGCAATTCTTCTAAATGAAGAACACGTACTTGTAAGCCCGCTTAACGGAGTGTTAATCAAAACCTCTGTATCTCATCAGCAGAATCTAAATTCTCATTGGGTTGATATTACACCCCAAAATCCACTTATCAATTCTCATTAATAGAATGATAAGTCTCCAGCTCATTGTCAATTTATTAGCTCTCTTCAACAGAGCAATAAATAACTTGTTTTCGATTCTCATCAATAGAACGATAAGTCCTCAAAATTGCCCTGATCGCAATATTTCTCCTGTCACGTTAAAATTACACCTCTGACAAAAATCAACTTATCGATTCTCGTCAATAGAACGATAAGTCCTCAAAATTGCCCAGATCGCAATGATCCCCCTGCCAAGTTAAAACTATACCTCTGGCACACCCAGATTTCTTTCAGTGATCAAAACAGAAATAACACAGGAAGAATTCTATTAGTCAACCCCATTATGGGAATATTCGTCCTCAACAGTTTGAAACTTTCTAGAGTTATCTTAAACAATAATAAAGAGAGTTCTCTGCATCAGAACCATTGTGGAGATCTATTCTAAGTCAGGAATACATCTCAGGCATTTCTCGTGACTTGTATTTAAAATCAAAACATGATAAATGCAAGAAATAATGAGAGACCAATATCACTTTTTATTCAAGAACTAAAAGAAAGTGATACAAAAAAAAACTTTGTTCCTGTCAAAAGAACATTACAGAAGCCAAACTCACTCACGCATCAAATCAAAAGAGATGAGTTGAGCCTTGAGTTCAGCTAGTTCCGCCTCGTGGTTAGCTCGCACCATAGCTTCAGCCTTTGCTCGGAGTTCATCCTCACTTGGTATGATGATGGCCGCCACTTCCTTCCTGGCGTCTTCTAGGGCTTGAGCTTGTGCATGATACTCTAAAGTACCAGTTGTATTCTGGGTACTAAGGATGTTGACAACGCCTTCTTCGCGTGAGAGTTCAGCTTTCAATCGCAGGACTTCGGCTTCAGCTTCAACTAGTCTGTCCCGAAGAGAATTCATGGAAGCAGTTGAGCGTTCTAGTTCTTCTCGCTTCCGAATGTTACGCTCACGGAGCTCTGCGATCTGGCGCTCTTTTTCAGCTAAGTTTCGTTCTAGGGTTTCCCGGTGTATCACTTCAACGACCTGAAGACTAGCCAAAGTGGACATAATTTGCGGCTAAAGGTCACTATGGCCCATGGTCTCGAGGCGTTGTAATTTCTCCTCCAAACGAAGGATAATCTCTGAGCAGCGTTCGAACCATTGAATTTCGCCCACGCTCCTGACTCCATTTAAGCCTGCTTCCAGAAGAGGTCAAAAGGAATTCAAAGTTCCTTGACCATTCATCAGGGACTCAACTACCGTCTTCGCAAGAATGTTTAGATACACCAAAGAGATTTGAAGGAATTTAGGTGCATTAGAGAGACTGAAAACTGCACCCGAAGATACCCCTTCAGCAGCTGAGATTGATGCGTTAAGATGATGACTAGCAGGCGATCCAGGTGCCGAAGCCGCAGAGGCAATTGAAATGTTCAATTGCGAAGGACTTGAGGTCAAAGCCATCAATGCCTTCGCCTGAGATGAGCTTGGCCCAGCCTCCGTTGGGGTGAGTGAGATCTTCATCACCGCTTTCGGTGAAGTAGCTACTACGGAAGAGTCTTGTAAGGTTTTCCCCTGCAAAGGAGCCGACACCTGCACGATCGCCTGTTCCAGAGGAGAAGTCGTAGCAGTAGTTTCAGGCAACGCTACAGGTGAAACAGTCGCCGTAGGAGAGCCAGATAAATGTGGCTCTTGTGGAGGAGCCAACACTTGCGCAGGTTCTTGCTCTAAAGGAGCAGCTGAAGTAGTCCCGGGAGTGGGTGAACCTGCACGAAAAAATGGTCGGAATGCAGAAAAAGCATGTGGAAGAAGTCGAAGGAAACTAGACTTACCGCAGATGTAAAAAGGAGTATAACCAGATACTTTATCAGATGGGACCTTGGGAGCATCATTATTAAAAGTGGTGATGTCATCGATGGAATCATGCTCATCGTCATCTTCACCGTCACCTAACATGTTGCCAACATCAGCATCCTCATCGCCTCTATTTCCGTCAGCTGCATCACCAGCTGGGGAGTCGTCATAATCAACTCGCTCCTCATCATCCTGAACAGCTGATGATTCCGGAAGACTTGCACCAGCGGCTGGTTTTTTCATAAGTCCCGTTGTAGGACTAGGCATTAAATCATCAGCTTGTGACATTAATGCTGAAGGAGAAGGAGGTGGATTATCTTCAAGACCCCCTGGTTCTAATGCAGGAGACCTAGGAAGATCCATCACCGGGGCAGATTCTGCATCTGCAACCATTAATTCATCTTCTTCGTCCTCAGGAGGATGATAAGAAGAACCTTCACCCGACAGAGCTGGACCATGAGAGCGAAGTCCCGCTCTATGCGGCGGAGAATCAACCAGAAGTTTCCGACGAATTTGCTTATCATATTTGCCAGCCTCATCTGCAGAGAGTTTTATTTTCCCCGCCGCTTTTATCACGGAAGGATCAACCACTCGTTGCTCTTCCTCTGGAACAGGCTCAGCTGTCTGTTCTTCTTCCTGTCCAATAGATTGATTCTCAATGGACAGAAACTCTTCGATCCCTTTCAAACGGGATGTCTTGGACCCCTTCCTTAAATTATACATATGCCTAATGTCTTTCAGGCAAGATGTATTCAAGTTGTAGTTGGGAGTCTGAGAAGCGGCGTAATACCAATTACAGAAGCTGATAGAGGTATATGAGTTAGCAGTTTTGTGAGGAAGCTTGAAGACGGCTTTGGTACAGCCTGCTACAGAATAATACCAAGTCCTGGCTCCTTCATACAAATTGCCTATGACTGAAAGTTGAGGACGAGGGTTCCCGACATACAACTGATCATACCCAAATTGGCGAGCGAACCTATAGGGTTGGTAAGGCTCGATGAAGCATTTGGCGCCTTGTCGGAAGATCCAATAGCCTGGCCTGATAGAAAGAAGCCAATGGAAAACACCCCCGCTCAGCTGAGTGAATCCATTGGGACCTGCCGTATCCTGATATTCTGCTCCATAGATGCCGCCCTCAAAATCAGGGAAACAGCGGTAGATGTGGAAATGGGTGTCTCGCGCTAAGATTTGGCAAATTTTAACCATGTACCCCCTTCCCACTTCGCAGACTCTAGTCGCTGCATAAATGGGATGAATGAATCTCCCTGGGGAGAGGATGCACTCATCAAAGGAGGATAGTGAAGCACGTACCAAGCCATCAAATAGGCATATGGCATTGGTACCCTGGGATTGGGAGTTTTGAAAGTCTTGTGACCCTCAGACTCCACCTCTGTAACGCCAACAAAGTCAGAGGCCAACTCCCGCAGTCCATACTGTAAGCAACCCACCATGGCGCTGAGGAGGCTCACAGGTCTCCCATGTGCCAAGAGAACAGCCGGGTAGACCACCTCAATAGCAATTGAGCCATAGCATCAAGAATCCAGCCAGCAACGCCGCGTCGGAAATTGGAATCAGAGCTTGATAATGGAAGCTTTCAAACTCTGTATGAGTCGGGAAAACATCCTCCTTGGCCTTATTGGTGTAATGGGAGGTAGCATCGTCAATACGAGCCTGAACCTCTTCCAAAGTACTGACAGACAATCGATTGGTGTAATGGGAGGTAGCATCGTCAATACGAGCCTGAACCTCTTCCAAAGTACTGACAGACAATCGGGTCACAGAGCCTCCTTTAATGGTCAAGTTCCGGAATAAATATTCCGCCCAAGACACTTGTTTGATGCCGCTTCCGCGAGCCCCCGCCAGCTGCATACAGATATGAAAGTGGCACATCACTTCCCAGAGAGTGGCGTAAATTTCTGGGCTAGTCTTCTTCAAAAGTTTGAGTTTCGCAGATCCCGGAACAAATTCTTCGTATGGTAAATCCCCGAGAATAAGACCTGAGACTTCGTGCATCTCGTGAAGAGCGAAGCCTAGCTCCCCCATAGGGGTGAAGAAAGTGCAAGTCTCGGGACTATACTTCTCCAATATAGAGAAGAAGTGAAAGTGGCTCTGAATAATCCCAAACTTAGTAGCCCGCACTGGAACCAGTAATCCATCTTGGGCAAGAGGGGTTTCCAGGTCATTTGGGCCCACCACCCTGTCACTGGAGAATGAACCCAACCGGGAGCTCTAAATCCTTGTGCGGGGAATTCTCCTTTCTTTTCCAAAAATCTCTTAACAAAGGTCTTCGCCGGGCTGGGTGCTTCGCCAAGAGGATACTCCTTAGAAAATAAGCTCAGTCGCAAAGCTGTCACCTGCCGGTTATAACCAACTGTGTGGACCCCGTGAAAAGTTAAAGTCCCGAGAGCAACCCCATCTTGATCCTTAACCAGGGGCGAATCCATATGCCGTGGGACAGAAGCACACTGGAAATAAGATATGGGGAACATCCTCTCCATATTGAGCAAGAAAAGGTTGCGGTCCCCAACTTTCCGCAACCACTTATAGTCCCCATCATAAGCAGTGCTTGCGTCGAAGTCAACAAAGTCCCCGAAAAGATATCCAAGTTTGACTATTGGCTTACGGCTTGGGCTTTCAAGTCGGGCGTCCGTAACCAATGTCCTAAGAGTGTCGGAAGAAGCTTGGGTAATTATTTCTACGTGACTCTTCTCCCTAACTCGAAAAACTGGGAGTTCTTGGCGCGAGCTGAAGGCCATGTTCATGTCCGCACCACCTTCATGCCCAAAATGGTGGCGAAAAAGAAGGGGTTCGTTGGTATGACACACTGCAAAAAGAGGAAAAGAGTTAGACAACTCGAAATCAAAGCTCAGACGCGAAGGTTGAACCTCGCGTCAAACAAGCTCAGACGCGAAGGTTGAACCTCGCGTCAAATAAGCTCAGACGCGAAGGCCGAACCTCGCGTCAAACAAGCTCAGACGCGAAGGTCGAGCCCCGCGTCAGACAAGCTCAGACGCGAAGGTCCAACCCCGCGTCAGAAAGTTCAGACGCGTAGGTTGACCCTCGCGTCAAAAATCTCAGACGCGCAGGTCGACCCCCGCGTCAAGAAAGATGAAACGACGGAGTCCAGCCCCGCGTTATTGAAACGAGTTTCCTCGTTGATCTCAAGATCAGAACTTGCCGAAGCAAGTTTAATGACCACGGAGGTCGTACTCACCACCAATCAAAGGGAGTTGAGGCGGCACATTCGCATGAGCAGCGGCGCCGCCGGCCGGTGCTGACGATGCAGATCCTCGAGCCGCAGCGGCATCGGATTTAGGAGCGATGGGCTTCTTAGGGGCCATGAGATCTTGTCGGAGGAGATGAGCAGTTGTCGCCGGATATGAGAACGAAGTTTTTTTCGTTGGAATTTCAAGAAGAGTCGAATGACTCTTGATTTGACCCCTAGCGGTCTATTTATAGACAGCTATGAGCTGTCAAATCGTAACGGACGGGATTCGAGGCTATCAGCCCGCCCAAACTCGATCCTCGCGTTCGAGTTGGTTGAGCTTCCAAACGCGATGCTCACCTGCGCGTTCAAATTTTCCCAACGCTGGGCTCACCCACGCGTTCCAATTCTCAAATGCAGAAGTCATCTCTGTGTTGAGACCACCATGATAGCAATTTCTTGGCTACCAAGGCGACCAAAGCCGGGAAGAAATAAACGACTCCACTGGGGAGTCTATTGGAGGAGTACAGAGAGATTACAGTCAACAAATTTGAAATCATCTGGCTCGATCAGACGGAGGGAGCAATCAATCCACTACATTTTGGATCCAAAGTATTCCGAAAATTCGTCCTAGTCAACCGCGAACTTTCGAAAACTTTGGAGGGGGTTCTGTAGGCTGTCTAAAAATCATAATAGATAGCTGATCCAAATAAGCTCCGATAATGGAGGTCACAATCAGACGACTTCCCAATCACTGCATCCGCAACTCCACAATCGCCACAAACACGACCTCACTTCTGAGATGATTGATCTTGATGGCTGCGACAACAGCATGAATAGTATTATTAGCAACTATTGGAGATGCTGATGAGCAGTGTAATGATCTTAGAAAGAAAAGGTTGGGCTTAGGTGGTGAGTTGCTTGGTAGAGAGCTGTGGACAAATATTCGTCTTCAAGACACTATGGATGTTGATTCCCGTCAAGCTCTCACAACGAAAGCTACAATCAAATAGCTTTCGCGTCGACAATCGAAACATACAATCAAATAGTTGCTTGGTAGAGAGCTGTGGGCAAATATTCATCTTCAAAACACTATGGATGTTGATTCCCGTCAAGCTCTCACAACGAAAGCTACAATCAAATAGCTTTCGGGTCGACAATCGAAAGCGGAAAATAGAGGACTTTTCACATAGATCGAGAAGAGTTACAATTCAACGACACTTCTGACAACTGATGAAAACTCTATTCAGCAGTCTTCACATTCTACAGTGAAAGTTACAATCTGACAACTTTCATACCCTACAACAGCTAAAGCCAGGATTACTGAACAACGGTCCCCGCAACGCTTCACAGAAGAAGTTACAAGTCAAAAAGCTCCTTCTGAAACGCGGATGTCATCCCCGCGTTACAAATATGGAAAGGCAGGCGACCCCCGCGTCAATCCTAAGAAGCGAAGTTGGGTTCTGAACGCCAGATTGGGCGTTTGACTCGTTCAAACATGAGTCGAACGGTTCCAAAACCGTTTATCCCACGTTCTGAGGGATGTTCGCCCACGTAGGAGCGGATATAGGGGTCAGTTACAACCTCCTATCCTCCTATAAAAACTCAACAAACCCAACGGAGTAAAGGGTTGGATTATCAAGATCTAAACCGCACGGGTTAGATTTGGAGGATCTCAACCACTCAGGTTTCGGCGATTCAATAGCAGCAGCAAAATCCTTGGAGATAGGATTTTTGAATCAAACTCAGAAGATCAAATCTGAGAGGATTCTTCAACAACAGAATAACAGCTTGATCATTAACCGAATTTTCGGTTCTAACAACTCTATTCACAGAGTTCTAACTCGTTCAGAGTTCTTAAACTCATTGAAGAGTTACTTATAAAACTTTCCACAGAAGTTCATCGTTCCCACGAGATAGAACACGGTCGGATCGTCAACGGAGAGCAATTTCGACGCGAGCAATCGAAGGAGGCATTCCACCGCTACCGAGAAGAACCCAGTTTTAAACAAAGGAGAGAATCAAATTCGTTCTCTCCTCTTTTGTAATCAAATTGTAATCAGAAGGAGAGAATCAAATTCGTTCTCTCCTCTTTTGTAATCAAGTTGTAATCGAGATCAAAGGAATCCAAGTCAATTTTCTTTATTCTCTTCTTTGTAATTTTTCCAACAAACAGACCAAAAAAACTAACCGAACCGATCGAAAATGAGTAGTTCGGGTCGGTTTTGTTTGTAGGTCGGTTCGGATCGGGTTAAAAACTTTTCAATCTGAACCGTCCGAACAGACCACATTACTAATAACACTATAATTTTTAACCCGTACCCATTAGAAACCATACCCAACCCGTTCACTAAAATCTCTCAAATCTCAAAACCTAAACCCTAAATCTAAGCCCGCAGCCACACTTCCTCTCTCTGTCTGCAGCTCCGCACTCCGCACTCTCTCTCTCTCTCTCTCTCTCTCTCTCTCTGCAATCCGTGTTGTGCCTCGAGAATCCAAACCAATCACCAAGAAAAGATAAACCAACACACCAACAAGCATAAACAATCACTAACACCAGTTTTACGTGGTTCGGCAAGATGCCTACGTCCACGGGGCAAGGAGAGGGGAGTTTTCACTATTAGAAACAAGAGGATACAACTAGGGTTACAAATCTCTCACCTAAAACCCACAACAACTCACTCTTGATCTCACCAATTGCTCCAACAATAGAAGCCCAATAAAACTCTCCCTTCAAATCTCAAACTTCAGCCTCCAAACCCTAGAAACACCCCTTTGGGTATTTATAGGAAACCCAAACGAAATGGGTCTGGTGAACAAACCCAGACTCAACCCGCTTCGGCGGTCGACCGGCACGGTCGACCGCCCTCCATCCAGAACAGCTCCAAGAATCCAGAGAGTTCGGCGGTCGACCGCGTCGGTCGACCGCTACCATCTTCGGTCGACCGCGTCGGTCGACCGCCACCAATCCTGATGCCCAGAAACTCCTGTGCACGAACGCGGTCGACCGGGCCGGTCGACCGCCACCCTGACAACCTGAATCCTGAGCCTGGAACCTGATCTCTGCCAATTCTATAAATCTCCACCTCGGCAAAGATTTCCCAAATCTGAGCTGACACCGAATAAACCAATGCCTCAACTGTTGCATCCAGTATGCCATGGCAACAGACTCATGACAACGGACCCCATCCAAAACACGTCGAGACCCAAACGGGAGTGCGAACACTCAACCCCAAAACCAACTGTGTCTACTCACCAAATCGAACTGAGCCTACACCGACTACACCAAATGTCTCACTTGCTGAGAACCAAATGGGAGTGCGAACACTCACCCCAAATGTCGATGTCGCTCATCAAATCGGCCGCATCAGAAAACTGACTGCCTACGTATCCTCTGCAAGGAATCAAGCCTTCACGTAGTTCACCTTTGGCCTCCAAAGGCCCTCAATCCATCTTGCGGCTGATAGCATCATCAACGACCCCAAACTGAAGCGATCCGAACACCTCCACCTGAGGTGAAACAATGGTCGTATCCAAAAAATATCCACCAGCTGTAAATGACTCACACGCTGTGCCACCTCAGCTGGAATCCCAACCAATGCAGAATGACCTGGAGTATGTGGAGTAAGCTCCACCCAATGTGGAGTAGCATCAACCTCCACCCGCTGCGATATCCCTCTGACCTGATCAATACTCTCCACCTGCCGAGAGTCCAAAGTGACAAACCTGCTCAGACCAAACTCAAAAGCTCCCCACTGATAGCCGAATGAACTCCTGAATCCCAAATGCACAATCAGATCCAATCTCACATCAGCGATGTGACCAAGTGCTGGGTAGCCCAATATCCGACGCCAACCAAAATCTAAAGCAGCTCCACCGGATCTAACAACTCTTTACGCAGTAGTCGGCAACCTCATAAGATGACCCAAACTTGTCGAAGCCTGAATACCAGATCCACTGCTCGATAACCTATACCGATCCTCCTCCAGAAAAGAACGACTCACTGAATCCGTCATCTCATCACGTTGCCCCACTGTCTCCTCTCCTCTGAAGTGTCTCCAACTGCCATGAGCTCGACACCAATGCAAGAAAGGACTCCTACTAGAACAAGTACGACTGGTAACCTTTCTGCCCATACACCTCCTCCAACTGTTGCGGACTACTAGGGCTTTATACCAACGGGACTTGGTTGCAACCCAAATATTCCTAGTACAATCCCCAACATAAGAAACAAAATAATGATTACCTCCCGATGATGCCTCCTCGGAAAGCCCCCTAATGCCTGACTGAACACCTCCAATAAGACCCCTCGATCGGTGGATAGAAGTGCTGAACTCCACCTCGGTCTTCTCGCTCATCCTAATGTGCTCACAGGACTTCAATCTGCAGGTCATAGCACTCCTCAACAATCTGTGCACGACATAATATCCCAGCACCAAACAATGTCACAGTCTAGCCATAGAAGTAGTCAGCGCCCTATCAACTACCGTGCTCCCAAGTAGATAATACAAGTTACTCCGCCTGACTCCCTTCATCACAATCATGGACCCCGATGTGACATTCAAGCGAGAATCCGCCAAAGTCACCCTATAGCCTGCTACCTCCAATACCCCAAGTGAAATGATGTTCTTCCTCAGTTGAGGAACGAACCTCACATCAGCCAACTCCCGGATCATCCCGTCACTTATCCGAATCCGAACGGTACCAATACCACCAATAGGGCATCTGTGATCATTACCCATGAGAACAACATCCCCTCTTTCCAACTCCTGAAAGCTGGAGAACCAATCCCTTCTAGGGCATATATAGTACGTAGCACCAGAATCCAACATCCACTTGGTGGAGTCGGCAACATCAACTGACGAAAGAGCTGGGCACGAATAGCCTGAAGAATCTGAATCTGAAACATCGCCACTAGCCTTGGCAACATTTACCTCTGAAGCTTGAATAGCTTTCCCTTTATTCTTCACGGCTTGCAATTTTGGGCATTCGACTTTTCAATGTCCATCCTCTCTACAAAAGGCACACTGATTCTTACCAACTGCAGGATGCCCCCCTCTAGACTGTGACCTTCTTCCACGGTTTGGACCTTTAGCTCTTGCAACCAATGCCCCCGCAACCGGCTCAATGGAAGTCTCATTGTCCTTTTTTCGAAGTTGACAGTTCACAAGGGCTGCGGTGACCTCACTATACGAAAGAGATGCCTTCCCATTAATAAGAGTGAGGACGAAGGTCTCATATTCCTCGTCGGGCAAGGAACTCAATAACAACAATGCTTTATCCTCATCTTCAACAATAACATCTACGTTCGCCAAATCTGCAAGTAGCTTCGTGTAGTGGTTCATGTGATCACTAATGGATGTCCCCTTCTTCAATTGGAAGCGATAAAGCCTCCTCTTTAAATGCAAGCGATTTTTGACGCTCTTCGTCAAATATTTACCCTCTAGGACCTCCCAAATCTTCTTTGCCGAAGTTTCATTCATCACATCATATTTTAGATCTTGGGTAAGGCAAGACCTAATCACACCACACGCCGTTCTGTTCATTTTATTCCAAACCTTATAATCCATGTTGTCTGGTTTCCCGTCCAACTCCAACGTATCTTCTAAATTTTGCGCATTTAGCGCATCCATGACTTCGCATCTCCAAAGTCCAAAATTATTTATGCCGTTGAACTTTTCCACATCAATTTTCAAAGAGTGTATATTCAAACTTTGGACGGCCTTCACACTAGAAGAACCCTCCCCATGTTTATCCTTTCCGGCCATAATCTCAAAGTACCCAAACAATTGCGGAACAAACAAGAAAATAGATCCAACTTGAAAAAGATAGAAACTTTACCATAAAGATTCCACCTTTATCACCAATCGAAGCTCTAGATGAACTTTCCAACTGATCTATACCTCCAAAAAGCCCAAGCGTTGCCCGGAGCTCTGATACCACTTGCTGTGCCTCGAGAATCCAAACCAATCGCCAAGAAAAGATAAACCAACACACCAACAAGCATAAACAATCACTAACACCAGTTTTACTTGGTTCGGCAAGATGCCTATGTCCACGGGGCAAGGAGAGGGGAGTTTTCACTATTAGAAACAAGAGGATACAACTAGGGTTACAAATCTCTCACCAAAAACCCACAACAACTCACTCTTGATCTCACCAATTGCTCCAATAATAGAAGCCCAACAAAACTCTCCCTTCAGATCTCAAACTTCAGCCTCCAAACCCTAGAAACATCTTTTTGGGTATTTATAGGAAACCCAAACGAAACGGGTCTGGTGAACAGACCCAGACTCAACCCGCTTCGGCGGTCGATCCGCAGGTAGACCGCCGATTCATCGGCGTCGACCGGTCGGTCAGACGGCCCTACATCAAGAACAGGCTCCAAGAAATCCAGAGAGTTTCGGACGGTCGACGCGCGTCGGTCGACCGTACATTCGGTCGACCGCGGTCATCGACCGCCACGAATACCTAATGCCCAAAACTCTGGTGCACGAACCGCGTCGCCGGGCCGGTCGACCGGCACCTGACAACCCTGAATGCTGAGGCCTAGAACCTGATCTCTTGCCAATTCTACACTCGGCAATCGCACCAGCGCGCCAGCGGCGAAGGAGGCAGGCGGCAGTGCAAGTCGCAACCGCATTGCGCGCACCGGCGTTGGCGTAGCGCCGCAACCGTAGCTTTTTGGTCGACTCCGACTCGCTGTCGTCACCTCTAACTCGCCGCCTCGTCGCTGACTCGAATTTCTTTTAGCCCCCGACTCGAATTTCCTTCACTCGCCGCCAAGCAGCCACTCATCATCGTCTTCATCGCCGAGGTCGAACCATCTTCTCAGGATCCATCTCCTTCTTTGGGGACACCCGCACCCGTAGTGGAGGTATAAACTGAAAACCCTAATTTTGAATCTATGCTTTCAGTTTTAGGGGGAAAGAACTAAACTTTTTAGCTCTTGGTGCATGCTACTAAATTGTAGATTAGTGAGAAATAATTGGTTTAATTAGATTTTATGATTATAATTAGATTTTGAGGGGGACTACAAATTAGATCATAAATAAATACACATTCTCACAAATTAGAACCGAACAAACCGAACCGAATCGCACTGAACCAACTTGCAACGCTTCGGTTCGGTTTTGAATAATGAGTGGTTCGGTTTGGTTTATCAAAATTTGATAAAAACCGAACCGACCGACCGTTTGCACAGCCCTTTGGATATCCCAAGTTTATTTTTTGCCCAAACCAAACGCTGACCTCATTTATAACGTCACCACAAAAAAATTTATTTTGCCCAAAAGAATACTCTAAGGTTTAACAAAAGTAACATTGATACTCCAGCCTCTTACAAAACTTTAACTTTGATCCTCCCGAAATTTAACAAAAGTTTAATTAAAAAAATTAGTTTGGCATGTCACAGTTCAATTTTGGGGAACTAATTCGGCATATTTTACGGAAAAAGAAACTTTAGATATATGAAAAGTTAAATTTTGTTGAACTGTAAGGTATATTTTGGCCAAATAAACCTTATAATATCAAAGCTAAAAATGAGGTAAATTTTAATATATTTAAGTGCAAATAACCCAACAAGCGAGACGCTTTCGTAAGAGTGCTCTGTGAAAATCAAACGAGTAACAATGTAATATTCGATTTTACGAAGTTTAAGTTATTTACGAGATTAAGGGGCTGTTTGGTTCGTTTTTTAACTCGGTGAAAAAGTTTTACACCGTCTTCACATCAGATTTTTCGTGGCCACGTAGGATATATGCTTTCCGTTGGGTTTTTTTTTTCTCATCTTTGGTTCGCTAGGGTTAAAGAAGGGAAACTCAGTGAAAATCGCCGCCACATCAGATTTTTTTCTCTCCCCCAATTCCTTCCTCAACCTCGTGAAATCGACGAAAACTGCAGCCACGTCGGCTTTTTACCATATAAACAAAAGTTTTCTCTTATTTTCCATGCGAACCAAACACAAGAAAAATAAATACATTGGTCTCCCGCCATTTTTTTGTGCGAACCAAAGCGAAACAATCTATTTCTTGGAAAAGTTTAGAAAACTCAAAACTTGTGTTTTTGTACATGGAAATGCATTTCCCTATATCTAGGAAACGAACCAAACAGCCCCTATGTGTCAAAGAGGGGCTAACTACCGCATCTAAAATTCAATTTTTGAAGCATCAAAGCTGTCAGCATATTTCATAGATATTTCATAGATGGAAATCGAAGTGACCACACAACAAACAAGTTGAGCTTTACCTGACGCCCCCGCAGTACATGAGAGAAAAACTGAACAGAGTCCTAAACAATTAATTCATATGTGCCAAAGTCTTACGTTAGTCCAACAATAATTACACACCTCATCTATCTAAAAATAATAATACTTCACCGGAACTAAATTACAAGATAAACGTATTTTCAGGCAGCCGCATGTTCACGAAACTAATCACCAAACCGAAGCACAAACTTTGAAGAAAAAAAAAAGCGCACGGGCAC
>NC_033798.1:107750836-107787428 GCF_001876935.1 Asparagus officinalis | reverse complement strand
GTCCCACAGGGGGGGCCACCCCCCTGTTCCAGCTCTTGCGAGCCGCCCGCGAGTTGGGCGGCCGCGAGCCAAACAGCAAAACCGGGAAATAAAATTGATGGACGTGATCAAGTTCTTATAGACACAGACAAAAGGAAGGGACATAATGATATTTGATAGTGACAATCATCAGATTCAAATTCACGTTCTCTATTACAAACTAAAGGGAAAAAAGAAAAAGACAAAAATAATAAAAATAAAATAAAATAAAATAAAATAAAAAACACGCACACACGCACACAAACACACGGAAATAATAAACAATAATAGAGTTTTGCTTGCTCATAGACAAAGCATCGATCTCCAGCACATTAGCCATCTCCTTGACCACAACATCCAAGTACTCAACCAAGCCGGTTCTAAAGATTTAGAGAAAATGAAAATAGTTAAAATGTTGATGCACCGAAATTTATTTTCCAATTATATATGAAAAAGGGAAAAAGGAGGGGAACTACCTACTTTCTGAGTACTAAACACACTTGAGGATTTCGATACACTTCACTACTAAAAATCTACCATAGAGATCATGAAATAAATAGATTTGAAAGTAAGGATGATCATGATTCATTTTGAGCGAAAAGTAAGGATAAGTGTGAAATATGGGAGATTATGAAATGAATAGATTTGGAACTAATCATAATCATTCAGTAAATAATTGAAGTTTTAAATGAAAAAATTGTCACCTTTTTCTAGATAAGTGAGAGGACTCAAATAATTATACCAGTGCCCATTTGGTTGCATGGTCGAGTTGGGATACTGGGTTTTGCATTTAAAAAAAACTAATATGGAAGTAGGATAGGGTGTAGGTTTCACGTAGACAATGCAAATCTATTCCTTTATACAAATGAGAGAACCCAAGATGCACTATTCATACTACAGTAAATGAAACAGTAGCGTTTACTGTAGCAGTATCAGTGTAGCATTTACAGATATATTAAAGTGATTTTTCCCTTAAATCTTTTACTTTTTAAAATTAATCCCTCATATAATTGAAATTGCTATTATGTCACTCAATTCTAAAGTTACTTTGAAGTAAATTCCTCATCAAATTATTAGAATTGATATTAGTTCCCCCATCATGAGTTGTTCCTAATCAATCCCTCTAGTTGTTGCTTTCACTTTTGACTAGAAGTAATAATATCATGATAACTTCAAAATTAGGGAAAATATAGCAAATTCGATGATTCGACAGACTAATTCTAAAATAACTTAAGAATTGAGATACCTGATAGTAATTCCAATGATTCAGAGAGTAATTTCGAAACATGAAAGATTTAAGGGACTAATCTTGAATAAATCCAAATAAAAACTGAGCACGTTGAAGATGAATCATCTTGTGCAATATACTAAATTAAAGTACTGTTTTTTTTTGACGTAAGAAAAACTAGACCAATATTGATATAGTTTTTCCTAGAAAATATTTTACATAAAAGGGGGACCACGATTAATCTAGAACTCATTATGAGAGGCTGCCAAATAAGCTCCAAGGCTCATGCATACGTCATGTTATGTATAATTATGCTTTATTGGGGGATAATCAAACCCAATCTAGTGGCAATGGGCTTTAAACAGAGCTATGAATCATATTTAACCCCAAAACCATACCTTTTAAGTATTGACCCCCACTACTATTCGTACATGAATATCCAACAATCTCCTATTCATTCATTCTCCCATGCCTTTGGGTCTTCACCTTAAGCTTAAGAACCAACTTTTTATCCAAAACATATATATAGATATTAGTTATTAACCCCAACTCTTATTTTAAACATATAACTCTTTTTAATTTTATTTGATGTGGTACTATACTCGCACATGAATGTCCAACATACTTAATTGCTCATACACAACCTGTTAGATATTCTTATAACAAAAATTAGTAGAGACACTTGTTATAAAAGATCTAGTAGCAATCATCATTTAATCTTCAAAAACAAAGAAGAGAAAAAGATACGGTATACAAATTACAAACACGTTTTTGCTTGGTTAGCCAAACAAAAACAAGAAGCAACAAGACCTAGCTTTAACTAAAATCCAATCATCATTAATAACATGAACAGTAATACTTAAACAAACAAATCTAACTAAAAATCTCACAAATTACCATCATTAGCACACAAAGCGTCTTCAACTCCCTTCGCCATCCCCTTAACCCCACCCTCCATATACTCAACAAAACCAGACCGGGTCCAACCCAAAATTGGTTCACACTCAAACCCCAACTCAATCTTACACCCACCATCATCACACTCAACAACCCTCAACTCTGCTAAATAACTCCCAAATCCCATATTACTCTCTATAATCTCATAACTATAACTCCTCTTTATGGGATTAAATTCAACCAACTTCTCCTTAACCCAATAAACCGTACCGGTTTGGTCCGGTTCACTGGCACAATATCGGACGTTATCGGAGCCCTCGACCTTATGACACGTTGCAAGTGAGGGAAGAAACTTGTGGAGGTTGAAGAAGTCTCCGAGTGTAGACCAAGCTTCGTCTGGTTGGATTGAGTTGAGCTTTGTTGAGATTAGGCCTTGCCATTTTTCTGATTTTTCATCCATTTTGTTTGTGGTTTTTTTGTTGGCTTTTTGGTTAGGTTTGGTTTTGGATTTATAGCAAGTGGAGGAGAATTTAGGGGTTGAAATTGTGAGAAAATATTTAGCGGTATTGGTTCATTGCATTATTGATGCATAAGCATTGTCGATTGAATCAATAAACAACTAATTTCCTAATCTACCAATTCAGGCTTTAATACAAACGAATCATATCCACAAATATACTCTCTCCCTATTAAAATTGGATGGTGCGTGTAGAATTGAGAGGTGAGGGGAATATTTTGATTGAAAGGTTGCTTTCGTTTCTTTTTGGTGAACTTTTTTGAACGGCCTTGATTGGATTATTTGAGGTGGGTGGCATCTTTTATTGTTGGAGGTAGCTCCGAATTTCGTCCGCACCTTTGCAGCACTGTTTTCGATTTTGAATAGGCAAGCCAACGTTAGCATCAGTGACCAGGGACCAAGAAAAGTCTGTTACCCGTGTTTCATTGAATGTTTTTTATTATTTTTATGCAACTTAATCACAAAGCAAACAAAGCTCGCATGCATTGAGGAGGCCAAGCAAAGCTCGTCTGTTTGCTTAATTTGACTCATCAACACTTGGCTCGCCTGCACGAACCAAAGTTCACCAACATTGCTTGACTCGCCAGCACGAGTCAAGCTCGCCTGATTGTTGAGCCCGCTTGCACGAGTTTAGCCCTGCCTGTTCACTTGACTCGCCAGAACACGAGTCAAGCTCGCTTGATTTCTCGACTTGCCCGCACGAGTCGAGCTCGTCTGAAAGCTACGCTCTCTTGCACGAGTCAAGCTCACCTGTAGGGAGTTTGCCAGAACCAAGCTCGCCTACAGACTCAAGCTCACCTAACGCTTGAGGGGCCCGCCAGCCGGCCCCGCCTGTTCGCCAAGCTCGCCTGCAAGCTTGCCTGAGTGTTCAGACACAACTCAAGCTTACTTGTAAGCCTACCAGCCTCGACTGAGCAGTGTAAGCGGTCGCTTGCCTGTGGGAGTGGGCCTACCCACATCTCACATCCTGAGTGATGAAGCATGACTCTCATACTGTAGGTGTAAATTTTGATCTCCCGAAAATAGGGAACTTTGTTTGTATTGATAAGAACGGCTTATTACAAACTAATAATCAAATGTTTACAACAGAAGCTAAGAGAATGCCCTCCTTGTTTAACGTGGGTTCCTCGGTGGCGATAGGACGCCTCGCTCGGTGCTCGTGTCGAGTCTGCTTCCCTTGGACGATCCGATCGAAGTTGCTGCTGGAGCTTCAGTTCTCAAATGAGGGAGCCTTTGGTAAAGGTCCAGGTTCAACCTTTGGGAAGATTAGCCAGCAGAATATGCAACAGCCAATCCCCTCCTTCATGCTGGCTGAAGATGGGTTTTAATAGGTAAGGGATGGCATGAGCCATCCCTTGATTCGTGGGATTTGACCACTAATAGAGGTGAGGGAGCCAGCCGTCCTAGCTGTGGGATGTGACCACTTAGGGGGTCCTGTCAGCCGCCCTAGCTGTGGGATGTGACCACTTAGGGGGTCATGTCAGCCGCCCTATTCTTGCTAGGTGAGGAGCGTCATGCTTTCTCCCTTGATTTGTGAAATTTGACCACTGATGGAGGTGAGGGAGCCAGCCGCCCTAGCTGTGGGATGTGACCACTTAGGGGGTCCTGTCAGCCGCCCTATTCTTGCTAGGTGAGGAGCGTCATGCTTTCTCCCTTGATTTGTGGGATTTGACCACTGATGTAACTGTTCCCATACTCCA
This sequence comes from Asparagus officinalis, assembly GCF_001876935.1. NCBI lineage: Eukaryota > Viridiplantae > Streptophyta > Magnoliopsida > Asparagales > Asparagaceae > Asparagus > Asparagus officinalis. The sequence goes on along the minus strand of NC_033798.1, from coordinate 107,783,068 downwards.
AGTGGGCAGTTGACAGTGAGCTGGCGAGTCTGCAGCTTGGGTCTGCAGGCGAGCTTAGGACTGCAGGCAGACTTGGGTCTGCAGGCGAGCTTGCAGGAGAACTGGGTCTGCAGGCGAGCTTGCAGGAGAACTGGGTCTGCAGGCGAGCTTAGGACTGCAGGCAGACTTGGGTCTGCAGGCGAGCTTGCAGGCGAGCGGGGTCTGCAGGCGAGTTCAGGTGTGCAGGCAGACTTGGGTCTTGATCGTGCAGGCGAAATTCGAGCTGCAGGCGAGCTCCTGAGCATGGATCGAAGAATAGGCCGTAACTTTCAAACCGTAAGTCGGAATTGGACGAATTATATATGAAAATCGCCTATCTCGACGAGATGGAGCCATCCAAACTGAGCTGAAGGCTTCGGTTCGCTTCCCCCGTTTCGCCAAATTCCTTACGGTTTGGGAGATATCTGCGTTTTTCCCTTTTTATCAGTGTTTTCCCCCTTTTTGCTATTTCGGGCGAGGTTTTAGCAGTTTTGTTCTGAACTTCTCTGATAAGGATTTAAAGGCAATTTTTATTACCTACACATACCTATAGTGGTTACATCCCACAGCTATAGGGGAGGGTATGGTGCTCCTTACCCCTAAGTGGTCACATCCCACAAATCAAGGGATTGACCATACCTTTCATTGCTTATTTATAATCCACCTTTGGCAACATGAAAAGGAGATTTTAAAAAAAGAGGACTTTAGAGACTTTTGGGAGAGGTTTGGAAGCTTGGCATTTCTAAGACTCTTCAATCAGAGGCCTTTTTGCTGCTGGCTTGGTGGGCTTGAGTGGCTAGGCATCTTGAGAGCTTGGTTGGACATTCCTAAACAAAAGCTTGGATTGTTGAAGTGGACTCAATCTGAACTCTTGGATTTGAGACTCTTGGCTCTTTGCAAACTCTTGCATATTAGCTTTTTCTAAGCATTCGGTCTTGATACTCATCAAGCTCGGGTAATCGAACTCAATCACATAAGAGCTTCTACTGCATACTGAAGCTCAACCATAATTTCGATTAGATCGTCGAAGGGAAGCAAACTCGACGTAAGCATTCGAGTGAGGGGTTCTATCGCTACCAAAGACCCCACGTTAAACAAGAAGAGCATTCTCTTCACTTCTGTTGTAATTTGATTTCTTAATTTGTAATAAGCCATTCTTACTAATACAAATCTCCTCTTTTCGGGAATCAATTTTACTCTCACACAAGGTCACTTCGGTATTTAATGTAAAATGATTGGGGGTGTGCGGTGCCGATACGGTCCAATGTATCATAAAGACTATTGGGGGCAGAGGAATAATGTCACCCATAGTGCATTTAATGTCATTTATTGTGAGGTGATTGGTCGCCAGTGCATGGGAGGGGGCTCAAAGTTTGAGGCATTTTGTCGCCTTTCTACTCGTCCTGCGGTCGAGAAGTACCACCTTTTGAGTCGCCTTCGCAAGGTGTCGGTCGATTAGTCAGTTGAGTGGAGTGATTAAGTAGTCGACTTAGCTAAGGATCGATACGAAATGCCTTTTGAGTCGTTGGCACATAACGCCTTTCGAGTCATCAACATGTAACACCTTTTGAGTCGTTCTCACCAGATGTCAGCATGTCGAGTCGACTGTATTGGGCCTTTGGTTACCTTGAAGCGCTGACTCGATTACACGTAATGTGAGACACTTGTCCGTCATTGATTGGAGAATATTTTTCATCACTAAAATGGCTATAACATATTTAGTTTTGGTTTTCTCTATATATTGTTTTCTATTGTTAGAGGAAAAACCAAGGAGAGGAGAGCGCCAATATTCTTATAATCTAGGGTTAGTAGAGTGCGTAGCCCAATTCAATAATATTGTTGAGAGGCGATGGTTTCATAATCTTTGGGAGAAGGTTTCACAATTCTTGTCCGTTCAAAAGATTATAAGGAGATGGCTTTTGAGAGAATATGAGAGTTGTTTGCGTCGAAAGTTGCTATTTTCATTACGGTATTCATTACAACTTTAGTCGTTACAATAAAAACAAAAAGATTGTCTTTTTATAAGACTTTTACACAATGAAAATAAAAAGTTACAACTCTCGTCAAAACAAACGCAGAGATCGTTTATCGATCTTCTGCTTGCGTGGGATCTTTGCCTGTACCGGGGTTTATCCGTGGACCGCCTTAGATCTGGATCCGGTTGATGGAAAATTCGGCAGAGCTTCGCCTTCGCCGAGGAAGTATTTGATTTGAAGCGCTGAGATCGACCAAGCGAAATCAGGGCTCTTCTCGAGATCAAGACCAAGCCTGATCTCAAGGAACAGAGGAAACAGGCTTCGGATCTCTCGAACTCTCCTTCTTTATGCTGAAGAACTCGCCAAGATCTGTCAATCCTCGCTGAAATTCATGCTCCTTTGACTCATCAATCCAGCAACACTTCGTCCTCTTGATAATCACTCCGCTGAAAGGAGGCCCTAGGTTCATATTTATAGGCCTCGGATGCGGTTATTTGGATGAGAACAAGTGATTTGGCTCTATCTTCGGTTGACAACAGCCCAACCACGTTTGGGGATGATCTCAAGCCAGTTAAGAACCCCTGGAACAGATGAATCCCCAACCACGTTTGGGGATGATCTCAAGCCAGTTAAGAACCCCTGGAACAGATGAATCCTACGAAAAACTACTTTAAAACCGTCAAAACGCGTTTCGGGTACCAAACTGCGCGGCAGACTGGTTTGACCTGCGCTTGCGCGGGTCGGGTTGATCCGTCTCGCGCTCGCGCGGGTCGGTTTGTTCCGTCCCGCGCTCGCGCAGGTCGGTTTGTTCTGTCATGCGCTCGCGCAGGTTTGTTGATTTCGACGTGCATGAACTGATTGTCACGCGCGTGTTGATCGACGCGCATGAACTGATTAACGCGCACATGTTGATTGACGCATGCGAGCTGATTGGCGCGCGCGAGCTGACTGTCGAGCGCGCAGGTCACTTGATTCTCCGTTTTGCTTCAGGCGCTTGTCGGCGTCAGATAATCCTCTTAGACTCGGATAACGATGTTCATCGTCTTCTCTCTGTCTCAAGCTGTGTGCGGACACCTATAGGCATTTTTAGACGCCTACAGATACCCCCTCCAAAGTATTCCAGACTCATTCTTTTATTGAGGAGTCTGGAATGCTTTGGATAAGATAGGCCATCTCCTCAATTTCGTAGAGTGACCTTGAACTATCTCAATTCTTAACTTCTTCAGTCTTCAATCTATTCATTGTTTCGTCGAATAGGTGAAGTTCTTCCGGCGCTGCGTTTATCGTCTGACCGTTGTCGAAATCTTGAACTGAGATTGGTGTGTAAGTTTCTGAACTTAGCTCGTGCCATTGAGTTGACTTTGAACTAATCCTCTCCGTCGGGAATTCATATCTGATTGTAACTGAAATCCTTGGAGTCATCTTTTGCCTTATTTTGGCGAAATTGCTGATGCGTTGACCGGCATCGATCTTTACTGTAACGCGTTGACCGGCGTTAACACAGTTTATACTCGTACGTTTGCTGGAGTCTACACAGTTTAAGCTCTTAAGGCATTGGAGCGTGACGGTCCCGAATGTTGGGCTGCAGGACCAACTATTAAAGCTGATTCATCTGCACGTGTGGATCTTATCCTGAAGTTTGTTGGATGTTCAAGTCATGAGACCAACTAATGAAGCTGATACGTCAATGACTCGCATTTATAGAATTTTTGGCAAATTCTCAGCCATCAACGGGTTTGATAAGCCTTTACCGACTACCGTTTGAGTCGGGCTAGCATGCGGATTGTTTAAGTCCGTTCCGCATGTAACGTTATGCTAAAAGAGTTAACTCTTTTAGTGCTACGATATTGAATACGTAGACTTCGTCTTTCTCCTGTGAAAAGACTAAACAGCAACGTGTATCAGACGTAGACTTTAAGGTTTTTGGCAAACCCTCAGCCTTCAACGGATTTGGCGTGTCTTTACCGATTACCGTTTGAATCGGGCTTGCATGCGGATTGTTTAAGTCCGTTCCGCACGTGACGTTGTGCTAAAGGAATGAACTCCCTTAGACTTGATGCTACAATATTGAATACGTAGATTTTGCCATTGTTACGGGAATAGGCTACCCGGCAACGTGTATTAGACGCTGACCTATCCCTACTTAGGCTTCGGGATAAAAGTCCCCAGATTAGAATTCTGGTGTCTTCTTCAATCGGTGAAAGACTAAACCGGCAACGCGAGTTAGGCGTTGACTTATCCCTACTTAGGGTTCGAGATAAAATTCCCCGCGCGTGTGAAGCACGGATTTTGGCGTTATGAATAACGACCTGCCATAATGTCGAATATGTGGACTTTTGTCCTTTTCACGGTAAAAGACTAACCGGCAATGCGTGTTAGGCGTTGACTTATCCCTGCTCAGGATTCGGGATAAAATTCCCCATGCATAAAAAACATGGATTTTTGTTGCTACGATGCTGAATACGTAGACTCGGTCATTTTTACGGGAACGAACCACCCAACAACGCGGGCTAAGCGTTGACTTATCCCTACTTAGGCTTCGGGATAAAATACCCCAGACTGGATTCTGGAAATACCCCAGACTGGATTCTGGTATCTTTTTCAATCGGTGAAAGACTAAACCGGCAACGCGTGTTAGGCATTGACTTATCCCTACTCAGGATTCGGGATAAAATTCCCCGTGCCTGTGAGACACGGATTTTAGGAGTTGAAAAGGTGGTGTCTTCTCTTGGGGCAAAGACGAACCCGAGACGAGAGAGGAAGAATTTTATATTCTATCTCCCAAAGCTGAAGAGGAAGAATTTTATATTCTATTTCCAGTTACAAAAGGAAACTCAAAGTGGGATCTCCACTTCAAGAATCCGGGAATGTGAAACTAAGAGTGGGATCTCCACTCCGAGAATCAAAAAGATTCGGATAACCCTAACTGTCGGAAGGTTTGATTACCGAACTAAAGATGGATTTCTCATTTTTTAAGAGGGAATTGTGGTTTTGGTCCTAACTGTAGGAAGGTTTGACCAGGTGGGAGGGGGAGTGTGAGATGACCCTAACTTTTATAGGTTTGATCACTCGATTTGTGGACCTCTCGTTCATTGAAGGAATCGAGAGGGGATTTTGACTGTGGTCCTAACTGTAGGAAGGTTTGACCAAGTGGATAGTGGGAGTGAGAGTACAAATCACAGTGGGAGTGTTGACTTGTACAAATCACTCAGTAAGGGTTCTTAGTGTCAAGTGATAAGGACTTAACACGAAGGGGTTTGACATTTCGTCAAGGATTGACAGATCAAAATTCTAAGCATTATATCCGGACTCCAACCATGAAAGTGTTGAGTGCACGAACATAGCGGGAGTTTGAATAGATTAAGAAAGAATTTTGGTGGTCCCACCGTCAATTAGTCTGATCGATGGGGGATTTTGTGGTGGGAGACTGTGAGTCGTTAAGCACCAATGAGAGTTTTGTGAGGAAAGATTGATCTAATGAAGTGATCGAATCTCATCTCAACAAAAGAGTATTCGGAAGTCATAGTAGGAGTTTAGTGTTTATCACTTTGTTCATAATGATCGGGTTATCCCTAAGAATATTACATTTAACATTCTTCCGGGAACTTCCCGTTACATGAATTATCCACCCCCAGCTTTCTTTGCAAAACTAGGTGTAACGAGGAGTACATTATCCTCATTCACATGTTCGGGTTATCCTTAAGAATATAAGATTCTCCAGGAACTTCCCGTTACATAAATCATCCACCGAGTGTTAGAAGGAGCAGTTTATACTCTTATACTTATCGGAGTATTCATTCGACTTAACTGAGTGATATAACGTCGGCTTCAATCAAGGTGTGGATGCTATTCTTGAGAGCAAAGCAATCCTTGGTGGGATGAAGGATCCTTCTGTGGTATGCACAATACTTTGGATCCAAAATGTTATCAGCTTCCTCCTGATTTGTGATGGGTGGAAGCTTAATCTTGTTGTTTTCAAGGAGAGATTCGAAGATGGCTGGAACGTCCTCGTCCTTGAAGGAATACTCTTTTTAGAGTCTCGGGTCCGAAGTCTTTTGCTGCCTTCGGGATTGCTGTTGTGACATTTGATTAGTACTAACAGCAGCTGCAGGTGCCTTACCCTTACCACGAGAGGCAAAGTTCGAGTTCGGAGGATTGGCCGTCGGTTGGCTCCTCTCGGCCTTCTTCCTTCGGAGGAAGCGTTCGGCTTGTTCACCGCGCACCTTCAAGTCTTTCCAAGTGTTAGACGGTGCGACTCCCATAACTTCCAATATCTCAATAGATAGGTTATTATGATATGTCTGGAGGATGAAGTCCTCCATGATTGGATCTCGGCAGTTCATTGCTTTATTCCGGAAGCGTTTGACGAAGTCGTCGACTGTCTCGTCATCTTATTGTTTCTCATCAAAAAGTATCCTAATGGATACCTCGTCGTCATCATCAAAGAAACTGCCAAGGAATGAGCTCTCCATATCGTCCCAGTTGTTAATACTTCCGGGCTTGAGACGGCGGTACCAATCAAAGGCGGACCCGCGAAGGGTGCCAACGAATGACCGAACCATCAAGGCTTTATTGCCGGAGATCATACCCAAGTGGGACTTGAAGTAGATCAGATGTTGAGTGGGTGAACCCTTCCCGTCAAACGGCGTGAAGTTAATCAGGTTGAACTTCGCCGGATACGGGATCGAATCCCATTCTCTTGGATAGAGACATGGAATGCCGGTCCTTTTCACCTCTCGAGCAGACATTAGAGCGTTGATTTTGCTCTCGAGATCTTTTATTTTCTCATCCTCACTCGTGTCGGGCCTCGGACGATTTGAAAGAGGAATAACACGGCCACCCCCGACATTGTCATCTTCGGTGGAACCACCCCCAGCGTTTTGGTCAACGAGAGGGTTATCAGCATTGAGGCGTTCATCCACATCTGAATCGCTACCTACTTGGTTAGCAGCGTTGCGACGGCTGGATTCGCCCATTTGATTGGAAAGAGCCTGAATCTGTCGGTCGTGCTCTTCCTTCATCTGTTGCATAGCCGTTTCTATTTCGAATTTAAATGCTTGCTTCTGCTTGGCTAGAGCATCCTCAACCATTTTAGCTGCTTCTTCGGTGTTAATCATAAACACTTCGCGGGATTGCCCTGGGCTAGATACCGTATTGTCAGAAGCGACTGCAGAGTTAGCATCCGATGCTTCATCGTCCGAGGATAACCCTCTCTGCATTCTCTGGTAGTCCCTACGTCTAGTGGTCCCTGATCGCAACCGGGTTAGACGATGAGATATAAGCGGGTCAGAGCTAGAAGGTCGAATCGACTTTCCCTTATCAGCCATATTTATTGTGACTTCCGGGAGTTCGTCACCTTGAACAACCGATCTCTTTTTACGGAGACGTTTTGGTTTGGACTTAGTCATTCCGTTGGAGATCCTCTCGGATACGGAGACCCTCTGCGGAGCGGTCTTGGGGCAACTGCACGCTGATAATACTGCCCTGATTAGTTCGGCGCACGGGTAGTGAGATTTGGTTTCTCGGGCATATCTCTTCCGAGACTCGTTCATACCCCCAGCCCGATAGTACAACTCATCGATCAGATGACCGGAGCAACCTATCGTGTGTTGACATGACTCCCCTGGTATAACGTTGTCATCGTCAGATGAATACGTTTCTTTCAGGGGATTTGCCGCTTTATTAGCATTCTTAAGAGTCACGTGTTTAGAACTACGCTTTTGGGAGCGCATGATCTCAACAGGCTCTTGGTTTTGGATACACACCCCCAGGCGGGCGGAAATTGGAGTTTTCCCTTTATGAGAAGGCTTGAAATTGTTGCGAGGGCGTGTGCGACCTCCAGCTCGACGAGTCGCTCGGGGTTCAGTCACCGGACCCAAGCATTCTTCGATCAGAACTTTGCCTCGATCCTCGTGCAAAGGACCCAGGCGATCGACTATCCTCACCGGACCCAAACGTTCTTTGCTCAGAACTTTGCCTCGATCCTCGTGCAAAGGACCCAGGCGATCAACTATCCTCACCTTGAATCGGGAGAAATCCATGTTGTCGTGGGGCTCCACCAGAGGTGCGAAACTCGAAGGGATCAACGTAACCGGTGCAGAACGTCTTCTGTCTCGACCCTGGCGCGAGTCAGATTTAAGTGACCGACGGGTTGGAGGGTCGGATTCAAGTGACCCACGATTTGGAAGGTCGGATCCAAGTGACCCGCGAAGTGGAGGGTCGGATCCAAGTGACCCGCAAAGTGGAGGGTCGGATCCAAGTGACCTGCGATTTGAAAGGTCGGATCCAAGTGACCTGCAAAGTGGAAGGTCGAATCCAAGTGACCTGCGAAGTGGAAGGTCGGATCCAAGTGACCTGCGATTTGGAAGGTCGGATCCAAGTGACCTGCAAATTGGACCCACGATTTGACGGGTAGGATTGAAGTGACATGCGTTTCGACGGGTCGGATTGAAGTGACCTGCGTTTCGACGGGTCGGATTGGAGTGACCCACGTTTCGGCGGGTCGGATTGGAGTGACCCGTGATTCGGCGGGTCGGATTGGAGTGACCCGCGATTTTTGATCTTTTTGGCCGCCGTCTTAGACTTTTGCCTCCATACTTGGTGCAGTCTTTGTGGCTTATGTTCCACTCCTTCTTTCTCCAATTTCTTAGCCTCTTGTACAAGAATTTTTGCTTGTGCAAGCAATGCGTGACGTTTGTGAATCCGCTCTTGAAGAGTTGATCGGGTCCTTTTGACATGAACCCATTCGTTCTTCGCTGGTTTGAAAGGGGAGGGGCTGTCCATTCTCTGTTGTGATGGTTGGCGCCTCCTATATTTCAGATCCGCCTCATAGCGGATTCCATCCACTAAGGCTTTGGCCAGTTGGCGTGCGAGGCGTTGACGTCGCCTCTGACGTGCTCTCTTTGATAGAGTGGGCACATCCTCAACAGTCGACCCTTTGCTTAAGGGGTTCAGATCTGTAGTTTTAGCCTCGTCGGATGCCGACGGGGCGTTGTAAGCCACGGGTGCAGCGGTGGCAGGAAGATCCTCTTCTTGGGCTTCTGCAGCTGAAGTCCAACGGGTCTTCCTGGAGTAGGCCTTCCTGCATCTGTGAGGAGAGGCCGATCTGGAGGAGGAGGACAAGTATTCCTCGTACTTCTGCTGGTCGAACTCATATTCGACCTCCGTTTCAACCGGGATCGGGATCCGAGGTTGCGACACGTCAGCCTTCGCAGAAAGGCAGTCGGCTCCCACTGTGGTCGCCAGCTTGTTTGCGTCGAAAGTTGCTATTTTCATTGCGGTATTCATTACAACTTTAGTCGTTATAATGAAAACAAAAAAATTGTCTTTTTATAAGACTTTTACACAATGAAAATAAAAAGTTACAACTCTCGTCAAAACAAACGCAGAGATCGTTTATCGGTCTTCTGCTTACGTGGGATCTTTGCATGTGCCGGGGTTTATCCGTGGACCGCCTTAGATCTGGATCCGGTTGATGGAAAATTCGGCAGAGCTTCGCCTTCGCCGAGGAAGTATTTGATTTGAAGCACTGAGATCGACCAAGCGAAATCAGGGCTCTTCTCGAGATCAAGACCAAGCCTGATCTCAAGGAACGGAGGAAATAGGCTTCGGATATCTCGAACTCTCCTTCTTTATGCTGAAGAACTCGCCAAGATCTGTCAATTCTCACTGAAATTCGTGCTCCTTTGACTCCTCAATCCGGCAGCACTTCGTCCTCTTGATAATCACTCCGCTGAAAGGAGGCCCTAGGTTCATATTTATAGGCCTCAGATGCGGTTATTTGGATGAGAACAAGTGATTTGGCTCTATCTTCAGTTGACAACAGCCCAACCACATTTGGGGATGATCTCAAGCCAGTTAAGAACCCCTGGAACAGATGAATTCTGCGAAAAACCACTTTAAAACCGTCAAAACGCGTTTCGGGTACCAAACTGCGCGGCAGACTGGTCTGATTTCTTCTTTTCCGTTCTCTTTCTTCGAGACTTGTCCTTTCGCGTGTTTGGTTCGCTTCGTTGATTTGTATGCTTTGAGTTGATTGACGCGTGCTAGCTGATTAACGTGCGCGTGTTGATCGACGTGCACGAACTGATTGTCACGCGCGTGTTGATCGACGCGCATGAACTGATTAACGTGCACGTGTTGATTGACGCATGCGAGTTGATTGGCGCGCGCGAGCTGACTGTCGAGCGCGCAGGTCACTTGATTCGCCATTTTGCTTCAGGCGCTTGTCGGCGTCAGATAATCCTCTTAGACTCGGATAACGATGTTCGTCGTCTTCTCTCTGTATCAAGCTGTGTGCGGACACCTATAGACATTTTTAGACGCCTACAAGAGTTAATTACGAATGTAAGGTTGAGAGATTGAGAGATGAGAGTTGAGTGGTTCCTCTGAAGTTATCCCTAATATATAGTGAATTTTTCATATTATTTCTGTCGATGTAGGTCGAAGTTGGTCGACCAAACCACATAAATTTTAGTGTTCTTTCTTCTTGATTGTGGTTATTTTCGATGTTGTGGATTGTTACTTAGCTTCTGAGTTGAGGAGATTATAGTAGAAGAGGAATGTAAAACTCTCAACAAGTAGTATCAGAGCGATGATGATAATGGATCTTAGGATGAGTTAGCAAGGTGGACACCGTGCGAAGTTAAAGATCGATAGATATATGTAGGCGTCAAAAATTGCCTATAGGTTCCTACGCATAGCTCAAAATAAAGAGAAGACGACGAACGCCATTATCTAACTCAAACGTGATTATACGTGTCGTAGAAGAGTTAACGAGTGCATGAATCAAGTCAATAAAGCGTACGAGTCAACGAAGCGACGAAATGTGCAAAACGGCAGAACAAGACCAAACCGAAAAGTCCGGAGAAGCCCCTGGCAGTTGAGTTGCATCAAAACGACTCGGCCAAGGCCAGGTGGCTAGGCATAGTGCCGATCCACCATAAGGTGGCTAGGCCAAGGTCGGGTGACTAGGCACAGTACCGAGCCACCCCAAGGTGGCTAGGCCAAGGCCGAGCCACCCTAAGGTGGCTAGGCATAGTGCCGAGCCACCAAAGGGTGGCTCGCGTCTAGAAACGCTAAAAATGCGTATTTTAATATTTTCTCATGATTTGTTCATTTTAGAGCCTCCTAACCACTTGGATATCATCACTAAACGTGGTTAAGCTATTATTAACTGAAGATGGGGTCAAATCACTGGTTCTTATCTAAAAAATACCGTAACTGAAGCCTATAAATACAAACCTATGGTCCTATATGCATGGGATCTAAAATTGAGGCAAGGTGTTGTTCCTATGAAGAGTGAACCATGAATTTCAGAGGAGGACTAGCAGATCTTGGCGAAGTCCAACATAAAGAGGGAGCTATTCAAAGGATCTGAGGCCCGTTTCATCATTCCTTAACATCAGACTTTGTTTTAATCTCGAGAAGAGTAGTAATCTCACTTTATTGAGATTATTTACTTCTACGATTATTTCATTTGTAAAGTAAGAGCATTGAATTTTTGTTCTGTCAATCGGATCTGATCCACGACGATCCACTGACTAACGCGTCCCCGGCACATGCAAAGATCACACGCAAGCAGTGGGTGATAAACGTTCTCTGTGTGTGTTTGAAGAGAGTTGTATTTTCATTTTATTCATATAAGAAAAGTCTTATATAAAGACTAACTCTTTTGAACTTGTTGTAAACGATTAAAGTTGTAACGAGTTCCATGAATAAACCAACTTTCGACGCAAACAATGTACATGAATCAGGATAAAAAGAAGAATAAGAAGGAGGAGGAGCAAAAAAAGAGAGGACTATGGATCACCGGTAGGAGGAGTGCAGGAGAACAGGCCTTTAGATTTCCTAAATTGCAAACGGAAGAAGAAAGGAGTATGTGATGCACGTGAGAGATTCACGTGAGGTGGGGAACAATAATTCTATGTGAGGGTGTTTCACTATTTGGTGTTCTTTTGGTATATTGGCGTTTTGGTGTTTTATGTTCTCTATTTGGTGTTTGGGCCACGTGAAGGGTCATTCACCAGCAACGTAAACACCAAAAGAGTGAGTAGACAGATACGAAGAGATTCTGTGTTCGCGACTGGCCTTGGTGTTTGGTGCTCTAGATTAGATCAAAAGGTCTAGATTGGTTTGCAGCAAATTAGTGAATTGGAGGCAGAGCCTGACGATCCAAGAGACGATTCCCTAGGTTTGAAGTGCTATGAACACGATGAAAGGGTCTGATTTATCAAGTTATGCTTGTATTAGTCAGAAGATATAAGAAAGTTTTGATAATGATGACGAGACAAATCTAATGGCAGATAGGATGAATGAGTATGCGATGGATGATACCGGCATAGAGAATTAGACGTGATTCTAGTAGTAGACTTGTCAGCATGCAATTATTCAAAGTCATCGCAAAAGCAAGAGTTAGTTATTGTGTAACCTCAAGGAGGATGGTGTCGGATTAGGTGGAGCTTGCAACCAGGCATGACCGTGTAACACACATGGAGATGGAGATAGTGGCATTGGACCATGGAAGGTGTAAGACGATGGTCATTCATGTTTAGTCCAAGCCAAGCAAAGAAGAAGATAATAGCATCAAGCTCGTAGTGTAGAGTAGGAATGATGCACCAATGTAGTTCAGGATGAGTGATGTAGGTGGAGTACGAGGACAACAAGTAGGAAGGCTCCTGCCAGTTTTAGTTCGAGAGTTAAGCATGTTTAATTTTCTTATAGTATTGTGGCAAAGATCTCTTAGTGCACACAAAAAAGGTGGAGGCCCCACGAGGGTCAAGGGGCATCCCTGTTGGAGGGTGGGTGCTTCGGATTGAAGTGCGAAAGAATAGAAAACGCTAGCGAGAGAGACAAAGTTTCAAGACGAAAATTATATATCTTCAAGGGGTTTTGAGAATCAAAAACTTCATGAGAATTAGATAAGATTAGAGGTATATCATAATTAGGAGATTTGGTCTCATCATGATAAGGAGTATGTATCCTATTCTAATTAGGAATTTAGGCTAGAGAAAGAGTTTTGATTTTTCTCTATATATAGTCTTCTTTTGTTAGAGAAAAAACCAAGGAAAGAAGAGAGAGCTAATATTCTTGTAATTTAGGGTTAATAGAGGGCGTAGCCTGATTTAAGAATATTGTGTGAGAGGCGAGGTTTTCATAGTCTTTGTCTGTGTAAAGATTACATTATTGGGGGAGAGTTACGTAATTTTTGTCCATCTAAAAGATTGTAAGAAAAGAGTTTTGAAAAGAATATGAGAGTTAATTATGTATGTGAGGTTGAAAGATTAAGAGACAAGAGTTGAGTGGTTTCTCTTATGGTTCTCCTTGATACATAGTGAATTTCTCGTATTGTTGCTTTGTGGATGTAGGTCAAAGTTTGTCGACCGAACCGCATAAATTTTGGTGTTCTTTCTTCTTAATTGTGGTTGTTTTCGATCTTGTGGACTATTAGTTGACTTCAAATCGTAGTAGGCGGGGAGTCTAAAACCCCCCAACAAGTTGTTTAGACAATTGTTAGCAAAACTGTGGTTCTAAGTATATTTCGAAAGCTTAAATTGCTAGGTTTAATGGTATATTGTTTTTTTTTTTTGAATAACCAAGCTCAAAATCGAACCCAAGATCGTGGGAATCATATATATTAGAACATTCTAACCATTCGAATCACCAGCGATGGGTATTCTAATACTATATTGTTAATTGAATATGAAAAATTGAAAAAGAAATGTAAGTATATATTATTAGTTGTTCTTATTTCATTTTCCATCCAATTAACCAAACAAACAAATTTTATAATGAAACAGTAATACGGGTTATATAAGCTAGTGTTGGATGTTATGTTATTGTTTGAGGACTTTTGGACAAACAGAGAGTATAATTTGTTGCACGTACACAGATTTCATGAATTATTGGAGCCATACCTGCTGATTTTTCCTTCAACGTACTCACCATAGTGATAGACCTCACCATTATCCTTTCTTCATTGGGTTTTTTTGTTTGCTAATATTCTCTGTACTCACAAAACTCACTCTCCACAGCTATCAGATTTTTTTCGTTTAAAACACATTAAATATTCAAGTAAATTTAAAAGTTGCATAAGAAAGAATGGAGAATGTCAATAAAATGCATCATGCATATATTAATTTAATGACATAATCATCAACGTTTTCATCCTAATTAAGTCTTCGCCATTATATAAATATATATCTATATATATATATATATATAGCACAATAAACACGGACCCCCCCACCCCACCACCTCACCCACCCCACCCATTTCATCACTTACCTCAGGAGATGATAATAAATTAACTTATGTTAAACATTCAATAATTATCTAAATGATTATTACATTCATTTATTTCTTAATTCGACTCCTCCAAACTCAGCTAACCTCACAACCCTCTGCACTCCTTTGCCAACTTCTCAAGAAAACGATACAAACCCGACAAGACCACCCTCATCGGCATCCGCTGCAAAAACACCACGAAAAATTACAGCCATCCCCACCAGGGACCACTTCAAATCTCGCCCACGTCACCTCCAAACCACTTGTGTCTCCACGATTCATACGTTATATGACCGGCATTCCGGTCATACTCGCCAGCCCTCTCTTTAGACCAACCGACAGGCTCGGTCGATCTGACCGGTTGACCGGTCCAGCGCAGTAGCGATGCCAACGCGGTTCACCATCGACGCCAGACCTGTAGCAGGTTTGATTGTTGGGAACCACTTGTGGAGGGAGGCAGAAGTCTTTGAGGTGGGCCCAGGCTTGGTCTGCGGTGGGTCCGGTGAGCTTGGCTTGGACCTTGCCTTGCCATTGTAGAGTTTGGTAGTTCTCCATGAGAGGGAGGAGAAGGAGAGGGTAGAGATTTATAATGGAGGAGAGGGGAGTGCACCTTTAACTCACGTGAGGGAAGATGGCGGGCACGTGCTGTTCACGTGTGAGAGGGAGGGAGGGAGGAATCTAGCTATTGCAAAATATTTGATTTGATGCGCTAATTTGATTCGCTCCTTATTGCTCTCTCGCATTTTTAGAGCATCTTTGAAAATGGAATAAAGTAAAATATAATAATAAAAGAAAGATAAAAGAAAATATTTTTTTATTACTTTCTCTTTTATAAACATAGCATCTTTCTATCTTTAGTTAGGGGTTAACCTCATTCAATCTCGTGCTTTTGAGTGTGTTTGGCAATTTTATACTAATCCGGTTAAGGTGTTAACCAGACTAGGATCGATAAAACCAAAATAGAGGTAATCCAAAGATTACTTGGATAAGAACATCTTTTTGATCTGAAAAAAAACTAGTTCAATCTTGTACAAGCATTTACCAAACACATTATAAATCCTTATTCAAGGGTGTGTTTGACTACTGCCCCTTAAACCAGGTTAATACCTTAACTAAGTTAGTTATGAACCAGGTAAGGGGTGGATCAATCCAATCCTGGATAAGTGCTCAATTTGTAACTAAAAAAACAAGTTTAGAATTAGCCCATTTTTATCCAAACAATATTTTTTGACCCCTTAACCAGGTTAAGCTCTACTAACCTGGATATTAGAATATTGTCAAATACTTCCCAAGTTAATGCTTTTATCAAAGTTAGTAAAGGACTTGCCAGATAAGCCCTTTGGTTAGCACCCCCCAACCCCACCCCACCCCCAACCCCACCCCACGCCACCCATCTTATACTTATCCAACCTTCATTTTTATTTATACATTACTTTTATGCACATGCATTACGTGGTTAAATATCATAATTATTTATTTTTAGTTTATTTCCTTACTAAAATTTGTTGATAGTTTTTGCTCATTTGTGCCTCTAAAATTTAATATTGTGATTATTCATCTTTTTTAATGTTTGTTTGAATGGACTACACCCAATTTTAAGTTTCATGTTGATAATATTTGAATTGACACGAAACCAATGCGAAGCCAATTTAAATTTTCATGTTATTTGGATCGATATGATATGACGCAAATTTGCGATGACGTACATATTTCCGCAGCAAATTTGAGATGGATATAAGGTGAACTTTTTATTTAGTGGCTTTTAATAAGAATTTTTGTAATAAAATATATTACATGTGTATCTTAAGCTATGATAAGTAAGTATCATGTGTATATATTTTATCCACTATAGTGATTTCTACCTTTTGTCTTGCTTGTTAAGTAAGTACTATGTGGATACATTTTGTCAACTATAGTAATTTTGCTCATCTTATTGGGTTTGTTATATCTCGTATTATAGTTGATCAATAGCTTCACGTTAATTGTTATTGCAAGATCATCTGTATCTAATTATATAATAAGTTTATGCCTCCTTTAGTATTTGAAGAATAAAATATGAAATTTTATAAGACTTACTAATATTTTTGAATCTTTTATGAAAATGCTTCTTTGATTGGAAAAAGTTGTTTAATATGTTCTCCAATGGGAAATCAGTTGGCACTTTTTTGATAGATATGTTTCTCGTTAATATCAATTCAAGTGATTCATATAAGTTTATAAATTTTAGATTAATTTCCATCACTTTATCATTTAAAATGAAAACAACTAGATCATTTTGAAGCATATCTCTGAACTTTTTTATAGTTTTTCCATACATAACTCATTATATTTTTTTACCCTATGAATATTATTAACATCGAAGAATATCTTTTCACCCTATGAATATTACTAACATCAGATGATAATATTTATTAATATAATCAATTAATACTAAGTTATTATATTATAGTCTTTTATTAATTTTAAGTGATGTAGTCTTCTATCAATTAAGGATACATCTGTATTTTTGGAACTCTAACTTAATGAGTGAAATTATATGCAATTAGTTTTATTTAGATAATAATATTAAATTTTAATCTATCAATATATTTTTCAAATTTCATTGTTTTTTTGTAATTTTGAAATTTTGAGGGGTTTTCTATAAATTTTTAAACTTTGAGGCTGTTAATTATAAAATTTAAATTTTAGGGGGCTACAACTAATTTCTAGATTTTATATTTTTTGTTTTATGTTTTGATAAGTCAAGTTGTTTTGTGTAATTTTGAATTATTGAGGGTGTTTTGTATAATTTTTGAAACTTTTTAGTTTTTTGACAAATATTCGTATATTATATAGTACGTTAGCTACTTATTATTTATTTACATTTTTTTATCGGTTAAACTCATTGGTATTTATATGGTATTATCTTTCACTATCTTTTACGGTGGGAAAAAGGGAATATATGTTCAAGTCTGATAGTAATCTCTAGAATTCTTCTATGTCGTTCGTAAATTTTGAGGATGTTTTCTTATAATTTAAACTTTTGAGGGTGTTTCTATAATTTTTAAAATATTAAGAGTGTTAATTATAAATTTTAAAGTCTTCAGGGATATTATTAATTTCTAAATTTCATGTTTGTTTTTTTTAAGTTTTGACATGGTTTGTGTATTTTTGAATATTTAAGAGTATTTTGTGTACTTTTTGAAACTTTTTGGGGTTGTTTTATGACGCAGCGCGGAAGTTGTAGCCTCGAAATCCACCTAGGACAATCTTCGAATCCACGAAGAGCTTCGAATCCACCAATTAAATATTAAAGAAAAACAAAAATTTTATTAATTAAAAGTTATGCCTCTAGGGCTTACAAGACCTTACTTAAATAGAAAAGAAACAAGACTTTTACAAGCACTCAAACTCCTACAATGACTCTAACTTACCAAAAATAGTAAAAGAATTCCTAAAACATTAAAACTCCTAAAAAGACTCCTTATGACTAGGAAAGTCTACTAGTCAAATCTGAGATCAAATCGGATTTGTTTCCTAATCAAAATAGACTCCTAAAGTATTACTAAAAATAGTAAAAACGGACAAAAATACAGATATCTCTCAAACCGTAAGGAATTTGACGAAACTGAGAAAGCAAACCAAACCCTGTAAAAGGGAAACCCTGTTCGTGAGCCCCCTTTGAGCGGCGACGAAGCTTGAGGAGAGAGAGAGAGAGAGAGAGAGAGAGAGAGAGAGAGAGAGAGAGAGAGAGGAATTGGAGCCGCGTGAGCAGGGAGAAAAATCCCTCAGGCGACTGTAGGGTGAAAATTTGATTCTTCCGAAGGAATAGCGAGTTTCGTTGTATTTTATATAAGTAAAGCTTATTACAAACTAACAAAATCAAATATTTACATACAGAGCAGAGGGAAATGCCCTCTTGTTTTTGTGTGGGTTGACTTTTAGGTGGCGATAGGAATGCCTCGCTCGGTGCTCGTGGCCGAGGTCTGCATTCCCTTGGATCGATCCGATCGAATTGATTGCCGGAGCCGGAGCTTTGTTCCTCTAACATGAGGGAGCCTTTGCAAAGGTCCAGGTTCAACCTTTGTGAGATTAAGCCGCAGAATATGCAACGACAATCCCCTTCTTCATGCTGCTGGAAGTGGGTTTTTAACAGGCAAGGGATGGCATGGGCTCTCCCTTGATTCATGGGGATTGACCACTAATAGAGTGAGGAGATAAGCTTGACTGCTCTTGAATTATGGGGATGTGACCACACGTTGTTCGGAGACCGTCCTGCTGTTCATTCGTACCGTTCAATGGTGCATATTTTTCGAAGTAGCTGTGCTCTCGCATCAACGTCTACATTAGGGTAGGGAAAAGCCCCTCCTCGTTATCGTTGACAACGGCTTGTCAGTATCTTGCGTGGTATCTACCAACCACCTGAATGCGTTGGCGGCTCTCGTCCCTTCACCTGGATCAAATGAGGTGAAGCCGCATTTATTGAAGGGTGCATGGCTGTTTCGGCCCCTGTCCGCTCGAATTCGTATGTGGACGGCCATCTGATCGGGCAAACTGGAGTTATTGTTGCCTCTCTCCCTTGATTGTGGGATTATGACCATTGATGTATACTGTTCCCATAC
This sequence comes from Asparagus officinalis, assembly GCF_001876935.1. Lineage (NCBI taxonomy): Eukaryota > Viridiplantae > Streptophyta > Magnoliopsida > Asparagales > Asparagaceae > Asparagus > Asparagus officinalis. Next base: position 107,764,188 of record NC_033798.1, on the reverse strand, counting down.
TCCCAATGTGGGCAGTTGACAGTGTAGCTGTGCGAGTCTGAGCTTTGGTCGTGCAGGCGAGCTTGCAGGCGACTGGGTCTGCAGGTGAGTTTGGGACTTGCAGGCGGACTTGGTTCTGCAGTGCCGAGCTGCTAGGCGAACTGAGGTTTGCAGGCGGCTCAGGTGCGCAGGCAAGACTTGGGTCTGCTAGGCGGATTTGGTGACTTGCAGGCCAATTTCGAGTTGCAGGCGAGCAGTGAGACTTGGGTCTGCAGGCGGATTTGGGACTGTCAGGCGAATTTGAGTTCATGGCGATCACTGAGCATGGATTGAAGAATAGGCGTAATCTTTAAAACAACGTAAGTCGGAATTTGGATGAATTATTTATATGAATATCGCCTATACTCAGACGAGATGGATCCATCCCGATACCGATGCCGAAGGCTTCGGTTGCTTCCTCCGTTTTGCCAAATTCTTACGGTTTTGGGAAGAATCTGCGTTTTCCCCTTTTTTCGCTATTTATCGGGTGATGGTTTTAGCAGTTTTGGTTCTGAACTTCTCTGATAATGGATTTAAAGGACGATTTTTATTGCCTAACAAAACCCCCTCCCAAGTTGTTCAGACCTGAATCAGTGCCGCATGGGGTCTGGAAACACTTTGGTATATGAAGTCCCGTAAAGTGATCTTGCTCTCACATCTGCATGCTGATGATCGCTTCTATGAAGGATTTTTGAGCAAACCCCTCAGCTATCAACGGACTTGAATTTTGTCTTTACCAAAATGCCGTTGTGAGTTGGTACTAGCCAATGCTCTTGCCCTTCCATGGTAAAGTTGTCGAGGAGTCTCTCTTAGGCTTCAAGTGCTAAAATTTTTCCTCCTATTCCTTAAGCCTTTCGAGGTGTTTGGATTTAAAGTGGAGCAGTTTTAACTTCGTACTACCAGTCGGATAGGGGTAGAGCAGTTTAGACTCATAGCACTCAGTATGAGTTAAGGGGGCAGTTAACTCATGCCCTAGTTGGATCTAAGGGGGAAGTTTCTAGGGCATAAAGATTGAAGACACCCTTATTTGGTCTTCCCACTCTTGGGGCATAAGACGAACCCTGAAATAGCAAGCACATCGGCATAGTAGGCCACTAATCAAACAACAAACGCTTTTATGGGAATGACGGTGCTTGGGAGAATCAAATCGTTTCAGGGACGGTAAGGGGGGGGGGGGGGGGGGGGGGGGGGGGGGGGGGGGGGGGGTGTGACGATTGATTGGACACTTATCATAATTTGAGGAATGATGTCGGCTATCAGAGGTAATCAGTTAACATGATAGCGGATTGCCGCGAATCGGAGCGACTTTGAGGACCTACCTATCCTTTTGAGAGGATTGGGCTAAGCTTGCTTTTGTCAGGATGGAGTAGTCGTTAACATGACAGTGCGAGTTTATTGCCCGATTTGAGAACTCTATGGACCTACCATCCTATTGAAGAGGACTGGTAAGTTGATTTGTCAGCAGCCTGACCGTTAACATGCACAGTGGGGAGTCCCGCCCATCCTATTTGAAGAGGATTGGCTTGTGGCGATTGCTGGCTTTGGTACCTAAACTATCTTGAAGGTGACCAAGTGGCGAGTTTGATTGCAGCCCACCTGAACTGCTAGTCTCGGCCTGTTGAGCTCGTTCGCCATAACGCGGAACCTGCGCTCAAGAAAGTGGCGGTCGCTTCGCCTAAACTGTTAAACTTGCCCTGATTTAGCCCGTTCGCCGAAAACTTCGGACCTGGTTCTCAAAGAGATGGGCTCGCCTAAACTGTTAATGCTCGCCTGATTGAGCGGGTTCGCCGAACTGGGAACCTGGCTCAGGGAAGTGGAAGTGTTAGGGCAATAGTTTAACCTCTTATACCAGTTTGGAGGTATCAGAAGAAGCCAGTTTAACTCGGTGCTACTTGTCGGCTAGTGTTAAGGGACAGTTTAAACTCATCGCACCAGTTGCGCCAGTGTCAGAAGAAGCAGTTTATACTCGTTGTACTTGTCGCCCGAAGTGTTAATGGAGCAGTTTAAACTCATGCACCAGTTGAGTGTCAGAAGAAGCCCAGTTATACTCGTGTACTTGTCGGCAGCTGTTAACGGCAGCCCAGTTTAACTCATGCACCAGTTGAGTCAGAGTGTCGGAAGAAACTATCAGAGGTGATGTTAACGTGATAGCTTTGTAGGCCCGTCGTCCTATTGATAGAGGGCATCGACGGGAGATTGTCAGAGGTGTAGTGATTAACTTGACAAGCCAATTGTACGCCCGATATAAGAGCCGGACTATGTGGGCCGCCGTCCTGTTGAAGAGGATCAACGGGAGCGGAAATTTGGAGGATATGAGGCGATCGGTTCCATACCAAGGCATTTCTTTGGTCATCATCCCCTCGAAAATTCATGCGCGATACTGTCTTCGTCACCCATATGCTTGAGCATTTGCTCTCGACTTGTTCTCCTTGGCGGAGTAAGTCTTTCCCATGAAGCGAGCTTCAACACGCCCATATGGACAGAACGCCTGATGGAGAGATTGTTCCGGCACATCTCGATGCAGCGTGGCCCTCTGGAAACTCGATCGCGGAATTGCAACGATCGGTTTTCTGAATCTCTGACAACAGCCTGTTACAGACTCTGTCTTCCTCTGTCCCTTCACAGTTAGCAGGGGGTGTGCCATAGATTACTTCTGTGTCGTCATCGAAGGAATCTGGACCCACGAAGAGCCCTTTCCATGTCCTTCCAGCAGCTGATGGACCCAGGCTCCAAAATCTGCGAAAACCATTTCAAAAGCCACCTCTTGGCTCGGCTACCATATGAACGCAGTCGAGTCATAATGGGATCGGTTTCCCACTATCCGGTGTCCAAGTTATGCCGCCCTCGGAAGTGAGTAGATGTGCTGGGTAGTGAGAACCCTTTCCGCTTGAACTGCAGTGAGGTCAGCGGCTCGCAACTTTGCCGGGGTAGGAGACCGCATCCCAATTCAATTGGATACGGATCTGACAACCCCCAGCTTAGTTCGCATGCTTCTGAGCTTCAAGGCGTCGAGTGACTTTGGCAGATGTCAAACCTCTTGTTCTCTTGCGGTTATGGCCCGAAGATGGACGCTCCTCTAGCATGACTCGGATGAGCGAGCTGAGAAGGAAGTAGGCACCCGTCTTGTGTTGCCTTCAATGTTTATGGCGAATGCCCGCCGAAGTCCTCTCTCTCTCCTCTTCTTCTCGCTCAGGCGAGCTGCTCCATACATCTCGCTTCAGGGAGTCGATGTGCTTGCTTGTTTGCCTCGTTGAGACCTCCTAGACATCTCCTCAGGGCATGTCAGTCATCGTGCACATTTGTGTGCTTAGCCCTGAATCTGAGCTATGAAGTCTCCGAACATTGCCACTGCTGAGCAATCGTCGTTCTGTCCGTCAGAGACGTCGACGTCAGACCCGGCAGGCAAACGATGTGCTTGCGCCACCCCCATCTTGGGCTGTGTGAGCCGTGTTGGCGAGGCTTCATGCTGGCGAGGTTCGCCCCGTCAGCGCACGAGATTGGCACAGTGTGCCTGCCGCCTGTCGGCGCCAGCTGTTGCTTTCGCCCTTTCTGGCGATTCTTGCGGCCCGTCAGGCGAGCTTGTGGTGAAGCTTCGCTTGTTTGCGACGTAAGCCCTCTTAAACTGCCAGAGTTCGCCAGGTGCCCTGGTTCGCCAAAATGAGCACCTTGCTCACAGAGTGGGGCTCGCTTAAACTGCTAGGCCTCGCCCGATTTGAAGCGTTCACGCCAAAACTGGGAACCTGGCTCAAGAGATTGGGCTTGCCTAAGCCGTTAGGCTCGGCCTGATTTGAGCGCGTTCGCCATAACGGGAACCTGGCTCAAGAAGTGGGGCTCGCCTAAACCGTTAGGCTCGCCTGATTTGAGCGGTTCGCCGAAGCTGGGAAACCGTGGCTCAAAGAGATGGGTTCGCCTAAACTGCTAGGCTCGCCGATTTCGAGCGCGTTCGCCAAAAATGGGAACCTGCGCTCAAGAGGTTGATTCGCCTCAAGCCTGAATAATAATTCAGCGTGTCGTGGGGGATGAGGGATTGCTACCTCGCAGACGAGCGAGAGCTTTTCGTCGGCCGCCTGTTGGATCTTTTTGAACGAGGAGCGTTCATGTCGACGACGGAGGCATATTCTGCGTCGACACAAATGGTTGATCTCTCTTGCACAGGGGTCTGCGAGGATCGTTCATCGACCCATCAGCAGCCCTGGACCTGCATTCTCGAATCCGCGCTCGGCCTCAACTGTGTTCGGCGGGAAAAGAACCCCCTGCCTCCTTGCGGGTAGATCCCTCAGCGTTGGTTGCCTCAGCCTCTTGGCGCTGGGCCACCGCACGACTCTGCAACCATCGCGAGATGTATTGCCTGCGAGAGAGGACGATTGTAAGTACCTTCGAATTTGATCACAAGGGACTCAACAGTAGTCCCTGCAGCAACTTCGTCAGACTGCGCCACCACCAATTCATCTGAATGAACGGATTCTCCCACTGTGGTCGCACATCTTCTGTAGGCGTGAATATTTGATTTCCCGAAAAAGGAGTTTCGTTTGTATTTATAAGAAAGCTTATTACAAACTAACAATCAAATATTTACACAGAGAGCAGAGGGAAGGCCCTCTTTGTTTTGTGTGGGGACTTTATGTGGCGATAGGATGCCTCGCTCGGTGCTCGTGCCGAGTCTGCTTCCCTTGGACGATCCGATCGAAGTTGATGCCGGAGCCGGAGCTTCGGTTCTCAAAATGGGAGCCTTTGGCAAAGGTCCAGGTTCAACCTTTGGGAGATTAGCCAGCAGAATATGCAACGGCCAATCCCCTTCTTCATGCTGCTGAAGATGGGTTTTAACAGGCAAGGGATGGCATGGGCTCTCCCTTGATTCATGGATTTGACCACTAATAGAGGTGAGGGAGATAGCTTGACTGCTCCTTGAATTATGGGGATGTGACCACACGTTGTTCGGAGACGTCCTGCTGTTCATTCGTACCGTCAATGGTCATTCGAAGAGCTGTGCTCTGCATCACGCTACATAGGAGTGGGAAAGCCCCTCCTCGTATGCGTGACAACGGCTGTCAGATGCTTGCGTGGATCTGACCAACCACCGAGCGTTGGCGGCTCTCGTCCCTTCACCTGGACAACTGAGGTGAGCGCCATTTATGAGGTGCAGGCTGTTTCGGCGCCTGTCCGCTCATTCGTACTGTGGACGGCCATCTGACGGGCCTGGAGTATTTGTGCCCTCTCCCTTGATTTGTGGATTGACCATTGATGTAACTGTTCCCATACTCCAAGTGGGCAGTTGACAGTGAGCTGCCGAGTCTGCAGCTTGGTCTGCAGGCGAGCTTGCAGCGAACTGGGTCTGTAGGTGAGTTTGGGACTGCGAGCGGACTTGGGTCGTCTGCAGGCGAGCTAGCAGAGCGAACTGGGTTTGCAGGCGAGCTCAGGTGCGCAGGCAGACTTGGGTCTGCAGGCGGGTTTGGGACTGCAGCCGAATTTGAGTTGCAGGCGAAGCTCCTGAGCATGGATTGAAAATAGCCGCTAACTTTCAAACCGTAAGTCGGAATTGGACGAATTATATATGAAATCGCCTATCTCGACGAGATGGATCCATCCGAACCAGCCGAAGCTTCGGTTCGCTTCCTCCGTTTTGCCAAATTCCTTACGGTTTGGGAGATATCTGCGTTTTCCCTTTTTCGCTATTTCGGGAGCGTTGGGTGAGGTTTTAGCAGTTTTGTTCTGAACTTCTCTGATAAGGATTTAAAGGCGATTTTTATTGTCTACAGCGACGGCTTCGTCTCTCTCCCGATTTGAGCCCCAATTCTTTGTCCCGTTCTCATAAATTTGAGAATAGGGTTTGGTGAATATTAATTTGGGTATTGTGTATTTAAGAGAGAGTGCTTGAGCATTCAATTTAGATTAAAATCAATTGCTATTTGTTTGAGAGATCTCAAGTTTGAGATCCTCTCTTTTATTTGTAATTTCTTGTTATTAATAAGAAATTATTGTGCTGCTCCCGTGGACGTAGCCAGATTTGCCGAACCATGTAAAAAATCTGGTGTCTTGCATTTGTGATACTTGTTTGGTTGTTGATTAGTATTCCAATCTCGTTGTTGATTGTGTGACTATGATTCTGCTGCGCACAACAATAAGCCATTACCTTAAATTTTAATTTTTCAATTGCAATAATTTTTTTCCAGAATTTTCAATTTCAAGTAAAACTGACCTTCTTTTTTGCTTGATAATTGGTTTGAGAAGTTACGAGTAACCCACCCAAACAGAATTTTTGGCATGTGTCCTAAGTTTTCAAAGGTGCAACCACAACAGAGAAAACTAGAGAAAGTTAATACTTAATCTCATAATTTAATTATTTTTAAAATTTTCCTTTTCAAGATATGTAAGCAAACATGTCCAATATTTTGTAACAAAACTGTTAGGATATGTCTGGTATTTATTTAATATACAATAGTCTTTAGACTAAGTGGGCCTTTTGTTGGATATGGAATTCCTAATCTATTTTGGTAACATGAAGTTATTAGGATTCCTAGTCTATTTTGGTAACATGAGGTTATTAGGATTCCTAATCTATTTTGGTAATAGGTTATTAGGATTCCTAATTTGATTTGGTTTTGGTTTAGAATTCCTAGTATGTTTATGATTTTAGGATTTCTATATATATGGAACAATTGGAAGAGAAAATTGGAGAAGAAGAAAAATTGGGGATATTTGGAGCACAGAAAAGAGATATTTTCTAAGCTATTTGTTTAGGGTTATTGGTTAAGAGGTTGAGAGATTTGTTGGTGAGATTAGTTTGTTCCTTCGAGTGATTTGTAATCTTAGTTTGTACTCTTTCTTTATTAGTAAAAACCCCATCCCCTTCTTGCCCCGTGGACGTAGGCAATTGCTGAACCACGTAAAACTATTGTGTTTGGATTTGTGCCGTTGTTTTGATTTGTTTGGCCTTTATCTTGATGTTTGTTTGATTTGGTTCTCGAAGCACGCCCGTTTGGTTGTCACGCTTCCGCGACGCGCACAACAAATTGTATCAGAGCTCTAGATTTCAGAGCTAGGGTTTTGTTTTAGTTGGAGGAGTAGATCAATTTGGAAGTTCAGCTAGGGCTTCGTTTGGTGAGAAAGGTGGGATCTTTTGGTAAAGACTCTACCTTTTTTAGTTTGGATCTATTCTTCATTTATTCCGCATTGGTTTGTTGGCGCTTGGGATATTTGGAGGAGTAGATTGCTTTGGAGGCTCTTCGTGGGCTTCGTTTGGAGATAAAGGTGAGATTTTTCCTATTTGTGGATCTCGTTGCCGTCGTGCGGGGTGAGATCGTTTGGAGACTCTTGTTAGGGTTTCATTTGGAGGTAAAATTCTCTCCTTTATCAGTTTGGAACTATTCTTTATTTGTTGGTGCTTTGAGATAGTTGGCCGAGATAGAAGGATTTGAGGCTGGGTTATTTGTTTATTGATACGGTGCATTGGATTATTGAGAAGTGCCATTGACCTGCATATTGAAGTCTTTTTGAGCCCATTGGTATGAGCGAGAAGACCGATGTGGAGTTTGGCACTTCTATCCATCATTCAAGGGGTTTTCTGAGGGGTGTTCATTCAGTCATTCGGGAGCCTTCCAAGGAAGCATTATTGGGAGGTAATAGGTATGTGGTTTCTGCAGTTGGGGATTGCTCTAGGCATTGGTGGGTTGCAACCAAATCCCGTTGGTGTGAAGTCCTAGAAGCCCGCAACAGATGGAGGAAGTGTGTTGGTAGAAAGGTAACCCGATGTTCTGATTATGGTAGGGGTTCTTTCTTGCATTTGTGCCGAGCTCACGGTAATAGGAGACACTTCATTGGTGTGGAAACTTTGAGGCGACAAGGCGAGATGACAGATTTGTGTAGCTATTCCTTTCTGGAGGAGGATCGGCGTTTGATGTCGAGCATTGGTATTGGTGTGCAGGCTACGACATGTTTGGGCCGTCTCATGTATAGGTTGCCGACTGCTGCATGTATAGATATGAGATCTGATGGAGCTGCTTCAGATTTTGGGTTGCATCGGATGTTTGGCTACCCAATACTTGGTCACATCGTGGATGTGAGATTTGACCCGATAGCACATTTGGGATTCAGAGGCGTGTTTGATTATCAGGTATTGGCTTCTGACTTTGTTCTGAGCAGGCATGTCACGTTTGACTCTCAGTAGGTGGAGAGTGATGATCAGATCTTTGGGACATCGCAGCGGGTGGAGAGTGATGCTACTCCACATTGGGAGGAAACTCCAGATCATATTGCATCATTTAGGATTCCAGCTGATGTGACATAGATTGGGAATCATGTTGATTTGGATGCAGATGATAGGTTGATTGATTCGAGTACAGATGATGGATATAGTCTGGATATGGCCATTGGTTCATCTCAGGTGGAGATGTTTTGATTAGTTCAGTTTAGAGCCATTGGAGGTGCTATCAGCCGCAGACTTGATCGTGATATTGGAGAATGGTTGCGAACTCTTCTAGTGGATTGAGGCCTTTGGAAGCCATTTGAGTGAACTACGTGAAGGCTTGATTCCTTGGGCAAGAGGATACGTAGGCAGTCATTTATGATGCAGCCGATTTGGTGAGTAGATACCGACATTTGGGTGAGTGTTCGCACTCCCGTTTGGGTCTCGACTTGTTGTGGATTGAGTCCGTTGTTGTGAATCGTTTCACTTCGTACTGGACGCAACAAGTGAGGCATTTGGTTTGGTCGGTGTCGGCTCAGTTTTGGGAAAACTTCACCGAGGTGGAGAATTGTTGGATAGGGAATTCCTAATCTATTTTGGTAATATGAGGTTATTAGGATTCCTAGTCTATTTTGGTAACATGAGGTTATTAGGACTCCTAATCTATTTTGATAATAGGTTATTAGGATTCCTAATTTGATTTGGTTTTGGTTTAGAATTCCTAGTTCCTAATCTATTTTGATAATAGGTTATTAGGATTCCTAATTTGATTTGGTTTTGGTTTAGAATTCCTAGTATGTTTATGATTTTAGGATTTCTATATATATGGAACAATTGGAAGAGAAAATTGGAGGAGAAGAAAAATTGGGGATATTTAGAGCACAGAAAAGAGGTATTTTCTGAGCTATTTGTTTAGGGTTATTGGTTGAGAGGTTGAGAGATTTGTTGGTGAGATTAGTTTGTTCCTTCGAGTGATTTGTAATCTCAGTTTGTACTCTTTCTCTATTAGTGAAAACCCCATCCCCTTCTTGCCCCGTGGACGTAGGCAATTGCCGAACCACGTAAAACTATTGTGTTTGGATTTGTGCCGTTGTTTTGATTTGTTTGGCCTTTATCTCGACGTTTGTTTGATTTGGTTCTCGAAGCACGCCCGTTTGGTTGTCACGCTTCCGCGACGCGCACAACACCTTTGGGACAATTAGTGTTAGGGTTGAGCATTATATAAGTATATCTTACGTGAGATAGCTTATGTGAGACTAAGTGTTTTGAATAGAACACAAGATGGAGAGTATGTGTTTATGTGATGTTGAGAGCAACAGATGAGAGGGATTTCTCTCGTATTGTTCTCCCCCTTGCATGGTAGATTTCTCATGCTGTTCCCCGTTGATATTGGTCGAACTTGGTCGACCAAACCACATATATTTTAGTGCAAACCTGTGGGTTGATCTCTGGGTTACGGAGATTGTAATCGGGGATCATCGATCTCCCCAACAATAAGATCTTGAAAGCACAATTATTTTAGTGATGCAAAGAAAAGAAATAATGTAGCACATTCATGGCCATCATCTCTCCACTATGACTAGTTCGTCATATCGAATATGGATGAATTCTGTATTCTTCATCAAAATCAATGGTGTCAATTTCTTACGCTTACTTATCCCTCGATGCAATTGCTCGCTTTATCACTGCAGCTGCTGAATCATCCAAACTATGTGGTTACTGATCCTCTTAAGAATTACCAAATATATTCTATTCTGCTATTTGTATTACACCCTCATGTGTGCTTGGATTGAATGAAAGCACCCATGACTACAACCATTTTTCAAGAATTACCAAATATATTATATTCTGCTATTCGGATCACACCCTTATATGTGTTTGGATTGAAGGAAAGCAACCATGACTAACCATTTTTTCAAAAAAAAAAAAAAATGCAGTACATTCACTTACTCATTTTAGTGCTTATAATATGGTGTTCTACTCATGCTTATTGTCATATCCTGTGTGCATTAATTATTAAGGATATAGAAGCCGATGTAAGACCCGTGCGAAGCTTAATATGTGATAGACGAAAAAGAATTGTTGAGCAAAAGGTCTTAACTCTATTCTCTTCATGAACCATGAATATATACAAGTTACATTGTACAAATATGGTAAGGAATAATATAATTATTCTAGCATATTCTCTATCTTAATAAGGTATATAATCTTCATATAATCTCCTAATATATTCCTAACACCCCCTGTCAAACTCATGGTGGATCAAACACCGAGAGTTTGGAAAGTAGAAATTTATGACGCTTGGAGGTGTGAGCTTTGGTGAAGAAATCAGCAAGCTGAAGCTCAAAAGAAACATATGATAGAGAGATCGTCTTAGTCTTTGAAAAATGATGCCCTATGAAATGACAATCAATCTCAATATGTTTTGTACTCTCATGAAACACTGGATTGGTAGCAATCTTTATTGCTCTTTGCAATAGAGAGGAGTCGGAGAGAGACAATCAATACCCATGTCACGTAGAAGCTGTCAAAACCAGATAATCTCAGAGGTAGTATTAGACATAGATCGATACTCCGCTTCAACACTAGATTTTGAGACGACATCTTGCTTCGTAGCTCGCCATGATATTAGAGTATCACCAAGAAATACACAAAAACCGGTAATAGATCGACGATCGCTAATGTCACCGGCCCAGTTGGAGTCAGAAAAGGCACACAGTTGTAGCTTTGATGTTGAGGAGAACAAGAGAGCTCTAGATGAAGTACCACGAAGATAACGTAGAATACGAAGTACAACAACATAGTGAGCTGATGTAGGAGACTGAACAAATTGACTCACCACATGAACAACATAAGCAATGTCTGGTCGGGAAATAGTGAGATACACCAAAGCACCAACAATTTCACGATACCGAGTCCAAGGGTTCTCCTGTATCAGGTGCTAGTTTTTGATGAAGCTGAATAGGTGTGTCAGCGATCTGATCATCAGTCAACTCAGCTCGAGCCAAAAGATCAGAAATGTAATTTTGTTGAGAAAGAAGATACCCTCGTGGTCCATATGCAACTTCGAGTCCTAGAAAATATTGAAGATGCCCTAGATCTTTCATCTCAAAATTTTCATGCAGAGAGCTCTTCACGGTATTCAGAAATGAAGGATCATTGCCATGATATATATACAAGTTACATTGTACAAATATGGTAAGAAATAATATAATTATTCTAGCATATTCTCTATCTTAATAGGTATATAATCTCCATGTAATCTCCAAATATATTCCTAACAATATGTTTCTAGTTTTCTTGAAAAGAAAGAAAGAAAGAAAGAAAGCCGATTAGTTTGATACAAGGTCACGGACTTAACAATGATGCAGAGATGGGAATTTCACATTACCAAACTTAACAATAAAAGGGCCAGCCCAAAATTTCTAATCTCCACATTCGCTCGGAAATGAACCGTCCTTGTTGTATATTAAAAGCTCATTGTTGGGCCCTAAATTTGCCCAACAACTTTTTCCAGGCCGTGAAAATACTTTGATCATATTAACTTTTTCCGGTATTGCACGATAAACAGAATTTAATTTGCACAAAAATCAGCATAACAGAGAGAACTTTCTATTTCATTCTTTTTTATACATTAATTTTTCTTTCAATGCAACATTACACGACCTATGGGGCTGTTTGTTTGCCTTAAAAAAGAGGGAAATCAAAGAAATGGAAAACTATTTCTAAAAAAAATTATTTTGGGAATGTTTGGTTGGCTAAAAAAAGAAGGAAATCAAAGAATTGGAGATGAGATGATGTTAGTTGTCACCTTATTATTGGATGATGTGAGTGATTTTTTAAGAAAACTTGTTTTGATGTTATTTGGTTGGCGAAAAAAAATAAGGAAATGAATTATAAGAAACCTATTTCCTGTAATAGGTTGTTTTCTTTTGTTTTGTTCATTCTTTTTTTTGAAAGAATGTTTTGTTCATTCTTAAAAATAAGAAAATAGATGATATGAGATGAGTTAACATTATATTATTGAATGATGTGACCCACACTTAAAGGAAATCGTTTTCCTAGCTTTTGAGAGGAAATGAGTGGAAATAAAATGTTAATGAGATGAGATGAGTTGTCACTATCCTATAGGACGATGTGAGTGATTTAAAATGATGAGATGAGATGAGTTGAGTAATGTTGTGGATTAAAATAATATTTTATTAGATACGGTGGATGAGTTATTAGATGAAAATAATATTTTATTAGATGTTGTGAATAAGTTGTTGGATGAAAATAATATTTTATTGGATATTGTGGGTGAGTTTTAGGGATGAAAATGAATAGAATTATATTTTTTATATTTCCACATTTTCATTTTCATTTCTTGGTTTTTATGAAATCAACCAAACAGACCCATAATCCATGCACCGCACAATATGTTTCGAGTCGTGAAGATGTGAAACAAGGGGACTGTGGGGACCGTCTAGATATTTCACTACCCTCCCAACTCCACGTAGGTGGGACATTCTATTAGGGTCCTTGCTCTTAAAACTTATGGCACAACGTTAATCTACATCTAGGTAGCTGAACAATCATCAAGTAAAGTGATTGATAGAAACTTAAAAAATAAAAGGAAATTTACAAATACCAGAAGCCTCTAAACTTGTTGGTTTGAAGATGTTCTCTCATATCTCGTTATTCATGATTGATTAAGCTATTCTCGTTAATCTCAAATTGATTTTGAAAAAAAATGGGAGAGAGAGGAGCGGGGGCGATAGCGTTCACGAAGGAGGGAAAAACATCTAAGTTTGCGGCAACTCAGGTACGTCATCAATCTCATCATGGTGTTTTGGGCTCTTCACCTCCTCGCCAGGTTTTGCATCATCTCGAGAAGGGTTACATCATTTCTAAGATGTTTAAAAATCCTTCTCTGCCTAGTTCCAATGCATCTGCACAAGGTCCAAAGTTTAAGGCTCGCTCTTTTTCCCATTTCCCTCGCCCTTTCAACTCCCTTTTCGATAACCATCTTCCTCCTAAGAAAAACCCTTTTTTTCCTCCATCGCAAAACCATCTAGGGTTTTCTGGTTCAGAGGAAAATCAAGGGTGGACTACGGTTACTCGTAAAAGAAGGGGTCGTCCTATGGATAGCAAGCTGTTTCGTCTCCCTTTT
>NC_033798.1:107702858-107750817 GCF_001876935.1 Asparagus officinalis | reverse complement strand
TCCTAAGCAGCCAAGGAGATGCTTCAATTGTGGTGATGAACGCCACACTACCAGATTCTGTCCTAAGGGTGCTTATATTTGTTTCAATTGTCATGAGGAGGGGCACATTGCCAAGCATTGCAGATCTCATATGCGTCCTCTAGAAAAAAAAATAGATTTATCTGATTCCTCTACTCTTTGCAATAATTCTAAGGTCCTCGCTTCTTTTGCCATCATGACTGTTACAGAGGGCTCTCCTTCTCTTGAGTTGCTTAAGATCAAATTATCTCTGATTTTTCAATGGCAGAATTGGTCTGGTAAAGTTATCCCTATTCAAGGAAACATATTTTTAGTAGAATTTCCATCTATTTTCCAGCTATCAGAGGCAGTAGATGCGAAATTATATGACTTTGAAAAGTTTAAGGGATGGTTTGCACCATGGACTGAAAATATTGGCATGAAAATAGTTGATTCAGCTTTCTATCAATGGATCAAAATCAAAAATCTCCCTCTTCATTTTTGGTCTTTTGACATTCTTGAGAAGATTGTCAGTTCTTTTGGTGAAATGATTAAGGGATGCAAAAATCTAAAGGACAAGTTAAATGGTCAGGATGTACGTGTTCTCGTCAAAGTGAAAACGGCTGACTATATCCCTAAAACAATAGTTTGCTCTTATACTTCCCAAGTTGACTCTTTTACTAGAGAAGTTTCTTTAGAGATTATCCCTATAGGAATTGGCCAATTGGGTTCTGAGGTCATTGGCAAGCATCTTAATGCCATGCAAGCTTAAGGTGATATTATTCTTGAATCTCAGTGGTCAGAGCAAGTAACTACACCTGTAGTTGTGTCGCCGGAAATGCCCCAACATCAGGCTATCAAACCAGTGCTTGATAAAGGAAAAGGTTTTATGGCCCCTTCTCTGCCTATTTTAAAACCGGCTAATTTTCAGGACTCTCTTTTTGGATCGATCGTGCCTAAGGAAAATTTTCAAATTCAAAATTCGGCTATTATGGAAGAGGATCCTAAGGATTTAATTCTGGCTGATCCTAAGGTGAATTTTCAGGAGGATCCGTTGCATGATAATTCAGATTCTATCCTGGATTCTCTCCAAGATTTTCCTCTTAATCTGGTCAAACATACATGGAAGGGTCGTACAATTTTCATTGAAAAATCCACTTGGCTTAATTATATTGGAGGGAAATCTGCTTCATCAAATTCAAACTCTTCAGCAACTTCTTTACCGCCAAAACCATCAGCAACTCCTTCAGTTCACTTTACCAACTTTGTTCCACCAGGATTTTCTCGGCGACCTGCATCTGCATCATCCTCTCCTTCAGTTCGTAAGACTTATCTCGGTCGGAAAAATAAAAGCTTCCTTAAGCTAGCTTCTTCTTCTAAAAAGATGGCCATCCAGTCGAAAAAGGTACTCAATCTTCATCCTCCTCCTCATCATCTTCTGCTTTGCCGATTAATTCACTTGATAAGAATGATTTTGACCTTATTGCTGAAAATTGTTGATACGAGTGTATCTTCTCTTCGGAAAAACAATCCTCATGGGAGCTTGAGGATAGGTGATTCTCATGATATCTTGAGAATAGAGGCGTGGTTGGAGCCATAGAGGACGACGAAAGAAGTCAGAAGGAGTGAAACGCAGAAGATCAGGAAAACAGGGTCGGGTTCTGGCCGGTCGATCGCGGCACCCATGCCGGTCGACCGGAAAACCTGCACAAGGCAGGGTTTGCAGAAGCACTCTGGCCGGTCGACGGCACCCATGCCGGTCGACCGGAAAACCTGCACAAGGCAGGGTTTGCAGAAGCACTCTGGCCGGTCGACCGGACTAGGATTGGCGGTCGACCGGATCACGATATTTGGCTTTTCCTGGTTCGTTTTGGATTCTGTTTTGACAGGGATTCCTGATCCTTTTTGGACTTGTTTATTTACAAGATTACCACCACGTTGTAAACCCTATAAATAGGGATTGTTTAGGGTTCTAAACAAGGAGGTTAGAGGCCAAGATGTAGTCCTAAAGGGTTTTAGGTCTAAGTTATACTGAATTGTTCTTTTTTTGGTCATCCTCTTCTCAATCCACCTTTTGGTAATTCCGCGACCAAAGGGTGCTCGCACGGCGACTCGTATCAAGTTGGTATCAGAGCATCAGATCCGGTGAAGGGGCATCCTGTGTATGGTCCTTATTCGGTCCTCATACAAGAAGCTTGGCGAGATCCTTTTTCTTTGGAGGGAGTTCAGAGACTAAGGAAGAAGAAGATGGCTGTAGACAACAAAGATGGAGGGGCTCGAGAGTTTCCTCAGCTGAAGTTCTAACTTGAAAGGGACTTCAAGTTCCTAAAGGAGGGACCCATGATACGGGTGTATCTTCTCTTCGGAAAAACAATCCTCATGGGAGCTTGAGGATAGGTGATTCTCATGATATCTTGAGAATAGAGGCGTGGTTGGAGCCATAGAGGACGGCGAAAGAAGTCAGAAGGAGTGAAACGCAGAAGATCAGGAAAACAGGGTCGGGTTCTGGCCGGTCGACCGCAGCACCCATGCCGGTCGACCGGAAAACCTGCACAAGGCAGGGTTTGCAGAAGCACTTTGGCCGGTCGACCGGACCAGGATTGGCGGTCGACCGGATCGCGATATTTGGCTTTTCCTGGTTCGTTTTGGATTCTGTTTTGACAGTGATTCCTGATCCTTTTTTGACTTGTTTATTTACAAGATTACCACCACATTGTAAACCCTATAAATAGGGATTGTTTAGGGTTCTAAACTAGAAGGTTAGAGGCCAAGATGTAGTCCTAAAGGGTTTTAGGTCTAAGTGAAATCCTGATCAAAAGGATTAGAGTTTAGATTGTAATCAGACCTTAGAGGAAGAGAAATTCTAATAATTGTATTAGGGTTTAGAGAGGATTGAGAGGTTGTTCTCGATTCTAGTGAGATTGTGAGGGAGAGATTGTAATCTTTTATTCTTCATAATCTAGAGAAGGTATTTTCCTTCGCCTTATACTGAATAGTTCTTGTGTTTGGTCATCCTCTTCTCAACCCACCTTTTGGTAATTCCGTGACCAAAGGGTGCTCGCACGGCGACTCGTATCAATTGTGGTGTTACTCTATCGGAGAAGTCTATGAACATTATTCAATCCAAAGAAGTAGAGAGGAATAAAGAGGCTAAATGATGGTTGATTGATTTTTGGGTCAGTTGTTGGTAGGGTTTATATATTCCTTTTCAATGAAATTTACTTCTTGGAATATTCGGGGTCTTAATGGCCCAATTAAAAGACGGTTGGTTAAGGATTTTCTTCATAGCCACTGTATTGATGTTGCTGGTCTTCAAGAAAGTAAGCTTTCTGATCCTACTCCTAGAAAACTTCAATCAATTGGGGGCAGGAGACTTTCCCAATGGTGTCATCTTAACTCCACATAATCTAGAGGAGAAGTTTTAGTAGGATGGTCTGATGCCTTTTCCTTAGTCTAGTCATATGTAGGGGTCTTCTCTGTTTCAGTTCACCTTCATCATAAACCAACAAATTGGTCTTTTATTTTCACATCCGTTTATGCTCCTATTGACAGAGAAGATAGAGCAGTTTGTTGGTGGGAGTTAGACAGAATTCGTTACATTCTTCCTGGTCCGTGGATCCTATGTGGAGATTTCAATGTTACTTTATCCTCTGATGAACGAAATGGTCGTGCTGGATCTCCTAGGGACATAAAGTCTTTTAGGGACTTCATCTCCTCTTTATCTCTAATTGACTTACCTTTACCTGGTAGATGCTTTACTTGGTCAAATAAAAGGCATAACCCCTCTTTGGCAAGGCTTGACAGATTCCTTATTAATTCTGATTAGGAAAATAAATTTCCTCTATGCATCCAATCCTCTCCATCTGCATCTGGTTCTGATCATTTCCCTATTATCCTTGATAGTGGTGGGTTGAAGAATTTCCATCCTATTTTTCGTTTTGAGAGAAGTTGGTTCCATAACACAGAATTCATTCCTTTTGTTTCTAAATGTTGGCTTTCTTTTCAAGTTCATGGAAATCCTGTTGACACCTTCATTTTTAAATTAAAGCTCTTGAAGAAAAGGCTCAAATGGTGGAAAAAGAATGTCCTTGGGTGTATTTCTTCTAGAAAGACAGATGTTTTAACAAAAATTAATGCCTTTGATTTGATAGAAGAGCAAAGGCCTCTTTCAGATTCGGAGTTTAATGAGAAGCAATCTCTTCATGATTCTTACATATCTATCATTAAGGAAGAGGAAACTTATTGTCACCAAAGATCTCGTGTGCAATGGTTAAAAGAGGGTGATGCAAATACATCATTCTTTCATAAAACAGCTTCCTTCCATAGAAAAGCTAATTTCATAGCTTCTGTTAATTATCAAGACAAAGATTTTATTGGAGATAAGGATGTCTCCAAAGCTTTTTTCCAATATTATCATGATTTGTTTGGTCATACTAATAATAAACACATGCATATTGATTGGTCTGCCCTATATCCTGAACAAGAGAATAATATGTTATCCCTTGAAGATCAATTTTCTGAAGTTGAAATTAAAAGTGCTGTGTTTGGTATGAATGCAAATAAAGCCCCAGGACCTGATGGTTTCTCTATGGCTTTCTATCAAACTTTCTGGGATTTGATTAAGACAGATCTTATTGCTCTTATGCATTTTTTTCATGGCAACCCATCCCATATTCATAGAGTCAACAAAGTCTTTATCACTTTGGTCCCCAAAATCAAGGATTGTTCTAAGGTGACTGGTTTCAGACCTATTAGCCTTATCAATTGCCTTTTTAAAAATTTCTCTAAGATTTTGGCAAATAGGTTGTCTCATCACATGTCATCTCTGGTAGCTTCTACACAATCTGCTTTCCAAGCTGGAAAATCTACTCTTGATTCTATTCTACAAGCTAATGAAATGATTCATGCTTGTTCAAAAAAAAAGAAGGAAGTTGCTATGTTTAAGATTGATTTTGCTAAAGCTTTTGATTCTATAGACTGGGCTTTTCTCATTGATCTGTTGCGAGCTAGGGGCTTTGGTAATAGATGGTGTTCATGGATTCTTCAAATTATTTCATCCTCTTCTTGTGCTATTCTTGTTAATGGTTCTCCCACAAAGTTTTTTCCTTGTAAACGAGGTATTAAGCAAGGTGACCCTTTATCTCCAATGTTATTCAATATTGCTGTAGATGTTTTGAACAAAATGATTATGAACAATGCTGAGGAGGGTCTTTTGTCATCTCTTGGACTTAAGCTCCCTCTCAATCTTTTGAGGATACTTCAATTTGCTAATGATACACTGCTTTTTGTCAAAAGCTCCTTACATGATATCTCCATTATTAAAACTATTATCTACATTTTTGAGGACGTATCTGGTTTGAGCATCAATTACTCAAAATCTTCTCTTATGTATTTTGGCAATATCCATCGCAAGGCTCATGCTCTAGCATCTTCTCTGGACTGTAAAGTTGATCAACTTCCTATCAAATATCTTGGATTACCTCTCAAATATGGCAAACTATCAAAATCAGATTGGCAACCTTTGCTAGATAACCTCTATAGGAAACTAGCATCTTGGAAGAAGAATACTTTATCTTATGGAGGGAGATTGGTCCTGTTAAATTCAGTCCTTACTTCAGTTCCTTTATACTACATGTCTTTTTATAAGCTACCTAAATGGCTTGTTAAAGACATTGATAAAGTCAGGAAGCATTTCTTATGGACAGGAAAGACAGACACTAATTCTTTCAAATGCCTAGTTAACTGGAAAAAAGTCTGTTTAAATAAAGATGAGGGAGGCCTGGGAGTTAAGGATATTTCTTTGTTCAATTCTTCACTTTTATCCAAATGGCTATGGAAGTGTTTGGATAGAAATTCAACATCTGGCAATTTTCTTCACCATCTTTATGTTCACAGAGGTACAAATTTGCAGGCCACACTCTTCAAGTCATCTAATTCATCATTCTGGAATGACGTTTTATCCAAGAAGGATGCTTTTTTTCATAACATAAAATGGTTGATTGGTTCTGGAGAGAGCATAAGATTCTTGGAAGATAAGTGGATTGGTTTCAATAACTTAGCTAGTATTTTCCCTGAATCTTACAAGTTAGCCTTTTCTTCTAATGCAACTATTAGAAGCCAAGGTTTTTATATTGATAATGAGTGGCAGTGGCACTTATTGATGAGAAGAAGCATTCTTCCTAGTGCTCAAGCAGAGAAAATTGATCTTTTGAATCTCATCAATCTTATTGATGAGAAGAAGCATTCTTCCTAGTGCTCAAGCAGAGAAAATTGATCTTTTGAATCTCATCAATGACTTTCATGCTTCTAATATCTGTGATCAGTGCTCAAGCAGAGAAAATTGATCTTTTGAATCTCATCAATGACTTTCATGCTTCTAATATCTGTGATCAACCTACATGGACTCTCACATCTAATAGACAGTTCTCGGTCAGGTCTTTTTACAAATTTCTTATAAGGAGAGGTATTAAGCATCCTCTATACAAAGTCATTTGGAATGCAATTATCCCCTCTAAAGTTCGCATCTTTCCCTGGCTTCTCACACTAAATAAACTGCATACTAAGGAGATTCTTCAGCTTAAGGGCTGGAATGGAGATTCCCTTTGTTCTTTTTGTGGGCTTGACCTGGAAACCAGAGAACACTTGTTCCTTTCTTGTCCTATATCCAAGAAAGTTTGGCAGCACTTCAGGAGCTACTTCTTACCTTTCACTTGGCCTAATACTTTGGAGGAGCTTATGAGTAGGATTGAAACTCTGAGAGGAATGGAAGGTTTTCTTTGGAGAAGCATTTTTGCCTCTGTTTGTTGGAGTTTATGGACTTGGAGGAATAAATGCATTTTTGACCATATTCAGTTCTCTGTTAAGTCTATTATTAACTTCACAATATCTTATTTAAATGACTGGACAGGGTCTAGAAGTGGAGTTGCAGCACGGAAAATTAAAGCTAAGCTGGAGAAAAACCCCGATTATCAGAAGCATATGACAGCTTATAAGTAATGGGACTGTGAATGTCAGTTTTTTGGCATATGTACATAAGAATAGTTTTTTGTAGTTTTCTTGAGATTTTGTGGTTATTGGGTTATAGAAAGTTTAGTTTCTTGTTACTATATATATGGCTGGCTTTGGTTCTTTCTTATATCTGTGTCAACGGTGAATGACGGCAAGGCCCTCTCTTCATCTTCATGGATGTTTGAAAGAAGAAAGTCATATATCACTAGTCCTGAGAAACTATCTTTTCTATCTTCCAATTCTTGGATATACTTAATATCCTTTTTTTGTAACTACTTTTTTTTATTAATACAAATGACAGGGTATATCCCTTGTTTTTCTTCAAAAAAAAAAGCTATTCTCGTTAAATTACAAACATAACTCATTTACTAAAAGGGAAAATTTGCAAAATAGACCGTTTTTATAAAATAATTAGCGAAATAGACCGTTTTTTAAAGTAATTAGCAAAATAGACCGTTTTTTGGCAAAAGAGGTCGATTTTGAAAAAGGGTTCAGAAAACATACGGGACTACTAGTCCCGTATGTTTAAAGTTAGCTAATCTGATGATTAGTCCACTCAGAAAATATACGGGACTACTAGTCCCGTATATTTTCTGTTTTGTTTAACTGATGGCAACCATTTTACTCTATTTGTTCTTCCTTTTTTCCAGTTACTTATCACTTCCTTGAAGAAGTAACCGAGTGCTGGAGCCTCCCTTTGGCCCTATTCCTACTTCCCTTCGCGTGGGACCCGAGTGCTAAACTCTGGCTTGCTCGCCTCACCAAAGATCCTGTCCCTGAGCTCGGGCTTCTTCTCCTAGCCATTCTCCTCCCTCCGTTACCGCTCCCTAATGCAGCTCGAGCAACACTATCATTCACCGTTTCCCTCACTCGTTGCGGCTTGATCGGCTGTTTGTTGAGATACGTCAAGTGAGGTAAGAGACTAGTGACGACCTTTCGTAGTTGGTCATCACCAATGTTGGCCTGGATCGGGTTTCCTATGAGGTTGAGAGCGAGAAGGGAATTGTAGTTGGCGACGAGCTGGCCTAGGGCTTTGGATGTTGTTAACTTGTTGAAGCTCAGGTCAAGGACTGTTAGTTTGAGGAGGCGATGGAGGCCTTCGACGTTGCTGATCTTGTTGCCGGCTAGGTAGAGTTCTTTGATGAGAATGCAATTGGACAGTCCTGAAATAGGAATAATCAAAGAAATAAGACCTAAGATACTTCTTTTTATCTAACAATTCAACTATCAGATGAATACGCAGCTAGAGATCCAAAACCATCAGATTAGTTAACAAAACAGAAAATATACGGGACTAGTAGTCCCGTATATTTTCTGAGTGGACTAATCATCAGATTAGCTAACTTTAAACATACGGGACTAGTAGTCCCGTATGTTTTCTGAACCCTTTTTCAAAATCGACCTCTTTTGCCAAAAAACGGTCTATTTTGCTAATTACTTTAAAAAACGGTCTATTTCGCTAATTACTTTATAAAAACGGTCTATTTTGCAAATTTTCCCTTACTAAAAACTTTCGATACCTGAAAGGTCATCTAAAAGAATCTCCCGAAACGTTCCTGGCATCTCAATTGCCAAAGAAAAGGACTTTGTGCTGTTTGATAGTGTAATTTAAGGACAAATTTTGAAAACCATGAGAAAATAATTGCAAAAATCGACCCATTCACAAAATATTTGTGAAAACCGGCTCAGTTTCAACCATCGGGCTAAATCTGGGTTGGTTTTAAAGGAAAAATCTTCCGAAACTTCCTGTGAAGTTTTTGTACATTACAAAACTTCACACAAAAACTTCACGGGACTTGAAGTCCCGAGAAGTTTCGGAACATATTTTGTCAAAACCGACCCAGTTTAAGCCAGACGATTGAAACTAAGTCGGTTTTGATACTTATTTTTTTAGAATAGGTCGGAATTTACGTTTTTTTGTAAATATGATGGTTTTCAAAATTTGTCCGTAATTTAATTTATGAACGTATTGAAATCCATTTTTCCCAACCTTCACATTGGTAGCCCAATTTAATTTGTCGTTCCCCTAACGTAGTTTCTTATACAATTTTTGCACTCCTTAAGAACTTTGACAATCAGCTTCTGGCAATTATTAGTACATGTGAATGTCAGATTTATTCATAGAGTCCTTGCATTAAGATCTTAAAAGGGACATATACCAATATTGCAAATTCAAGAAGCTCAACCAAATTGTCCTTCCGTTGGAAAATGAAATGATCAACATTAATAATATATCTTGCATAAGTGCTTCTTGATGTGGACATTTTAGACTTCATAATACCTTGAACTCCGAAAGAAATGGAGTGAAAAGTGCATTAGGGCCCACAAAGCAAACTCAAATTGTAGAAGGGTGACAAGTTCACAACCAACGATAGCTTTGCTTGGCAATCAAGATGACGAGGAGAACTTCTAGAGGCAGCCGTTTCTTCTCAGTTATAAAAGCAAGGGATGAAGATATTATTTAATTACTAAGCTAATTATGTTTAACATCCCCCTCTCAATGATGGGTTTCGTAATGAAATATACATGATAATACCCTCACCTAATTCGTCCACCTATGTGAATGACTTTATCAATGGGACTTTATTATGTATGGTCTTTATCTATGGCGTTAGAAATGTTGGACAATCATAAAGAGAAGGGAGTTGCAAAATTAAATTTTTTATATTATAAGAACACCATTAATTGTTTGAAGAATACTGGCTTGTGTGATAGGGTAAAAATGAAATCAGTTCTTTTAAGTTTCTACCCTAATTAAACATGATGGGATAGGGAGCTTGCCTTATCTATTCTTATTTTTCTTTTACTAAATTATATGATACATCATTCGTGATCATTCTTTAAAAATAAAATTTGGAAACTAATATGTATAAGATATGCAGACTGATTTAAAAAAGATTCGATTTTTTTTTTTTTTGAGGAAAAAAACAAAAGATTCGAGTTGTAGTACTTATTAGCGCTTAAAATGCACGAAGAAACATTTTAGTATGATATAAATGAGGATTTGTTGACGTCTATGTATCATATACGTATGCAATATGAGTGTTAGTGTGTACAATTTTCATACAGAAGGGTAAAGGAGTATTAGGCACAATAATTTTACGCTTTAATTAAAATCTGACTTCCAATAAAGAAAATTCTTCAGAATTTTGCATTCAATTAGAGGATGTTCATTGATCATGAAAACTAAAAATATCTCTCACCAGCAAGAAGAGGACAGCTCATAAATACATTCTTTGTGTTAGAAGAATAAAGAATTATCAGATGACAATTCACCTTGCGGTCAATGGAACATGAAAATATTTTAGAAATAAACATTAGCACATTAATTAAGCCACAATAATACGACACGGTCGATTACTGAAAATGATATAATTTTAATTCAAATGCCCTCTACCAATGGAAACTTACACGTGAAATTCATGTGTCTATTTAATTATGCCCACTAATTAGAATTTCTTGATTTAGCGTATAAAATAACTAAGTGTACATACAATTATAGGCACAAATTCAAGGATTAATTACTCAACCAAACTATTAAAATACTGCTAGTTCGTGATCATACAAAATCACACGACAGAGACAAACTTAAAACTTATTACTGTAATTTATGTTGCATCTTGAGATTCTAGACTCTATAATACATGGAAATTACATCAAAATAACATGCTATTTTGCTTGGTTTGCAAGAGTATGATTGGATTAAGATGCTATTCTTCTTTCTTAATTTTCTCAGGATAACTCTTGACGATGTTTAAGAAATACATTTCACCATTCTTGTAAGGGCATGCTTGGGCCAGCTTGGCTACTACTTATTTTGTGATTTCTTATAAGTTACATATTACTTATTTTTACTGATTTTGTTAGAAGGCAAGATAGCTAGTATTTTAACATAAATAAATAAATCTACTTATAAGTGGCCAAAAAATGCAGTGGACAATCCAACTTATTTTTTTCCTACCTATAAGTTCAAAATAATAATTATTAAATCCTTACCGAATATGATTTTGACAGCTTATATAAAAAAAGATACTCATAAATAAAACAAGTATGTTGTCAAACATACTCTAAATAGAGAGTATAAATGTATAATCATTACGTCACGAGGCCAATCTAAATTGTAAAGATTTTGCTCCATGATCTCGTGGGGAACTAATCTGAAGTATAGAAAAATCACTATCTGTAGAGGCTGATATAAATATAAAAATTAGATTTAGATTCTCTCGACTATTAAAAAAGGTGGAGGGACCTTACATTATCAGAATTATTGATCACCTAATTAATGGTTATAATTTGTTTTCAATTACAAATTAAATATAAGTGGAATACATGATAGAGGTGTGGTGAGTGCTAAATTTAGAATGAATCTTATGTTGTGCGCAGCGGAAATTTCGGCAGCACCTCCGGTGCGCAAGGTGCACAACAAGAGATTAGATCACAATAAAATTCTCGTTTCTTAAAGGAAACAAGAACCAAAAGCTAGATATCTCATCAAAGTGAGATATCAGCTCTTTTGGTTCTTGTTTCCTTTGAGAAACGAGAATTTTATTGTGATCTAATCTCTTGTTGTGCACCTTGCGCACCGGAGGTGCTGCCGAAATTTCCGCTGCGCACAACAAGTGGTATCAGAGTCCAGGTTCCAGATCTAGGGTTTTGTCTTAGTTGGGGGTGAGATCGATTTGGTGAGTAGATACCGATGTTTGGGTGAGTGTTCGCACTCCCGTTTGGGTCTCGACTTGTTGTGGATGGAGTCCGTTGTCATGAGTCTGTTGCCATGGCGTACTGGACGCAACAAGTGAGGCATTTGGTTTGGTCGGTGTCGGCTCAGTTTTGTGAAAACTTCGCCGAGGTGGAGAATTGTGAGTGGGGGCCACGTTGCTTTCCTTTACGCGTGAAAGGATGTGGATACAAAGAGTCCAGTGGGTAAAGAAGGCCACCATGTGAAGTTAACGCTGGTTGTTAAAGTGTGAGGTTAAAAGGCCCACCCGAAGACTTAATGAAACCGCAGCTATATATATATCTTTTGCAGACCTAGGGCTGTGTGCGAAGGAGGGGAGTATAGTCGGCTTTTTCTTTTTCTTTTTCTTTGGCGGCTGCGCAGGTGCAAGATCAGGGGGCGAGAGCAGTTCTTTTTGGCTTGGGCTTGGTGCAGAGAGAGAGGAAAGTCGGCTGAGAGAGAGGGGACTGTCTCGGGTTTTGTGAAGAGAGAAAAAATATTTGGAGGCTGACCTTTTCTTGTGAAGAAAAGCAAGGAGCCTATTCGAGGGTTTAGATTGTGAGAGTTGTAAACCCATTTGTATTCTTTTTCTCTATAATAGTAGATCCCCCCTCCTTGCCCCGTGGATGTAGGCAGTTTGCCGAACCACGTAAAATTAGTTTGTTTGAGTTTGTGGCCATTGTAATAGTTTTTAGGATACCCGACGCGCAGTCCTAGAGCTGACGAGAGGAAGAGCTAATATCCCACTTTGATGGGATATTAGGCTTCAGATTCTTGTTCCCTTTGAGAAATAAGAATTCTTATTGATCTTTCTCTCTTATTGTGCACCAGAAACTCTGTCGAAATTTCCGCTGCGCACAACATCTTAATCACTCATAAAATAATTAACGTTTAGTATAAAAAACTAGTGGTCTAGCTTTCTACTACTTTTTCTGTAGTTGAGTCATTGAGAGGTCCAAATTCATAAAATTTACGTGCATAAGTTGATGCTTAATTAATCAAGAAAAAGAAGAAATACATAAGCCAAACAATGTAAACACAATTATCGTGTAAAGTCTTTTATACAAAATATATACATGAAGGTCCTAATTTCTTAATTATATTTTTTCTTCAACTACACGTTAATTAGTTCCTCGCTAATTGCTTAATTAATCGCAGCAACATGTGTCAAACTATATAAACGCTTAGAAGCCAACGCCAAATTTATAGGACGCCCCACTTCCTACTACTCTCTCTCTCTCTCCACGTGGCACATTTAACTACTACTCGTTTCTTTCTCTTCGCAAATCAGCTTTCTCTTAATTTGTCCTTTTCATATTTTACTTCTTCACACAATCAATTCAAATAATTTCAAGCGGATTTTTTAAGATACAATCCATATTAGCCCCTCAAACTGTTTACAAGCCTCTCAAATCCTATATATTGTAAATTGGTACCTCTGGGTAACACACGCTAATTTTGAAAGTAATATTCTTAAAGATCTAATGATTTCAGGAGAAGCTCTCATTTTACCCCCTCTGTTATGTTCCCCTACTTGTGTTTGAATGAGCTTAAATCTTAAACCAAATACACAACTAAAAAAGAAACCAGACCCACTAAAATTATTTTCTCCAACTATAAGAAAACCACCCTAACTTATTTATGAAGTTCCCAATTGTCATAAACCCACCAAACTTCATGTAATCCTCTAACCGAAGGGTAATTTAGTTATTGGGCGTTTTAAGCTAGGAGTTACCCAAAATGGTGTGACCAATTTGCAAGACCGCATAGGAAGTGAGCACTAGTAAGCAATTTCAAAGATTTGAAAAAGGGTAAATTACACTAAAGCCCGAAGAACTTTTCATCATTTTGTAGTAGGCCACCTAAAAACTTTCAATATCACACTAAACCCTAATAATTTTTTAGAATTACAGAAAACCCTGCCAAGTTTCCATGTTTTGCATCCCCATAACGAGAATAAAACACAAAAATGCATTTTGAAAGTTATTGGGAGTTTAGTATAATTTATCCAAACGATGTTGGGGGTATCCTGCAAAAATTATTGAAGGTTTACGCAAAAAATGCTAGGCGTTCTTGGGGGTTAAGTGTAATTCACCCATTAGAAAAGCCTACTTAGAATTATTGGAGATTTGAGGGATTAATATCTAAAACAGCCCTACTTTCCAAACATAACACCGCAAAATTCCCTTTAAATACCAATCTCTCCCCTCCAAAACCCCAAAGACAAGAAAAAACAAAAAAGCCATAGCCAAACAAATATCCCGCATCCTACGCGCGCTCTACTACACCCTCAAGCACGACCTCCTCCCCAATCTCCAGCTCCGCCTCATCCCCCACTGCGAGAACCTTATAGAATGCCTCTCGTGCCGCTCGATGGACCCCACCGTCGCCTACTACAGCCCCAGAGAGGTCGAGTTCAGCTGTAGCAACACGCCGATGGTTAACCGTAGCAAGAGGAAGAGGCGTAGAGGTAATTTGGGTATCAGCTTGAGTTCGACGTCGATGGAGATGCTGGAGGCTGAGGATTCGCCAGTTGAGGCGTGGAGGTATTTGAGGAGTAGTCCGGTGGCGGTAAGGGAGGTGAGAATTACCGATTCGCCCTTTCCGATGATGGAGGAGGGTGGAAGGGAAATTGATGGGGATGCGGAGGAGTTCATTAGGAGGTTTTATGAGCAACTGAGGTTGCAGGCTGTTGGTTGACGGTGGCAGTCTCCTGGTGGTCGTTGTGTTTTAGGGTTTAGGGTTTTGATTTTGTTTGTAGACTGTTTCTTTACAATTACCTGAGGGCAGTGTGCTCTTCGCAAGGTTAATCGGTATGATTTTTGGTTTGTTTTTGTGTTTGAGAGTTGAAATGCGTGTTTATTTTTGAGAAGGTTATGAGAATTAAGCACCAATAGTTGGGATTTTTAGAACTCGTAAAAACCCAAAAACCACCAAACAAACTAAAGAGAATGATCACGCAAAAGGTTTAACATGGATATTTCTCAACACGGAAAATTCGTAGGATCGAACGTAGTCCACTATCACCACCAAATTATAATTTTTTTTACATGGATAAAGATTGCAAAGTCCTCTCACTCACGACACCCTTAAACCCGTTTACACCTCTCTTAAATTCTGATTACAAAAATATGTATTTGTCCTTCTTAAAAAAACTCTAGAATAGGATGTTAAATAAACAATCATGAATATTTGCTCGCCAATTCAACATTACCTCTAAGAAAACTACTAGGATTGGACTTTGCCTTCAAATCCAAATTCAACTTGGAGTTTGAGTCGACACTCAACACTAAATATCATATGCATCATGAAAATGTGTATTATCGAGCTTGCAAAGTAGCACGATTATTTCCATATCACGTCATTTACAGTGAAATTGAGCTCAGAGATATTGATCATTCGTTAATGGTAGCCATGGGATATATAAATAGTGAAATCGGTTACTTGTAACTTATTGACGCAGTGCGGAAGTAGTAGCATCAGAATTCACCAAGGACAATATTCGAATCCAAGAAGAGCTTCGAATTCATGAAGTAAATATTGAAGAAAAACAAAATTTTATTAATCAAAAGTTATGCCTCTAGGGCTTACAAGACCCTACTTAAATAGAAAATAAATAAGACTTTTACAAGGACTCAAACTCCTACAAGGACTCTAACTTACCAAAAACAGTAAAAGAATTCCTAAAATATTAAAACTTCTAAAAAGACTCCTTACGACTAGGAAAGTCCACCGGTCAAATCTGAGATCAAATAAGCTTTGTTTCCTAATCAAAACAGACTCCTAAAGCATTACTAAAAATAGTAAAAACAGACAAAATACAGATATCTCTCAAACCGTAAGGAATTTAGTAAAACGGATGAAGCAAACCGAACCCTTAGGGGCAGGTTTGGATGGCTCCGTCTAGTCGAGATAGTCGATTTTCATATATAATTCGTCCAATTTCGACGTACGGTTTGAAAGTTATGATCGTTTTTTCGAAACAAGTTATTTTCTTCGACCAGGCCCGCATTTGGGCTTGCGACTATCTCACTTTGATATAAACGTGTTTATCGTGTGTTCTACATCACTTATTTCCAAGACAAGTAGAGTTCTTTTGGATTGTACTTGTTCCATCTTGATTTCCACTTAAAATAAGTTAATTAATTGATATATGGCAATAATTGATCGAGGAAATAGGTTTCTTATCATCTAATCGAAAAGGCAAAAGATTATAAATTTGCATAAAAACAGTTTAAAAGCATCACATTATTATCATTTTTAATGGAAAAAACATCGCATTAATTTGTATAAAAGAACTACATATTTTTTGCACCTAGCTGTAACCATGAATGGCCGTAATTAATTTGGGTCTATGAACAAATTTTTTGCACCTTGTTGTAACCCATGTAGGTTGTGTCTATGAACATCCGGCCCAAATCTGGCCAATTCTTGTTATTGCAAAATGGCCGAATGACTATCTTGGTCCTTGTACTGCGACTCCA
Source organism: Asparagus officinalis (assembly GCF_001876935.1). Classification (NCBI taxonomy): domain Eukaryota; kingdom Viridiplantae; phylum Streptophyta; class Magnoliopsida; order Asparagales; family Asparagaceae; genus Asparagus; species Asparagus officinalis. The sequence goes on along the minus strand of NC_033798.1, from coordinate 107,734,611 downwards.
TGCTCAAAATATTTTTTTTCTTAACTTCGTCTCTGTACCCATGGTTAAATATAAATTTAGTTATTTTTAATACTAGATTTTATGCACGTGCAATGCACGTGTGGTTAAATATTATGATTAGGTATTTTTGATTTATTTTATTACTAAAATTTGTTCCTTAGTTACTCTTTGATAATTTTTGCTCACTTTGATTAAGTATTTTTTGTTTGTTTTCATACTAAAATTTATTCCTCAATTACACTTTGATTATTTACTTATTTGATGGATACACCCAACTTAAATTTTTATGTTGATAGGTGAATTGTCAGGAGATAAATATAATCTAAAGCCAATTTAAATTTTAATTTTATTTGGATTGGCATGAAATCGAGCTTGACCTGAGGAAGTGTAGTGTTATGAAAGTGAAAACACTTAAAAATAATATTATAAAAGGAAGATGAATAATAAAACCAACGAGTCAAGATGATTGATTTTAAAGTGGGCTAAAATGACAGAAAATAGTTAATGAAAAAAATCATAAACTAAAGATTAATTCTAACTCTAGTACACTTTTATATGATAAAAGCATCCACATATGCATATAAAAGTACTAAAAATAGTTTATGAAAATCTCTTCTCAAGATTCCTAATTTTACTAAAAAAATAAAACTATTCTATAACAATTCACAATGCATTATATTTTCTTGTTTCTATTTTATTTTTTATTGAGTCGAGATCAATCATTCTTCATCTTTATCTTTTTCCTAGGTAATTCTAGAGTAGTGTCTTCATCGTCTACATCGACTGTGATATGAGACTGAAGCATGTTATTTTTCATTGTGCTCATTCATCTTTTGTCTTCTCATCTAAATTCACAAAGAAGTTGAATATATTCCTTATGTTCAACACAAACTTCTGACAATACAGACTTTGATTTTTTCGTATTTCAATAAGAATAAATGTTAACTTCATATATATAAATTTTTTGTGCTTTTAATTTATTACTTAAATAAGGTTAGGAGCTACCTCTTTTTCTTTGCAATGAATTTTTCTATTGTGCATCCAATAATAATTTCTGCTGTGTCATAATGTTTACTTTTGCTCTGTCTGTGTCATTTTCCATAAGGATTTGAACTAAATACATTATATTTTTATTGTCAATTTGCTTTAGATTATAATATTAATATTTAATGATATATTTATTTTATATAGAAGGGATATCACCTAACCTTGGTACTATATCATCGGCAATTCTATAATATTTATCATCTGGACACTTATTATTAACATCTTTATCCACTTTCTTGTTGCAGCCTTTGCAAACATAGAACAATTGTTCAATCCTATTATAAATGGTAGTTATCGTTGCCTTAAATGTACGATAGTGTGTCTGTATATTGGTAAATTATTCTTCGGTTTAATTGTATAAATTTTAGAGTGAGTTTTCTAAGACCATACATCTTTCAAATATTATAATGGTTGTATATATTAGTAATTTAAATTTTTGCTACATTTATAAAGAGGTTTAATGGAGATGCTTTTATCTTAGTAGCTTACTCTAAAATAGCGCTGCATATTGGCTTTTAAATACAATAATTTTTCTTTATGGTGTTATATGGATGTTTGCTTGGTTTATTTACTATTCTCTTTTTTGTTCAATAAGTTGTATATTTGGATTGATATATATTATTGACACAATTTACGATGAGATGTATATCTCCTCTATAAATTTGAGACAAATATAATGTGAATTTTATATTTAGTGGCATTTAATAAGAATTTTAGTAATGAAATATACTACCTTTTATATTTAGAGATCTTGAATTCTAATGGTGCTATTACATAATTATCTTTGACCGTGTCTTTAAGAATTGATCCTTCGTTAGTAGTCATACCCCTAAATAAAATCACACGTAGGGTCGTGATACTATATAAGAAAAAGAAAAAGGGAGATTTTATATTTTTTTCTTGCGCAAAGTCATGACATAGTAATTTTTCTTTTTATCTTCCATGAAGAATATTTCTTTAAGTGGAACAAAGTTGTTCAATATATTCTTTAGGGGGTATTCAGTCGGTGTTTCTTTGATAAATATAACTTATTTTATTGTTAATTGAAGTGATTCACGGAAGTTCTGAATTATATTTGAAATAAAAACCGCTTGATTCTTTTGAATGATATATCTAAATTTTCTAATAGTTCTCCATACATAAATCTTTATAATTTTTTACCCTATAAATATTATTACCATTAGAAATCAATATTTATAAATTATAATCAATAGATGTTAAGCTATTATATTATAGTTTTTTATTACTTTTTTTGTGATTTAGTCTTCTATTAATTAATGATACTTATATATTTTTGTTGTTCTAACATATTGATAAAATTATATGCAGTTATTTTAATTTATACAATAATATTAATTTTAATCTATCATATATTTTTTAAACTTTTATTCTTTAATTGGATATTTTTAATTTATTATTATTACTATTTTTTGTACCAGTATCAACTTAACTATTTTTAGATTCTAAAAAAAGATAGTAAATATTAAATTATAAATTATATTTATATATTTTAATAAAAGAATATCACACAATTACTCTTTTCTTTGCCAAGTTCTAAATTTTAAGGTTTTTATTTTGTGTAATTTTAAACTTTGAGAGTATTTTGTCTAATTTTTAAAACTTTTTTGCTTTCTTTTGTAATACTTTATGTAATTAACTGATACTACTAAGATGTTTCATACATTTTATTAATCTTATTTAAATTATTGAGCTATAGATATTTTAAGGGGTATTAGAATAGGATATAAGTATGATTAGGATAGATTATAATTTAAATTAAATATTTAAAATAGTACAGAGTAATTTTGACTATAGAAAGCTTTTCCCGAACTCGTGCTTTTAAATGGAGTATGATTTTTGTTTTTCTTAATTTTTTTATAAATTGTAGAATAACTTTTATCTCTTTAATTTGTTTGGTGGATTTTGTAAATATTTTATCCACATTATGTACATTTGTAGGTCTACGTTGTTCTAGGGTTTGACCTTTAGGGTAGACATTATTTGTCTCATTAATTTATTTAGTTTTTGCATATACGCTCTTCATTTTATAGACATTTATAAATTTGAAATTTAATAATTTTATTTAGATTTACATTTCAATTTAAACTGTATCATTATCTTCATACTATGTATATCCACATTTCAATTTAAACTGTATCATTATCTTCATACTATGTATATCCAATAAGAATTCATCAATTTATCAACTTACTCTTACTTAATGTATATCCAATAAGAATTCATCAATTTATCAACTTACTCTTACTTAATGGAATAATATTTGAATTCCAAATGTATTTTTGTCTACCGAAAGATTTTCCTGAACTCATGCTTTTAAAGGGAGTATGACTTCTGTTAAAAACATTGTTAAGTATAACTTTAACAATGTGTTTTCATGTGGGATAGCCAATGGTAATGAAGGGAAAAATAACACTTAACTTTGTTTGAGAGTTTTTTTAGGAAGATAATGAAGGGTAGGGGAAGTAAAATTTTATTTAAAAATTACGATTTTATTCTCTTTTATATTGGGTAAGAGGTGAGTAGGGAAGTAAACTTAAAAGATCTAATATTTGGCTCTCTATCATTATGGTTCAACAACTTTGATTTGATTACGAAACCATTAATTTCCCCCCTCCCTTCCCTTCATTAGAACTTCTAAACATGATGAACTAATTAGTTCACTTGCATTTTCCTTGCTAAACTCCCAAATAAAACATTATATTTGCCCTCCTCTTCTCTATATTTCCTTTCTATATTTTACCTTACTTTTCCTTTCCCTTAGTGATGTAGAACACTTAGCAGACATGTTTATATCAAAGTGGGACAGTCGTAAACCCAAATGCGGGCCTAGTCGAAGGAAATAACTTGTTTTGAAGAAACGGCCGTAACTTTCAAACCGTATGTCAGAATTGGACGAATTATATATAAAAATCGACTATCTCGACGAGACGGAGCCATCCAAACCTACCTCTTTGGGTTCGGTTTGCGTTCTCAGTTTTGCCAAATTCCTTACGGTTTGAGAGATATTTATAGTTTTGTCCGTTTTTTTCTATTTTTAGTAATATTTTAGGAGTCTGTTTTGTTTAGGAAACAAATCCGATTTGATCTCAGATTTGACCGGAGGACTTTCCTAATCATAAGGAGTTTTTTTAGGAGTTTTAATGTTTTAGGAATTCTTTATCATTTTTGATAAGTTGAGAGTCCTTGTAGGAATTAGAGTCCTTGTAGGAGTCTTGTTTCTTTTTCTATTTAAGAAGAGTCTTTTAAGCCCTAGATGCATAACTTTTGATTAATAAAATTTCTTTTTTCCTCAATATTTCTTCGTGGATTCGAAGCTCTTCGTGGATTCGAAGATCGTTCTTTGTGGATTCAGAGAACACCCTTGGTGGATTCCAAGGTTACAACTTCCACGCTGCGTCAATTGGTATCAGAGCCTTGTTCCTCCGATCCGATGGCAGCTGATGAAGCCCCTATTTCTCGAACTGAGTTCGACGTGCTAAAGGCCGATGTTAATCAGATGAAGACTGTCATGGAGCGACTAGCTGCGGCAGTAGAGCGTCTGGACATGACAGGAGATCGAAATCGCATTGATGGTCGCCAACGACGTGAGACGACTCCGTATGAAGATTTTGACAACGAGGAAGATCATTATGCACCCCCACGCCATGGTGGTTATCGCAGAGACTGATGACGAAGGGATAATTATGACGTTGGAGGTTTCAAGATGAAGATGGATCTGCCATCTTTCAACGGGCAACTGCATATTGAAGAGTTCCTCAACTGGATTGCAGAAGTAGAGAGGTTCTTTGAGTATATGGAGATCCCAGAAGAACGCAAGGTAAAATTGGTGGCCTACCGACTCAAAGGTGGAGCTTCAGCTTGGTGGGAATCTGTTTGTCTGAATCGATCTCGTCAAGGGAAGCTGAAGGTCGAAAGGTGGGAGAAGATGAAGAAGCTACTGAGAGCCCATTTTCTACCAAGTGATTATGAACAAGTATTATTCAGGCAGTACCAAAATTGTAAGCAAGGTGAAAGAACCGTGGATGAGTACGCGCAGGAATTTTATCGGCTGTCATCCCACAACAACTTGAACGAGAGCGAGGCCCAACAGATGTCTTGATATACAGAGGGATTAAGGATGGCAATTTAGGATCGTGTATCTTTCCAACAGACATATACCTTAGCAGATATAGTTAGCCTAGCCGAGAAGGTGGAGCGACAACTCGGACAAAATAGTAAAGGATCATGGGCAGCTTCCGACGGGTCACACACGAGTTTCAAACGTGGTGGAAGTAAACAGTCTCAAACTGTTTCTGAGCAGGATGCAACAACGGAGAACGTGGTGGAAGTAAACAGTCTCAAACTGTTTCTGAGCAGGATGCAACAACGGAGAAGGGCAAGGGTCTAGCGACAATGACAGCAAAGAAGCCTACCCCAGCGAACCCTTATGCCAAGCCTGACCCGATCAAGTGTTACAGATGTGGACAGCCTGGTCATCGATCCAATCAGTGCCCTAAAAGAGGTACTGTGAACATGGTGGATCATGAAGATGAGGATGCAGACCGAGACGATGATGAAGACTATGATGATGGGTTAGACGCTGATGATGATGGGAAACAACTCTCATGTGTTGTGCGGCGACTATTGTTGGCTCCAAAAGCAGAAGAACCACCACAGAGGCATAACATCTTTCGAACGAGATGCACGGTGCAACAAAAGTTCTGTGATGTCATCATTGATAGTGGGAGCATTGAGAATATTGTCTCTCGGCGCATGGTGGAGAAGTTAGGGCTGAAGACGGAGAAGCATCCCACTCCTTACAAGATCGGCTGGATTCGCAAGGGTAATGACGTACAGGTTGATGAAGTGTGTCTGCAAGGGTAATGATGTACAGGTTGATGAAGTATGTCGGGTATCCTTTTCTATTGGCCGAACTTATGTGGATGAGGCATTGTGTGATGTAGTAGAGATGGATGCATATCATATGTTGTTAGGCAGACCTTGGCAGTTTGATGTTGATGCCACGTATAGGGGGAAAGATAACGTTTACATCTTCAAGAACGATGGTCGCCGAATTGTGCTCAAGGCTCTAACCGAGAAGGGGCCTGTCAAAACTAATGTGTCTGAAAAGAAGAATTTCTTGGTCGTTGACAATGAAGACTTTATGAAAGATGTGAAGCAGTCTGATGAGATTTATGCCCTTGTAGTTTCAGGAAAATAGGAGTATGCCATTGCCGAAATTTCACCTGAAGTATAGACCCTCTTAAAGCAGTTTGATGCAGTTATGCCTGATGATCTTTCTTCTGAATTACCCATGCTTAGGGACGTTCAACATCAGATCGACCTTATCCCTTGATCTCGACTATCAAATCTGCCACACTATAGGATGAGTCCGAAGGAAGGAGAGATTTTGCAGAAGCAGGTGGATGATCTCATCCAGAAGGGCCTTATACGATCTAGCATGAGTCTGTGTGTAGTGCCAGCACTACTAGTCCCAAAGAAGAACGGAGAGTGGCGTATGTGTGTGGACAATAGGGCTATCAACAAGATTACAATGAAGTATAGATTTCCTATTCCATGCTTGGAAGATATGCTAGACATGTTATCTGGTTCAAAAGTGTTCTCCAAGATAGATCTCAAAAGCGGCTATCATCAGATTCGGATTAGGGAAGGAGATGAGTGGAAGACTACTTTTAAGACAAAAGAAGGCCTGTACGAGTGGTTAGTCATGCCTTTTGGTCTTTCTAATGCCCCTAGCACTTTCATGCGATTGATGAATCAGGTATTAAAACCCTTTATCAGCAAGTTCGTTGTAGTTTACTTTGATGATATCCTGATTTATAGCTAGAGTAGGGCTGCACATCTGGACAACTTGAGGGAGGTACTAACAGTTTTGCAGGAGAATAAGTTGTACATCAATCTGAAGAAGTGCAACTTCATGACCAGTAGCCTCATGTTTCTAGGCTTTGTTATTAGTGCAGAGGGTATTCATGTTGATGAAGAGAAGGTTCATGCTATTAGAGATTGGCCTACCCCGAAGACTGTCAGCGAAGTTCGTAGTTTTCATGGCCTAGCAACTCAAGCCTCTAACCGAGAAGGGACCTGTCAAAACCATTGTGGCTGAAAAGAAGAATTTCTTGGTCGTTGACAATGAAGACTTTATGAAAGATGTGAAGCAATCTGATGAGATTTATGCCCTTGTAGTTTCGGGAAAAGAGGAGTCTGCCACTGTCGAAACTCCACATGAAGTACAGACCCTCTTACAACAGTTTGATGCAGTTATGCCTGATGATCTTCCTTCTGAATTACCCATGCTTAGGGACGTTCAACATCAGATCGACCTTATCCCTGGATCCCGACTACCAAATCTGCCACACTATAGGATGAGTCCGAAGGAAGGAGAGATTTTGCAGAAGCAGGTGGATGATCTCATCCAGAAGGGTCTTATACGACCTAGCATGAGTCCGTGTGCAGTGCCAGCACTACTAGTCCCAAAGAAGAACGGAGAGTGGCGTATGTGTGTGGACAGTAGGGCTATCAACAAGATTACGGTGAAGTACAGATTTCCTATTCCACGCTTGGAAGACATGCTAGACATGTTATCTGGTTCAAAGGTGTTCTCCAAGATAGATCTCAAGAGCGGCTATCATCAGATTCGGATTAGGGAAGGTGATGAGTGGAAGACTGCTTTCAAGACAAAAGAAGGCCTGTACGAGTGGTTAGTCATGCCTTTTGGTCTTTCTAATGCCCCTAGCACTTTCATGCGATTGATGAATTAGGTATTAAAACCCTTTATCGGCAAGTTCGTCGTAGTTTACTTTGATGATATCCTGATTTATAGCCAGAGTGGGGCTGCACATCTGGACCACTTGAGGGAGGTACTAACAGTTTTGCAGGAGAACAAGTTGTACATCAATCTGAAGAAGTGCAACTTCATGACCAGTAGCCTCGTGTTTCTAGGCTTTGTTGTTAGTGCAGAGGGTATTCATGTTGATGAAGAGAAGGTTCGTGCTATTAGGGATTGGCCTACCCCGAAGACTGTCAGCGAAGTTCGTAGTTTTCATGGCCTAGCAACATTCTATAGGAGATTTGTAAGAAATTTCAACAGCATTGTAGCACCTATAACTGAATGCATGAAGAAAGGAAAGTTTAATTGGGGGGAAGATGCAGATCGTAGCTTTGCACTGATCAAGGAGAAGTTGTCCACCGCACCTGTGCTTGCACTTCCAGATTTTTAAAAAGTCTTTGAAGTTGATTGTGATGCGTCCATCATAGGAATTGGTGGTGTTTTATCTTAGGAAGGGCGTCCAGTTGCCTTTTACAATGAGAAACTCAACGAAGCTCAACAGAAGTGGACCACATATGAACTGGAGTTATATGCCATAGTTTAGTCTTTGAAGCATTGGGAGCACTATTTGATCTCGAGAGAGTTTTTGCTTCACACTGATCATCAGACCTTGAAGACCCTTAATAGTCAGACTACCATCAACCGTATGCATGCTCGTTGGATTGCATATCTACAACGTTTCACCTTTGTTTTGAAGCATAAATCCGGGTAGCAGAATAAGGTTGCAGATGCACTCAGTAGGAGAGCTGGATTATTGGTAACTTTGAAGGCTGAAGTGATTGCGTTTGAGTACCTTAAGGAGCTGTATGCAGAGGATGAAGATTTTAAGAAGATTTGGGATGACTTTCTTCAAAATAAATCAGTCAAAGGCTTTCATATTCAGGATGATTATCTATTTTATGACAATCAATTGTGCATATCCTAGAGTTTACTAAGAGAGCAGATAATTCGAGACCTTCATGCTGGCGGACTAGGAGGACATTTGGGACGTGATAAAACAATTGCAGCCATTGAAGAACGATATTACTGGCCTCAGTTGAAGAAGAGAGAAGAAATATATGTGCGGCATTGTCCAGTTTGTCAAGTTACTAAGGGACAGTCTCAGAATATGGGATTATATACACCTTTACCTGTTCCAGATGCACCATGGCATGATATCTCTATTGACTTTGTGTTGGGACTACCTCGAACCCAACGAGGCATGGATTCTGTTTTTGTTGTGGTTGACAGGTTTTCGAAGATGGCGCACTTTATTCCGTGCAAGAAGACTGCAAATGCGAGCAACATTGCTAATCTTTTTTTTCGGGAGATAGTTCTCCTTCATAGAGTGCCGAAGTCTATTATATCCGATCGAGATTCTAAGTTCTTATCTCACTTTTGGAGAACTTTGTGGTAGCGATTCAATACTTCTCTTAAGTTTAGTACTGCCTATCACCCTCAAACAGATGGCCAAACTGAAGTGTAAGTTTAGTACTGCCTATCACCCTCAAACAGATGGCCAAACTGAAGTGGTCAATCGCACACTCGGTAATCTTCTTAGATCCATCGGCCAAACTGAAGTGGTCAATCGCACACTCGGTAATCTTCTTAGATCCATCTCTGGAGATCGACCGAAACAGTGGGATCTTACTTTGGCACATGCTGAGTTTCCTTATAACTGTATGGAGAGTCGAACTACAGGCAAGGCACCCTTTGTGATTGTGTATGGAAGGCTTCCGAATCATTATCTCGACCTTGCTCCATTGCCTAAGCTTCCCGGACAGAGTGTTCCTGCGGATCATATGGTTGAAAAGATACGTGCTATCCAGCAGGAGGTGAAGGAAAAGATAGAGTAGTCTAATACTAAATATAAAACCGATGCTGATCAACACAGGAGGAAGAAGGTGTTTGAAGAAGGAGACATGGTGATGGTGTTTCTGCGAAAAGAACGTTTTCCCGTGGACACCTAAACAAGCTGAAGAATAAGAAGTATGGTCCATGTAAAATACTAAATAAGATTAGCGACAACGCTTATGTGGTTGATCTTCCTACAGGTTTGGGTATTTCTCCTAGTTTTAATGTTGCAGATTTGTTTGAGTATTACCCACCAGAAGAAACATCTATTCATGTAAGTGTAAGCTCGGGGTCGAGCTCTTTTCAAGCAGGGGGGACTGATGTAGAACACTTAGCAGACACGTTTATGTTAAAGTGGGACAGTCACAAAACCAAATGCGGGCCTGGTCGAAGGAAATAACTTGTTTCGAAGAAACGACCGTAACTTTCAAACTGTACGTCGGAATTGGACGAATTATATATGAAAATCGACTATCTCGACGAGACGGAGCCATCCAAACCTACCCATTTGGGTTCGGTTTGCGTTCTTAGTTTCGCCAAATTCCTTACGGTTTGAGAGATATTTACAGTTTTGTTCGTTCTTTTCTATTTTTAGTAATATTTTAGGAGTCTGTTTTGTTTAGGAAACAAATCCGATTTGATCTCAGATTTGACCGGAGGACTTTCCTAATCATAAGAAGTCTTTTTAGGAGTTTTGATGTTTTAGGAATTCTTTACCATTTTTGGTAAGTTGAGAGTCCTTGTAGGTATTAGAGTCCTTGTAGGAGTCTTGTTTCTTTTTCTATTTAAGAAGAGTCTTGTAAGCCCTAGAGGCATAACTTTTGATTAATAAAATTTCGTTTTTCCTCAATATTTCTTCATGGATTCGAACCTCTTCATGGATTCGAAGATCGTTCTTTGTGGATTCAGAGAACACCCTTGGTGGATTCCGATGTTACAACTTTTACGTTGCGTCACTTAGTCAACTCCCAAACACAGTGCCCTAACAAAAGTAAAATTATCTAATTCCTTTATTCCTTAAGTAAACAATCAAAGTATTCAGATGCCGAATAAGATGAACTAATGTTTTGGTTTTGGTTTTGAGGATTCAGGTCTCAGGGGATCGCGAGGAAGACTGGTTATATCTAGTTGTCTTATTTGGGCACGATGTTTTGTTTTGTTCTTATTTCCGAGACATCTTTTGGTGATTTGGTTTCATTCCTCCATCTCGGAGTCTCTAGCCAAATCACAATCAGATATCTTTTGTAAAAGCTTACATTCTAACTTATAAATATATGATAGGGCAATCTGCCCTATTTTCATTAAAAAAAGATGAACTAATGATACGATTCACTGTGATCAGGCCGGAAGATAATAAATGTTTCACATGTTTGTTTTTAAGCTAAATTTCAGAACCCCCCCCCTAACTTGGGACAATTATAAGATAACCCTTCATTACTTTTAAAATAACATAAAACACCCCTTAAGTCTAGGGGTTATCGGAAAAACCCTTTTAACTTCAAGATTTCTACAGAACCCCATCATGAACCAAACTTTTCAGTAGCAAAAATAAACCCTAGAATAATTTTACCGACCCATGTGAATTTGCAGTTACACTTTCAGGGGGGGTTTTAATAAAAATCAAAGTAAAAGGGGATTTTCAGATAACCCTTAAACTTAAGGGGAAACTTAAGAGAGAGGTGGTTTCTGATATTTTTCAAGTTATATCTGGTAATCGTCCAAAGATAAGGGGTTTTCCTGAAATTTGCCTTGCTTTTAATACGTATTACATTGTGTCCATTTTAGCAACTGATTGGATGTGTTTGCATTTTGTTTCTTTATTATTCTTGTATTAGTTACCCATGAATTGACTTTCAATATTTAGCATAGGTATCATCCAAAAAAATGTTTGAAATGTATTCAAGTTGTCCCATGGAGCGAAATCAAGTGGGGGGAAAAATTGGTTACGAGGCGCATATTTGATGCGAATTTTAGAATTTAGCAATACAATCTCATACATTCCACCGCAGATGGCTCTAATGGTAATGTCCTACGATGATTAAAACGTTTAATTTCATGATATTAAGCGTAATATAGTCCTAAACATAAATTTTAACACCCAATATATAATGATGTTAATTAAGAAACTCATTTTGAAACTAAATGTGTTTGGCAACTCACTAAAATTGGGCCATACTGGTTCCTTAATTGGTTTTAGTACAAACTAGTCTAGTTGTGGACCAACTCCACCATGGTCCACAAGTAGACCAGTTTAGAAGTTGAATTAATATGATGATTCACTTTGCACTAGTTTTTACCAATAAATAAAATAATCTAAAACAAGGTTAGGTTCAAACTGATACAGTTTTTGAGAGTAGCCAAACAATTGTCTTTGATTCTTTGTGTAACTTCATGAGAATTAGATAGGGTTAGAGTTCTATCATGATTAGAAGTTTGGGTTCTATCATGATTAGGAGTTTGAGTTCTATCATGATTATGAGTTTGAATCCTATTCTAATTAGGAAGTTAGGCTAGAGATAGGGTTTTGGTTTTCCTATATATATTCTTCTATTGGTGGAGGAAAAACCATGAAGAAAAAGTAGAGATGTAGTAGATGAGAGAGAGAGAGGGTTTCGTAGTCTTTATCCGTGCAAAAGATTACAAGGAGTGGACTTTTGGAGAGAATATGAGAGTTGATTATGTATGTGAGGTTGAGAGATTGAGAGACGAGAGTTGAGTGGTTCCTCTTGTAGTTCTCCCTGATACATAGTGAATTTCTCGTATTGTTGTCCCGTGGACGTAGGTCGAAGTTGGTCGATCGAACCACGTAAATCTCGGTATTCTTTTCTTCTTGATTGTAGTTGTTCTATCTTATTGATTGATGTTGGCTTCTGAGTTGTGCATATCATGGTAGGCGGGGAGACTAAAATTCCCCAACAAGTGGTATCAGAGCGATGGTGATGGATCCAGGAGCGAGTTTGCAAGATAGAAGACGACGCCGTGCAAGATTAAAAATCGGCATTACAAGAATCAAGATGAAAAAAGGGAAAGGTTACTGTAGCAGAACACTGTAGCGCGGTGGGCACTGTTCACATGGGGATCCGACGGTCCAGATTGATTTGTTAGCCGATTGAGGATTTAGAGGCGGATTTTGGTGATCCAGGAGTCGTTCCTGGGGTTTTTCGACGTGGTGAATTTATTTTTAGCATCGGTTTTATCAAATTCAAACTCTACGGTGACTAATTTGAATTTTGGTTAGAGAATGATGACTTCTTCGGGTCCGAAGTTTGATATTCCGTTATTTAACGGCAAGACAAATCTGATGGTAGATAAGGAGCAGGAGTTGGTTGGTGTGTATACTTGAGGAGAATAGTGAAAGTACCCTAATACCGCTAGGAAGGAACCCTAGAGTGGGGTGAATAGGGTTTATGCTAATCTAATCCGATTTATGCCAATTTAAAACTTATTAACAAATATTCTAGCAAGTATGATATATGACAAGATATATATGCAAGGATATACAACTAATCCAAGGGTGAAACAAACAAAATAAGATAGTGGGAATATAAACAATGTGCAATTGACAAAGGCAATATAAATATGAAAATAAGTGCGCCAATGCAAACACAAACAAAACGATATGTTTACGAGGTTCGGTCCGCCTGACCTACGTCCCCGCTCCTCACCTCGAGGAGATCTCCACTATCACACCGGGTTTTCTACGCTTACCCGAAAAATGTTTACACCTCACAATACGGTTTTCTAGCTAACCGAAAACTTTACAATCACTCACAATGTAACTACACTAACTACCACATTAAGTGTTGGTCTCTAGCCCGTGTCTCCCTCAAGTGTTAGTAATTATAACCTCTCTCTAGGCATTATCACCTACCCCACTCCTCTTGGGACAACCCCGTCTCTCACCACACACTCCTCTTGGTGTACTAGTGTAATACAAGGTGTTCCTCACAATTAGGCTCACAATACAACAAATTTATTCTCTACAATAGATGAGAACTCAATGTAGGCTCACTCTCTAAGTCACACAATCCGACAACCTAATTATACAATGTATGCAAATACAATAAGCTCAATGGTTGTGTGTGTACAAAGAGATAAATAAAATCAACTAAACTCAATATAAACACTAGCTTAATAAAATGATAATCAAACAATAAAATGTAAAGCTATATTGAGTTTAGAAAACTTCTCCAATAAATGACAAGAGTGAGAGAGAGATGATTTGAAGCCCAAACACCAAAGATTATCTCCTCAAGCCTTAAAACTTGTAAACCTCTTAAAACTTTTCTCTTGTTGTTCTTGTTAGATGGGAGAGGTAAATGCAATGGGGTATTTATAACAACCCAAGACATCAGCCAAAACCCCAAGGAAATGACCAAAAATCCACACAAAAACAGAATCTGGAAATAGCCGTTACTGTTCAACGGTCAAATTTATAAGTCGACTTGCATTCGACTTGGTATAAGTCGACTTGCATTCGACTTGCTATAAGTCGACTTATGTTCATGGATAAGTCGACTTAGCAGAGAAAAAATGCTCTTTCAAGAGGAGTTCATAAGTCGACTTGTCAGGGTTTAAAAGTCGACTTATAAACGTGCACAGGCACTGTACATGTTGAAAAACTGATTTTTAAAGTGCCTTTAAAAATAACAAATAAATTCCAAAAATTATGAAACTTTGAGAAATGTTTATAAACATGATAATAAACATGTTACAAAAAGAATTTTTAGAATTACATTCCCTAATAGTGAAAACTCATCATTTTTCAAATATGTCCAAAACCATAAAAACGAAACATACATGTTTTGACATAAACCAAGTTTTGAAACTTTGTAAACTGATTTTATAGACTTAATAAAGTATGTATAAAGTGATATTGAAGTCTATAAACTAATAAAACAATATCTTATCAAAAATACTTATATTTTGATAAAATCAACAAATACGTGTGTGTGTGATTAATATGAGCTTAAAGTATTAACACACAAGTATAAAACCTAAACTAAATATACCCAAGTTTGTGATCTTCAACGAAGCTCTATCTTGGTACACTTGCGGATGAAGCTTGACTTGGATCTTTAACATGAATTGCAAGGCTTCACCCACTACTCCGCCAACCTCCATTGGATTTGATCGTGAATGCGCAATTCCATCCATCCTCCAACTCATTGTTTGTCTAAAATACCTAATAAGAAACATAAACACTAGACAAACAATATTAGGAATTGTTTGTAATCATCAAAACAAGATTAGAAGATATATGCTCATAACATGAGACCTAACAAATAGTGCCAAATTAGCTGGAGCCTGCAAGCTGGCATGACCGAGTGACACATAGGGTAATGAAGATGGTGGCGTTGGACTTGAAGACGATGAGCGCTCATATTCAGTCCAAGCCAAGTGATGGAGGAGATAAAGGCATCCAGCTCGTAGTGTGGAGTAGGAGAGGTGCACCGATATGATTCGAGACGAGCGATGCAGGTGGATAACAAGGACAACAAGATAGGTGAAGGTGTCACGGCGAAGCAGAAGATAGTGAGGATCATGAAGGCATCCAATTAGGAGTGCAGGTGTTCTGATTTGAAGTGTGAAAGAAATAGAAAACTCTAGCGGGAGAGACAAAGTTTCAAGACAACGATGATATATCTTCAAGGGAGTTTGAGAATCAAATCCAAGGTGGAGATTGTTGGGATTTTGTCTTTGATTCTTTGTGTAACTTCATGAGAATTAGATAGGGTTAGAGTTCTATCATGATTAGGAGTTTGGGTTCTATCATGATTAGGAGTTTGAATTCTATTCTAATTAGGAAGTTAGGCTAGAGATAGGGTTTTGATTTCCATATATATATATATATTCTTCTATTGGTGGAGGAAAAACCATGTAGAAAAAGTAAAGATGTAGTAGATGAGAGAGAGAGAGAGAGTTTCGTAGTCTTTATCCGTGCAAAAGATTACAAGGAGTGAGCTTTGGAGAGAATATGAGAGTTGATTATGTATGTGAGGTTAAGAGATTGAAAGACGGGAGTTGAGTGGTTCCTCTTGTAGTTCTCCCTGATACATAGTGAATTTCTCGTATTGTTGCCCCGTGGACGTAGGTCGAAGTTGGTCGATCGAACCACGTAAATCTCGGTGTTCTTTTCTTCTTGATTGTAGTTGTTCTATCTTATTGATTAATGTTAGCTTCCGAGTTGTGCATATCGTGGTAGGCGGGGAGACTGAAATTCCCCAACAACAAGGACCAAGTTGAGAGGGAAAAAGTATGTGGAGCAATTTGAGTATGGCGTCTTAGTACAAGGTCCAAAACATCATTTTAGCCTTCCAAAATCAACCTTAGACTTATCTTGACCACTACCAATATTTAATGAGAATATTGAGAAAATAAAACAATAGTCCTAAGCACGAGGGAGAGAAAATCTCCTACGGTTGAATAAAGGGCATTTGGAGAGACTTATTTTTCGGTCAAAATAGTTTTTAAGTTAGTTTTTTTATATCTATTTGTTTGATAAAATACTAAAGAAGTTAGTTTATAAATCTCATTTTAATTTCTTATACCCCTTCTTTTAAAAAACTAGTTTACAAGTTCACTAAAATAAGCTATGTTTGGCCAAATATATTACTATCTTGCCTAAATAATTTTTATCATTAAAATTAAAAGTCATCAAAAGCTAACGTATCTTAGGGCCCAATTTGGCAAAAGGTTAAGAAAGAGGGACTAAGAAGGATTAACATATATAATTAGCCCATTCCATAACTCAAGAGACTAAATTATTAACCCGTTACATAAGTTTTATTTAACCAATGTGATCATTTTTAGTGTTTGAGAACAGCAATTATTTTGACTATATTCTTTACAATTAGAAGGATTAATTTTTAATTCTTCCAAATAGGAGTATTAGTAAAACCCCCATTTTGAGGGATTAACTCATTTGAATCTCTCTAGAAAGGTTAGCTTAACCCTTCTGTACTTTTTGCGTTTGACAATTTATGGAGGGTTAATTCTCTTTAACCATTGTATATATTTTTTTGTATTTGACAGTTTAAGAAAGGGTTAAGTCTCCATAACCCTTCACTTAACCCCTTACCAAAATGCACCTAAAAGTCTCTAAACGTAAGCCTATCTCACCATAAAGTCAGTCTGATTCTAGCAAAATTTAAATCAACCATAGATAATTACGCTATGATGACGCTTGCAAGATCTTGTTACTTAATGAGGAAGAATTTAAGTTTCCATGGCATAATTATCTCTGGCATATTAGATTTTTGTGCTCTGCGCCTAACAATCTTTAAATAATATACAAATTTAATCCTAGAGATGTAATATGCACTATATAGAACTCATGCACTGACGTATTGTTGCTTTCTTTTCTGAGGAAGACGACCTTTCTATTATTTATATTAAAGATTTTTTTAAAAAAATGTCTAGTGTGGTGTGTCATACTTTTTATCCGGTGATTGGCTTTAACTGTTTTAGACTTTTGTTTCAAAAAACATTGATAGAACATATGGATTATGTATAATATAAACTAAGATATCCAGAGGTTATTCGAAAAATATGAGAGCCTTTTGGACATTTGCTTGCTGAATCATTTTTCTTCTTTCCTGCCACAGATCAATGATAAGATTCTACTGAAGGGCCCATGCCTTTCACTACCGTCAATTTTCAAATACTTAACCTCCTGGCTAAGAAAATGACGATTATGTCACCATGTATTGTTAAAGCATTAATTTATATACGTGTGACACTAGCAAAAGGGATTTATACGTTTTTTTTATTGATGCACAAGAGATGAATAATAAATGTCTAAATACAATACAAGTGAAAAATAATAAAGGTAAAGGACCGCAGATAGGAGGTAAAAACTCGAAATCACGAGTATTGAGAAAAAAAGAGATGAACTTATGAAGCATGTGATTATTTGATCTGATTTACATCAAAATCTACACCATATTTCCTAAGTACTGCAAATCTGCAACCTGCGCACATCAAATTCGGATTCTCTTAACGTACTGGGAGTAATCGTATCCTTTTTGGTGTAAAAAAAACTGTTTTATGGATTTACTCTTTCTCGCTTTTCACTCAAAATAATTTTGAATCCGGATCCTCTCCACTATAAAAAAATTAATGGAGATACCACTATTTCTTTTTTTTTTTGGTAAATGAAAAAAATTTTATTCATCACCAAATGTAAAAATGAATGTACAACAAGAATCTCAACATATGTATGAGATATCAAAACTGACATCAAGAGCTCAAAGAAAATAGAACTCAATCAAACACTCCATAAAGAAATCTCAGCAACTATCAGCAGCTGAAAAATAAGGATAAAAAAACTGCTAATTATCCTCCTCAATGAATATCATAGTGAGATGATCCATTCTCTGTCTTCTGTTTTAAACGAGCCATTGAGAACAAATGAGTAAATGCTGAATTTGAGAGATGATCCATTCTCTGTCTTCTGTTTTAAACGAGCCATTGAGAACAAATGAGTAAATGCTGAATTTGATATCTTTAAAAAGCTGATCAGCTGGCCTTGCTTTCTACTTGAAAATCCTGAAATTCCTCTCTCTCCATATGCTATATAATGCTGTAGTTAGAGCCATCCTTTTAATCCTTTGCTTGAAACCATTCCCCTTCAGTCTACCACAGTACCAATTCACAAGTTGATTCCAATCACAGGACTGCCACTTGAATTGGAGCCAATCCATAACTTTTAACCATACTTCTCTTGAATAGCAGCACTCAAAGAAAAGATGATTTCTGTTTTCAGAACCAGTACACAAACAACAATTGTTAGTATTCACTAATCCTCTTTTAATCAATTTGTCAATAGTGAGCAACCTATCCTAGATTGCTAACCAACAGATAAAGGAGTGACTGGGGAAGTTTGTAGTCTCCCAAACTGTTCTATGCCATGGCACAACTGAAGAATTAGGGGAGAGAGCATTGTACAATGCTGAAATCTGGATTCTAGAATTGTCTGAGCAAGATTGAATGAGCTGCAACAAGTTATTTACACCTCCACAAAAGTTTACAGTTCTAGAATTGTCTGAGCAAGATTGAATGAGCTGCAACAAGTTATTTACACCTCCACAAAAGTTTACAGACTTATCTCTGACTTTCAATATTTTCTTACACATCCATGAGTCCCAGTTTTTAGCTTGAACATGCCATATATCATCATTTTTAAGTATGCACTGTGAATCCATTTGATCCACAGACTTTCTTTATTAACATGGATATGCCACATTAATCTCAGCATAGTTGCCATATTCCAAATTGTTGCAGAATAAATGCCAAGTCCCCCATGTCTTTTGCTCAAACATGCCTTATCCCAAGAAACAAGTGGAATTTTATGCTTCTGGTCTGTTTTGCCCCATAGAAAATTCCTGCACATTTGATCAATCTTCTGCAAGACTCTAACAGGTAAAATATAATTTGAAGTCCAATATATTTGAATGCCAAGTATAGCACACTTGATAACTTGTAATCTGCCAGCAAAAGACAGTTTTGTATTTCAGACATGCTTGTAATTGATCTGAGATTTTGTTTAAAAGAGGAGAACAATCAGCATATGATAAACGTTTGGATATCAAAGGAACCCCCAGGTAATTGATGGGCAAAGCACCCTCTGTGAAATTCAGGAGATTTCTAATCAGACCTTTGGCATATTCATCAACACCACTGTAAAAAATCTTACATTTTTCTGGATTTGCTACCAGTCCTGATACCTCACTGAACTCCTTGAAGCAATTGAAAAGAAGCTTAACAGAATGTATGTCACCCTTTGAAAAGAGGAGGAGATCATCCACAAATATTAGATGAGTGATTTTTAGTTTACCACATCTAGGATGGAATTTAAAAGATCTGTCCACTTTAAGCATATCCAATTTTCTTGACAGGAACTCCATACCCAATGTAAACAAATAAGGAGAGATAGGATCACCTTGTCTCAAACCCCTTTCTCCTTTAAAATATCCATGAAGAGTGCCATTTAAAGAAATAGAGTACTTTGGGGATGTAATGCACACCATGATCCAATTTGTTAAAATATCAGGAAACCCAAGACCTGTAAGCATATCTTTAAGAAAATCCCAATTTATAGTATCAAAAGCCTTCTTGATATCTATACTCATCATAATCCTGGGTGAATTATGTTTTATGCCATAGCTCCTTACAATCTCATGAGCCATCAAGATATTACTTGATATTTGCCTTCCTTTAACAAATGTACTTTGAGCCTCATTTATCAAAAAACCCATTACTGACTTAATCCTGTTAGCTAGAATTTTTGAAATGATCTTATATAGGTAATTACAACAAGCTATAGGTCTGAAATCAGAAGGGGTCTTAGGGCATTTCACTTTAGGGATTAAAAATATGGAAGTAGAGTTTATCATACCAAGGAGCTTCCCAGTTCTGAAAAAATCAAGAATGGCCTGTGAAACCTCATCTCCTATAATACTCTATGCAGACTTGTAAAATGACATATTAAATCCATCGGGACCTGGAGCTTTATTATCATCCATGGAAAAAATAGCATTTTTGATTTCATCCCTAGTCACAGCAGAGGAGAGTGCAATTGCTTGTGCTTCATTTAAACAAGCCCCATTGCAAATGACATTACAGTCAGGCTTTGGAGTAACAGTTTTTGATCCCATAAGACTCTTATAAAAAGAGATAATCTCTTGAATGATTCCCTCACCATCAGTAATCTTGTCACCTGCACTATTATAAAGTAGATTTACTCTGTTAAGATGCCTCTTAGCCTTGATTGAACAATGAAAGTAATTTGTACATCTGTCACCTTGCACAATCCATTGAATCCTTGATTTTTGCTGATAGAAAGACAATTCACACTCCGACAATCTGTTAAAAGTGAATGTGCATTCTTTCTCCTGTGCAATAAGTACTGAATTGAGAGGATCAGCTTGTAGATTGCTTTGAGCTTTATCCAGATTTATCTTTGCCCTATTTACTTGTTCACTTATATTATGAAAATTTTTCCTGTTGAGGTCCTTCAGAGCAACCTTCAAAAGCTTCAGTTTGCTAGCAACAGAGTACATCTTACAGCCAGTAATAGATGTTTTCCAGATAGAAGAGACGGTGGGAATGTAATCTTCATGCTTAATCCACATCTTGAAAAATTTAAAAGGCTTTTTACCTTGAACACAATCATCATAAATTGAAACCAAAGCTGGAGAACAATCTCAGCAACTAGGTTGTAAAAATTCCACTTGACTGGAATTATAAAGATTTAACCAAGCATCATTTACCAAGGCTCGATCCAACCTACTCCAAACTCTTGAGTTTGCTTCTTGCCTGTTATTCCAAGTAAAATGACAGCCTTCTGTTTTCATGTGAGATAGGTGGCAATCATCAATGAAATCCCTGAAATCCATAGTTTCAGTCTCAGTTACCACTGCACCACCCAGTTTATCAGCACTATCAGTGATAGTATTAAAGTCACCACAAAGAATCCAAGGTTTATTTCCAGCAGATATCCTGACTTGATTTAGCTCCTGCCAAAGATCTCTTCTATTTTCCAGTTGATTATGACCATATATTGAAGTTATAAGACAATTAATCTTGCCATCAAAAGATCTAACCAAGCAAGTGATATGTTGAGATGATTGACTGTCAATTTGAACTTCCAGGCTATTAGGATCCCAAAGAAGAAGAATTCTAGCTTTGCTAGAGTTATGATCATTTGAAAACCACTTCCAGGTGTTAGCAATATTCTTAGATACAATAGGCAGTTTACCAGTCTTGATTTTTATTTCAAATAGAGCCATAAAAGATATAGAATACTGTTGAATATGAAGCTTAACAAGATGCTGCTTAGAAGACTTATTTAGTCCTCTAATATTCCAAAAAGAGAAATTCATAAACTTGTAAAGCCCCAGGGATTATCATCCATGTCTTTAAGATAATCAAAAGAATTTCCCAAAACTCTAAGGGCAGATTTCTGCATAATGAGCCTTGACTTTATAGGTTGAGAGCTTATGGAAACACCAACAATTTTATCCTGACTATACCTAACCAGAGAAGATTTACTTACTGAAAATGAGTTCTCAGAAGTTTGCCCAACAGTAGTTTTGCCTGTAAGGTTCTCTGAAACATGCACAGCATGCATAACATTTTCCCCCCTGATCACTCCACTTATCTGAGTTGTTTTATTTCCAGACAGCTTGGATGTATTTTGCAACCCAGAAAAATGCTCTTGTTGTAGAGTTTGAACTGTCATAGCATCATTACCTGCCATTTTGTTCAAATCACCAGAAGCAACATTTCCAGCATTAACAGTCTTCTCTTTTGGCCTCCATATTTGTGTCCTAGGATTTTTCCTGCAATAGGTTGTATCATGTCCCACCATCTTACAATTTTCACATCATTTAGGTTTTAATTCATATATCACTTTTTGATTTATAATCTTTCCATTTGGTCCATGTATAGGAATCAGATCAGGAAGGGGGGAAGGCATATTAACCTCAACCAAGACCCTTGCATATGCCAATCTCTGCTTATTAGCAGTGAGTTTATCAGTGGCAATAGGCCTACCTATATGACTAGCAATCTTGCTTATGGCATTTGAGCTCCAAAGATTCAGTCTTAAACCAGGAAGTTGAATCCACAGGGGATAGATATTTCCATTCATCTTGTCAATATCATCATCATTAGTCCAGACTTTCAATAGTAGGGGCCTTGAACCAAAAAACCAAGGACCATTCATAAGAATATCCTCCATTTCGTATTTGTTTTGAAATTTGAACAAAAACAAACCTGGCTTAAGTATACACAAATCAGGAACTGACCAGTGTGTCCACACCTTTTGAATGTAGCTTTCCATAGTCTTGAATTTGACATTTAGGCCTAAAACTTGACCAATTAAAGAGAATTGCCAGTTTGAGTTACCCTCATTTGACATTTAGGCCTAAAACTTGACCAATTAAAGAGAATTGCCAGTTTGAGTTACCCTCATTCCATTCTTCTTCATTAAAAGCCACAAAATCTAGAATTGCCAGTTTGAGTTACCCTCATTCCATTCTTCTTCATTAAAAGCCACAAAATCTTTTTCTTCAGGGTTAACAAAATTCAGATTCATGCCACTACCAACTTTTCTATTATCGGCAAATAAGCTAGCCCAGCTTTTCTTGTTTTTCCCCTCAAGATTTACTGGAATTTCCTTAGAAATAGGATCCAGAGAATTAATTAGGAGTTTAATAGCATTAGTAGCAACAGAGCTATCAATAGATTTCACTTTTGTTTTCGATGCAACAGTAACATCGTCAAGAACTAAAATCACATTCTCCAGCTGTGATTTAGCATCTAGTGATCTAGCAGATAAGCTTTGATGACAACTAGAAATATCAAAATCAACTTCATCAGCCCAAGAGATCTTACCAGATCCGTAAGCTACAGGGTGTGAATCAGGAGATCCTTTAGCACCGCTAGCATCAGCATCTGATCGAGAACCTTTGAGCTGACGAGAGTGAAATCCGATGAACGTCGGGGACGAAATCTGATCTCGATGAGATCCAGAGGTCGAATCCTTCAAGTTATCTTCCATCAGATCCCGATCCCGATGAGATCCAGAGGTCGAATCCTTCAATATATCCACCATTAGCCTTTTTTTCTTCTCCCCCTTTGGCACTGTTGACCCCATTAGATCCAAGAAATCCTCATCATCCTCCAAGGATCCAGTATCTGAATCAACAGGAAGAAGAGAATTAGAGGTTGAAGCACTAAATCTAATTTTTAGAATTTTTTTCCATTATTTTTCTTTTTTTTTGCCATTTCAATCCCGGCGGGAGCGCAAAATAGCAGGGAAGAATTCGCCTACTAAAATACGCCTATCTAATCGCTCCTAATTTTTCTTATTACAAGTGTTTATTATCTAGTGAAGGATTGTGATTTATTCTTAATCTAACAATTATTATTCTCTCATGAATTGCACACATTCTTGATATTCCAATTTGCATTTAAATATAAAATTATAACAATCCACTAGGCAGTCACGGACTACAATAAATTAATATTTTCTTTACTATTTTTTTGATAGTGGTGAGGATTGAAAATGTTATCTCTCTTCTGTCCCTGGAAAGGAACGCAATTGGTATGATACCGTGCTCCATGTAATTATAGCATCTTAAACCTAGATTGGTATGGTATTCCTTAGTCACCCATCAAAGTCTCTAAACTAATGACAAGCTCCAACACTAATATACCCAAATTGGTCCTCTCCTTTAAAAAGTGTTAAAATTTTGTACTTCTCGTGTAGGTAGCACACAAAAGTAGGGTTGGGTGTGGGTCGGGTCGACCTGTAAGCTGACCCGGCCCAGGTTGTCATGGGTCACGATCTTGATCCGATCCATGATATACCCGGATCATGGGCCGAGCCGGGTCCAAACTCAGATCTGAGGTTAGAGAAGTAGGCCCGACCCATGCTGACCCAACCCACGTAGACCCGACCGTGCTTGACTCGCCCCGACCTATGATATATTTTTTGGTTTATCTAGTTATTTTGTTAGCCCTTTGGATCTGCAGCTAGTTGCCCACAAATCTAAAAGGTCATAGGTCTTTAACATGTGGGCATTTTGGCCCACTGAGAAACAAAGCAACGATCTTTAAACTCGCTGCTGTCTACTTGGAAGGACTAAAAAGTTTAATGCAAGTTTAGAAATAGTTTAATGCAAGTTAACTATTAAAAATAAATAAGAAATAATTTTATAATTGTAAATATAAATTTTATATAATTAAAAAGGTAAAAAAATAGGAAAAAACTTTGAAAAAAACTTTGAGCCAGCCCATGACCCATCAGACCCGCCCTGCACCTAGGCGGGTTATGGGCCAAGATGGGTCTAGTCCTAGACTAGACCCGGGATTAGAGAAATAAACCCAGCCCACTCTGACCCGGTCGGGCCCATGTTAGGCCTCGCTCATCCTTAAACTTGGCAGGCTGGGTCACGACATGAACCGGTCTAGCCCATGCCCACCCCTACACTGTGGGGGCCACAAGCGGAACTTTTCTCGTGAGGAAAAGCAAGTGCTTCGAAATTGCTTCTCATAGCCGCGTGAAGTGACACCTGCTGCAGGAAGAGATTGGCCAGCTAGCGAAAATGCATAAGAAGATTGTGTGGGGACCACGAGCGTAAGAAAAGCCATGTAAAGCGATGAGTCCAGTGGACAAAACCCGATTACCTAATATCATCTGCTATATATATAGCTTTGTTTCTCTCCTAGGGCGGTGCGCAGGGGCTGGGCAAAGGATAGAGGTTTTGTGGCTACGGAGAAAAAGCAAAAGAGGGCTTCTGTTTTGGCGACTGCAGCAGGGGAAATCCTAGGGCTTTGTGAAGAGAAAAAGAATTTTGGAGGCTGACATTTTCTTGAGAAGAAAAGCAATGAGCCTATTTGAGGGTTTAGATTGTGAGAGTTGTAAACCCATTTGTATTCTTTTTCTCTCTAATAGTAGATCCCCCTCCTTGCCCCGTGGACGTAGACAGTTTGCTGAACCACGTAAAAATTGATTTGTTTGTATTTGTGGCCATTGTAATAGTTTTAGGATCCCTCGACAAGTCAGTCCTAGAAATAATGAGAGGAAGAGCCGATATCTTACTTTGTTGAGATATTCGTTTCAGATTCTTGTTTCCTTAGTGAGACGTGAATTCTTATTGATCTTTCTCTCTTATTATGCACCAGAAACTCTACCAAAATTTCTACTATGCACAACAAGTGGTATCAGAGCTCGGGCTACGCTTGGGCTATTTGGAGGAGTAGATCGATTTGAAAGCTCGTCTAGGGCTTTGTTTGGTGATAAAGGTGGGATCTTTTGGTAAAAGACTCTATCTTTTCAGTTTTGGATCTATTCTTCATTCGTTGGTGCGTTGAGAAAGATGTCGGGGAAAGAAGGTGCTTCGGGTGTCGAGGGTGGTGCTTCTGGCACGAAGACCATTTAGAGTTTGAATATCCACTCTATGAAGATAGATGTGGAGAAATTTAATGACACAAACAACTTTGGATTATGGAGATGCGAGGTTTTGGATGCGCTGAACGCGCAGAATTTGGAGGATACATTAGAGTTAGATGGTAAGCCAGATGACATTGAAGAGAAAGTTTGGAAGAAGATGAATCAAACTGCGTGTGGTATGATTAGGTCTTGTTTAACTCAAGATCTAAAATAAGACGTGATGAATGGGACTTCTGCAAAGAAGATTTGGGATATTCTCGAAAGCAAGTATCTGACAAAGAGTGTTGAGAACTGCTTGCATTTGAAGAGGAGACTTTATCGTCTGACAAAGAGTGTTGAGAACTGCTTGCATTTGAAGAGGAGACTTTATCGTTTCCAGTTGAAGAAGGGAACCTCAATTAGAGATCACATGACTTTATCGTTTCCAGTTGAAGAAGGGAACCTCAATTAGAGATCACATGAATACCTACACAAAGCTTCTTACGGATTTGACGAATGTGGATGTCATAATTAAAGATGAGGATAAGGCGTTGCTGTTGTTGAGCTCCTTGCCAGACGAGGAATATGAGACATTCGTCCTTACTCTTATTAATGGGAAGACAACCCTTTCGTATAGTAAGGTCATCGCTGCACTTGTGAATTATCAGCTTCGAAAGAAGGATAAGGAGGCTTCAGTTGAGCCGGTAGCGGAGGCGTTGGTCGCAAGAGGGAAGGGTCCAAACTGGAAGAATTAGAAGTCACAGTCTAGAGTAGGACATGCTACAATTGGAAAAGATCAGTGTGCTTGGTGCAAGGAGACTGGTCATTGGAAGAAAGACTGTCCAAAGCTCGACGAATGGATGAAGAATAAACAGAAGGGAAAAGGAAAGCAACCATCATCAGAAGCAAACATCGTATTGGATGGTAATATTTCTGACTCTTCTATTTATTCACTTTCTATCAGTCCTACGTGTAGCTATTCGGAGGAATCCGAATGGATGTTGGATAGTGGTGTGACCTATCATGTGTGCCCTAGAAGGGAATGGTTCTCCAGTTTTGAGAAGCTGGATAGTGGTGTGATGTACATGGCTGATAACCGTGCATACCAGATCCTTGAGATAGGAAGAATTCGCATAAAAATGTTTGATAAGACTGTTAGGGAGTTAAATGATGTGATATATGTTCATTCTTTGAGGAAGAACTTGATCTCGATTGGAGCTTTGGTTAGAGAGGGTCTGAATGTTCGATTTGAGGACATGGTTCTCAAGATTGTGGAAGACTCTCGGATTGTGATGAAGGGCGTCAGGAGGAATAACCTATATTACTTGACTGGAGGTATAGAGGCAGGTGGAGAACTAGCGACTTCTATTAATTTAACTAGACTACGGCATTTGGGGCTTGGCCATTTAAGTATTGATTCCTCGCATAGATTGAAAGAGAATGCGAAGACCTGCAGTTTAAAGTTCAGTGAACATATTGATGTGAGCAAGAAGACCAAGGTGAAATTTGGCACATCTATTCACCTTGCTAAGGGTCGTTCTGGAGGAGTTCACATGGATGTTTGGGGGCCTTCCAAGGGGGCATCATTGGGAGGTAATAGAAGTTTGGTTTCCTTTGTTGGTGATTGTTCTAGGCGTGTTTGGGTTGCAACCAAATCCCCATTGGAAAAAGTTCTAGTAGTCTCTAACAGTTTGAAGAAGTGTAAGATGGACAGAAAGGTGAAGGTACTACATTCTGATCTTGATGGGAGGTACAAGATGGACCTGTTTCTGTATTGGAGCCGAGCTCACGGCATTTCGAGACACTTTGTTGGAAAGGAAATCTTGGGGCAACTAGATAGGGTGATAAATTTGGAAAACCGTGTTTTGTTGGAGGAGGATCGATGTTTGTTGTCAAGCAATGGTCTGCAGAAGAGTTTATGGACTGAGACTTCGACATATTTAGGTTATCCTATTAAAAAGTTGCTAACTGCTGTGATTGGAGGTAAAACTCTATTGAAAGATAGGTCTGATTGTGTCACTTCGGTTGAGGCTTCGATGAGGGAGCCAATTGACTCTCAGCAGGTGGAGAGTTTTCGACAGACCTTAGAGGTATCGCAACAGGTGAAGAGTAATGCTACTCCACATTGGGTGAAGATTACTCCAGATCATACTGTATCATTTGGGATTCCAGCTGAGGTGACACAGCTTCGGGATCAATTGGTTTTGGATGCAGATGATGAGTTGGATTTTGATTCAAGTGCAGCTGGCAGACATAGTTTGGATATGGCTATTGGTTCACCTCAGATAGAGGTGTTTGAGGTCATTGGAGGTGCTATCAGCCGCAGAGTTGATGATATTGGAGAAGGGTTGCGAACTCTTCTATTGGATTGAGGTCGTTCGCGGCCATTTGGATGAACTACGTGAGGCTTGATTCCTTGGGCAAGAGGATACGTAGACAGTCTTTATGATGCAGCCGGGTTGGATTTTGATAGGGGTGAGATCGATTTGGTGAGTTGATACCGACATTTGGAGAGTGTTCGCATTCTCATTTGGTTCTCGACTTGTTATGGATTGAGTCCGTTATCGTGAATTGTTTCACTTCGTACTGGACGCAACAAGTGAGATATTTGTTTTGGTTGGTGTCGGCTCAGGTTTGGGAAAACTTCGCCGAGGTGGAGAATTGTGGGGGCCACAAACGAAACTTTTCTCGTGAGGAAAAGCAAGTGCTTCGAAATTGCTTCTCAAAATCGCGTGAAGTGACACCTGTTGCGGGAAGAGATTGGCCAGCTAGCGAAAATGCGTGAGAAGATAGCGTGGAGACCACAAGCGTAAGAAAAGCCATGTAAAGGAATGAGTCCAGCGGACAAAACCCGATTACCCGATATCATCTGCTATATATATAGCTTCGTTTCTCTCCTAGGACGGTGCGCAGGGGCTGGGCAAAGGACAGAGGTTTTGTGGCTACGGAGAAAAAGCAAAAGAGGGCTTCTGTTTTGGCGACTGCAGCAGGGGAAATCCTAGGGCTTTGTGAAGAGAAAAAGAATTTTGGAGGCTGACTTTTTCTTGAGAAGAAAAACAAGGAGCCTATTTGAGGGTTTAGATTGTGAGAGTTGTAAACCCATTTGTATTCTTTTTCTCTCTAATAATAGATCCCTCTCATTGCCCCGTGGACGTAGGCAGTTTGCTGAACCACATAAAAATTGATTTGTTTGTGTTTGTGGTCATTGTAATAGTTTTAGGATCCCTCGACAAGTCAGTCCTAGAACTGATGAGAGGAAGAGCCGATATCGCACTTTGTTGAGATATTCGCTTCAGATTCTTGTTTCCTTGGTGAGACGGGAATTCTTATTGATCTTTCTCTCTTATTGTGCACCAGAAACTCTACCAAAATTTCTACTATACACAACAAAAGGGACAATTGAATGAATTATGTCTAAAGGCAAATTAAGTAAGCCACTTACATGCATTATTGAGACGTGGCATTTTAATTGGATAACCACGACTTAGAACTAAAACTAAAAGTAGCTTGCTCAGCCAGACAATCCATCTGTGGAGAAAAAAAAGCAAAATGGATAGGTGTTGCTCCTCAATTGAAGCCAAATGATCTTTTTTATCAAATCATCAAAGTGCAACGGATGTGAAATGATTGGGTTTTAAGATAATTAACTTTTGGATTAAATGGATTGAAAAGGTATTAGGGCCCATATATATTACTTTTTAGGCAGAAGCGCTAATGGTTAATTAAAGAAATGAAAAGAGATGAGAGCCAAACTTGCTTAGGTATCAAAGAGAGCTCTAAAAAGCTTGCACACAAAAAAATTCTAGACACATCATTTAGCGATCGAAGAGCAATGCTGCAATACTAATTTAAAAAGATTCCTTATTTTACAACTGTTTTAATTTTACCTTAAAATGAAGATGAATAGTGAATTCTGTATTGTCATTCTAATGGATATATTATAATATAATAACGTTTTATAATACATGCAGTTGACGGATTGACCCTATATATCCTTCTATGGTTTTCCATTAATGATGAGCTCTTCATTTTTTAAGGTAAACAAATGCCAAGTTTAGAGCCTCGTATTTACATCAATTGAGTATAAATGGAAAAATATCGCACAAGGAGGATATGTATATATAGCCTATAAACTTAACCAATCATTAATTAGGTTACATATGAAGAGCATGTGACTAATAACGTTGATTTAAGTAATTTTTCTGAAGATTGTTGTCAAAACATATGTTCTTGATTCTGAACCATTAACTTTTTTAATCATTCTCCACCCACCAATTGATAAATGACTCTCAACCACTAATTTTAAATTTCCATTGAAAATGATAAACTATATGAAATCCCAAATACATGAGTATATTCTACGTAGACCCGCCCCCCCCAACCCCCAAAAAAACCACCACCAAAAAAAAGTCCCACCGCCCCCACCCCCCCCAAAAAAGTAAAAAATTAAACCCACTCAAAAAAAAAGGAAAAAAAGAAGAGAGAGAGAGAGAGAGAGAGAGAGAGAGAGAGAGAGAGAGAATGTAAGTAGTCATGTTTTTTCATTTATTAATGTTTTGGTATATAGTTAATTTGCTTGGTTGCCATGCATATTATGTCCACAAATGCAAGACTACTCCCTCCAAAATCACAAGGTATTCATCTCCATCGTATATACGTAAGTAGTTGTGATTTCTTTATTCAGTCTTAAGAATATGGGTCCTAAAAACCAACTTAAAAATAGGTTATTTATATGGAAATCACCTTTAATTTTAACTTATACATAAACCACATTTAAAGTAGATTTTTGTTGCAATCAACCACCTCCTAGTTAACTACAAAGCCAAAAGTAATTTTTGAAAAATTCAAATTCAATGTACGTGAGTTGTATCTTAACAAGACTTACAACACTAAAAAAATGAGTCAGAGTTCTTGAATGTGAGTTTTTAGGGTAATTTTAGGTTTTAGGGAAAATTTTGACTAGAAGCGGTTGATTATAACAAAAACCCATTTTAAAAAAGTTTATATATAAATTAAAATTAAAAGGTGGTTTGCATATAATTACTCTAAGGTGATTTTCAGGGGAAAAAAGCTAAATGTACACAGTTTAATGTACAAACTTGTACAAACTTATGATATTTTTTTTAAATTATGATATCTTTTGTCTAAATATTTATAGAGCAAAATTTACATTTTAGAAGAATACAGCGTTAATTATGTCATGAATCTACACGCCACAGATAATCTGGATGGTTAAAAAGTTTCAATATGGCTCCACTTTCTTGGGTTGAATGCTACACTAGGTTATTAAAAAAGAAGTCATGAACCGATTCTATATTTTATTGCATGATTATGAGAAAGTAATCTTTTCACTTATTATAGCTCACTCCAGGGGTGTTCCAATTATAAATCCTCCCTTTGATCAAATATTCATTAATGTTTGTATAAAATTAAATTTAAAATCANACTTATCAACTATTTAATCACTTGCGTAAATCTATTTCTCACACTTATCAACTTTTTACTCGCAAACTATAGAAATGCAAGGAGCTTATACGCTAACCAAATTGTTCATCTCCCTCGTCCCAACAACTCAACAAGTGTCTTCCCAGATCTGCCGTAACAACTCTCTTTCAAGCAATAAAAACTTTTCCCTTAAAGAGACAGCACGTAGAAGCATAGGCTGCATAGCCCTCCTCCTTTTTACTTATGGGCCTGGCCCACCACCAATTGAGCCCATAGCTTTTCTAACCCTTTAAATACAGCAAACTCCCTCTCAAAAACTTCAAACAAATTTCATGCACCAATCCTTTCCGATCAATTTTCACTTAGCCCCTCAAAAAAAAAATGAAAATTGTGGAAAAACCACACAAGGCCATGTCCAAGTTGCTCTTTCACATTGTGAGAGTTTTGTACTACACGCTCCAGAGGACTATCTCCAAGCACAAGCTTATGATGAGTCGTCTCAACCTTCGCCGCCTCCTCGAACGTGGCAAGATCTTTAGGAAATCTATCGGGGACCTGCTCAGTACTGTGTATAATCATCAGAAAAAGTCATTTTACGTACCTCATCAAGAGGTCGAATTCAGTTGTAATAACACTCC
>NC_033798.1:107680518-107702835 GCF_001876935.1 Asparagus officinalis | reverse complement strand
GTACGATTACGATCATGTGTTCGCAATCGCTAAGGCGTTTGAATTGCTAAATTCTGAATTAATGGTCGATGACAATATGAAGAGAATGATGTGCTCGCCATCTCCAAGGGTTCGACAACTGAGAGTGACAGATTCTCCATATCCATTGAGGGGGGAGGAGGAGGAGGAGGAGGAGGATGGAAATCAAGTTGACAAGGATGCGGAGAAGTTCATCAAAAGGTTTTATGAGCAACTTCGGTTGCAGAAGTAGAGGGTGGATATTGTAAAACTAAAAATTGTTGAGTTACATGCAGATAGAACTTTTTATAGACGAATTAATGATCTTTCTTTTTTTTCATGGAAATTGTTATACGGTACGTTATCGAATGTAATATAGATGTTTGCTAGAACAGTACCATATATATTTTCACCATAAATAAAATTCTCAAGGTTACAAGTTTGAACGTTGATAAAATTCTCAAAAAGAAAATATTACGCCCTTTAGGTTGAATTTTGTTGGGCACGATAACCTTCCAATTATTATATTATAATACATGAAAATGTCCTACAACGTATATTATATATGACTCCATCACAGGCATGTGCGTTATGCACGTGCAAAAAAAACTAATTTATCAAAATTATTTCAATATCGATAATGACATTCTTTTGTGTGCAGCTCAAATGAAATTGTTGCTTAAATTTTTATACATTTATTAGTGGAAAGTAATTCTATGAAAGTAGTAAACTTTTATTTAATAGATGCAATTGAATTATTATTATTATTTTAAGATGAATAGTGTGAAGATCTGAATTCATTCCTATGTATAATCCACCTCGGATTATTTACCATTTGAGTTATATTTTATGGCCACAATCCTTCTTACATTTTAGTTCTAGTTTGTTTATGCCTTGATTTATTTCATTAAACTTTATATAATTTTATAGAGTTTTGTTTATAAAATAATTATATAGACTTCATCTATGTTTACAAAAATCTATTGATTCAAATATTATGGAAACAACAAAGAGAAAATATGAATATTCAATTGTATGAACGTTATCTATGTTTATGGTAAAATATGACTAGAACTATGTTCTAGAAAAAATAAAGGGACAAAATCTCTTTTGTTAGATTACCTTTATGCCCTTTAAACCACAATAGGAAAGAGGCTACGTCCATGACACTCATTAATTTTTTGAATTGCACTATCCTGGATCACTAGTAGAAAAACGACCAATCTAGACGGAACAATCTAGACGGAAAAAATTTCCGTCTAGGTTGAATCAAACTAGACGGAAATTTTCCGTCTAGGTTGATCCGTCTAGTTTGGATCAAACTAGACGGAAAATTCCGTCTAGTTTGCCAAACGAGACGGAAAGGTCAACCTAGACGGAATTCCGTCTAGGTTGACCATGCAACCTAGACAGAAATTCCGTCTAGGTTGAAGGGGCAACCTAGACGGAATTTCCATCTAGGTTGACCATGCAACCTAGACGGAATTTTCGTCTAGGTTGAAGCAACCTAGACGAAAATTCCGTCAACCTAGACGAAAATTCCGTCTAGGTTGCATGGTCAACCTAGACGGAAATTCTGTCTAGGTTGCCTAGGGTAACTTCAACATTCATAGGAGGCAGCTGCCACCCCCCGCATTCTCTCATCCTCTCTCTTACTCTCACCCCCCTCTGACGCCCCTCCTACCGGCACCCTCCCGACCTCGCCGCCCCCTCGCAGCCCCCCTCCCGACCCCCCCCTCCTCGAGCCCCCGATCCCCCCTTCCCCGAGCCCCGTCATCCCCCCCCCCCCGCGGTAGCCCCGCCTCGCTCTCCGGACCTCCCCCTCACCCCCTCGGAGCCCTCCCCTCGGGCAGCACCCTCACTGACCTCCCCTCCCGACCCCACCCTTCCCCGAGCCTCATCCCCCTCCCCCTCGGTAGCCCCCCTTCCCCCTCGACAGCCCCCATCCCCCCTCCGAGCCCCCTTCCCCGCCCCTCCCCCTCTGGGCACCCCCTTCCCCCTCGCCGAGGCCCTTGGAGCCCTCCCTTCCCGACCCCACCCTTGTCCGAGCCCCCCCGGCGTGTCCGTTGTTGAATCAGCTTAAAAAGTATGATTTTTTTACCAAGCTTTAGAAATTTTAATTTTATTATTATTTATTGTTGAATTTGGTTTAAAACCCTAATTATGATAAAAAATAAACGAGTTCAATTCTAAAAACCCTAACTCAACTACATGTTAATTCATTTGAACAACACTAGTAATCATTATTGAGTTTTAAACACTTATAAACGCTAACACGATTAAGTTTCATTCGTGCTATAAGTAGGTGTGAATATTTAAGTTTGTGATGTGAAAATATGTGAAATAAAATTTTTTTAAAAAAATAGAGTGATATATAACATATTATAATTTTTTATAATGTGTTATAATCTAATTAGGTGAATAAAAAAATAACGTTATCCCTAGACTTCCATCCAATAATTACATCCAATTCTTTGGACTTATAATATATGATATACGACTCAGATTTGGGCAGGATAAGAATTTTTCTCCCGGAAATGCGCGTTTATTTTATATTATACGAAAAAAATTGGTACTGAAATTTGTAATTATTGGATCTATCCTTCTCGGACGGGTTAGGAATATAGTAGTGCATACATCTAACTTTGTATAATTTGTATATTTTCATTCTTGAAAGTTTTGGCGGCACGTATTCGTTGTTCTCCGTGTATAATAAGTGTATATTGTTATGCGTTACGAGCTATTGCTGATACGCATAATAACATCCACACAGTGTATAGGGAGAACAGCGGGTAGGTGCTGCCGAAATTTTTAAGAAATGAAAATATACAAAGTATACGAAGTTGGATGTAAGCACTACTATATTCTTAATGGATAGAAGACTTCCTATGACAGCCGCTAGATTGAGGTAATTAGTTTCTACGTACATTCATATATATTTTATGTAGATAAATATTCATATTGTTAAATGATATGTGAACATATGTTTGATGTGTGTTGAATGTACAAGAGTCATGGATGTACTAGTAGTTGTGAGATTAATCATAGTTAATAATTATATATAATTTACAGATGAGGATAATTCCTGACAAATCATGGATATATATCCCACGGCTTGATAGATTTCATGATACGCGATACAAAGAGGGATGTGACGCCTTCATGCGTTATGCTGAAATGAATCCGAGAAATTTAGGAAATGGTGCTATGTATTGTCCTTGTTGTAGGTATAGGAATATGAAGCTGCTAAATAGGAATGATATACGGATTCACCTAATAAAATCAGGTTTTGATGAAAATTATAAATATTGGAACTATCATGGGGAAGATATAACTGAAGATGAGGATCCAAATATGCATGTTGGTACGTCCGATGGCCAACGGAGAGATGACACAATAACGATGTTGAATGATATTTTTCCTCGACCTACAGAATATGATGTCGATGATGATATCGGAGATAAAAGTGAAGATGATATCGAAGTTGAACCTGAAGAGGTAGAAGATGTCGAAAGTGTCGAAAATTTTGATGATATGCATTCCTCCGGGGAAATAAAGCGAATAATAGAGCTACTAGAAGATAGTGAAAAGGACTTATATGATGGATGTACCAAGTACTCTAAATTTTCTTTTATGTTGAAACTCCTACATATTAAGACACTTAGTGGCATGTCAGATAAATATTTCGAAATACTCCTTGATTTGCTTCGGACGGTAATTCCTCTAGGAGAGAATAGCATACCCCAAACAACTTATCAACCTGAGAAGATTGTCTCCGCTCTGGGTCTTGATTATAATAAGATTGATGCATGTCCGAATGATTGTATTTTATACCACAAAGCCAATAAAGACCTTCAAGAGTGTCCGACATGTGGAGTTTCTAGGTGGAAGCAACGCACAAATTCTTCAACAAGGATTACAACAGAGATAGATGTAACGTCGAAGAAAATTCCTGCCAAGGTGCTTCGACATTTTCCATTGGCTCCTAGATTGCGAAGATTGTACATGAACAAAGACACAGCAAAGAACATGAGGTGGCACAAGGAAGATCGAGTAGATGATGACAAAGTGAGACATCCTGCTGATGCTTTAGCTTGGAAGCATGTGGATAAAGCTTATCCTCGTTTTGCCGAAGATTGCAAAAATGTAAGACTGGGTCTATCTAGCGATGGATTCAATCCATTTAGGGTAATGAGCTCTGGTTGGTCTACGTGGCCAGTTATATTAATGCCATATAATGTACCTCCATTGCTTTGTATGAAACAGCCGTTTATGATACTTTCATTACTGATACCTGGTAAGCACGCTCCAGGTAATGATATTAATGTCTACTTAGAGCCTCTAATTGATGAGCTGAAACAATTATGGTCTGAGGGTATTTTAGCATATGATGCTCATTTAAAAGAGTCGTTTAGATTACGTGCTATTCTATTATGGACGATTAATGATTTTTCAGCTTATGCTAATCTGTCCAGGTACTCTACGAAGGGCAAGTGTGCTTATCCTGTATGTGGTCCGGAATTTGAAGCTCTTCAACTACCACATAGCCGGAAGAGTTGTTATTGGTTTAATCGTCGGTGGTTGCCCTTGAGTCATAAGTACAGAAGGAAATCAAATATGTTATATGGCACAATTGAGAAGAGAATGAAGCCGCGTCAGCTGACAGGTAATGAGATCGTAAAATTACTTGAGGGTTTTTCCAAAAGTTAAGTTTGGAAAAAATCGATATTCTAAATTCAACCCGATTGGAGTAAGAGATTCCTTAAAGTCAAAAAAAGTCGTTGAAGTGAAAGCGGAAGGTCCAAAAAATGCAAGTTGAGAACGAAGCCAAAAAATTACCTAGAGGATGGACTAAATTTAGTATCTTCTTTCAGCTACCTTATTGGCAAAATCTTAAAATCCGACACAATTTAGATGTCATGCATATTGAGAAAAATATATGTGATAACATAGTGTCAACTCTCCTACAAGATGCAAACAAGTCGAAGGATGACCTACGGGCGCATCAAGACCTGACTGCTTTGAATATCCGGAATGATTTACAAGCTCAAGATGTTGGTATTAAAAAATTAAAGTTGCCTCCGTCTCGTGTTACAATGTCAACTGAGCAAATGCATCGATTTTGTGAAATTCTCAAATCGGTAAAGTCGTCGGATGGTTACTCTGCTAACATATCAAATAATATACAGGTGCAAGAGAGAAAACTCTTAGGTCTGAAGACCCATGATTATCACGTTCTTCTCTATCAACTACTCCCAGTTGCAGTCCGTAATAATATGGATAAAGGAGCGTCGAAGATTATTATTGAGTATTGTGGATTCTTCAGAAAACTGTGCTCTAAAGTCATAGATGTAGATGAATTTAAAAAACTTGAAGCCGATGTTCGAGTTACACTATGCAATATGGAAGTAATATTCCCTCATTTATTTTTTACAATTATGGTCCATCTTACCCAGCATCTTGCAAGAGAGGCTAGAATCGCCGGTCCTGTAACTTATCGTTGGATGTATCCGATTGAAAGGTAATTTACGGTTTTTTTTACATTCATTAAATATATATGCATTTTTAAAATTACAATGCTAATGATTACCTCTTCTTATAATTTTAAGATACTTAGGCTCCATGAAACATAATATTCGCAATCGAGCTCGTCCCAAGGGATCGATAGCTGAAGAATATGTGGCTAACGAATGCTTTGTGTTTGCCTCACGTTACATGCATAAGAAAAAACAACATCTCAAGTTGACGATAAGGAGAGGAATCATGAAAAATATCCGAGATGTCTCTTAGATTAAATTCATACATATGTGTTGGAAAACCTTGATATGTTCGAAGACTATCGAAGGTAACAAATAAAATCAGTAATATAGATGAGAAGTATTCATTTTACATATAGTTTATCAATAAAAACTTATATATTGTTTATATAGAGAAGTATTCATTTTACATATAGTTTATCAATAAAAACTTATATATTGTTTATATAGGCGACATCTGGAGGAGCTTAAGAATGAAATAACCGGTAGGAATGCAGCGCATAATATTCAGAAAAGACATAAGAAAGAATTTTCCGACTGGTTCAGATTTGATGTAAGTGTTTTACAATTAATTGTTGAACATTCATGATATACCATCACCTAAATATTCTCAAATTATTTGGCGTAGGTTGAAAAATCACTTCTTGATGGCACTACATTATCAGATGAAATTATTTTTCATGCACAACGTCCTTATCACGAAGTGAGATGTTATAATGAGCAATTGATCAATGGATATAAATTTCGAACGCTAGAGACCGATGATAGGAGGGTAACCCAGAACAGTGGGGTCATGGGTTTATTTGCTCAAGAATGTTTTTCAAGTATAAGAGATCAGAACCCAATTCAAGCTACCATACTATTTTATGGCCAAGTAGAAGATATTGTTGAGGCAATTTACGGGTTTGGTAAACCAAAACAATGTAGTTACACGATGTTCAAGGTTCGGTGGTGCCCTGTAAAAAAGAAAAAGGATCATTATGGATTTACACTAGTCAATCTCCATCGAGAAGTATATACAGATGATAAATTCATTTTCGCAGAATAAGCTGATCAGTGCTTTTACGTGAAAGATCTGAATGTCATGTCTGATTGGGTGGTTATGTACAAAGAGCCAAGATCTCTTGTTCTTCCTAATAACAATGAAAAAAATATTGAAGAAAGTGAAGATAATTATAGTGAACCAATTGGGGCATCTGATGACGTTTGGCAAAAATTCTCAAACACACAGAATGTGACCCTTGATTTTGGTATGAACTATATATGTTACACCGCCTTACTGATTTTCAGATTATCATATTAAAAACTATGAGGAAAATTGTATTTTCAGATGAGGAGGTTCTTCAGCCCGGGGGGTGATCGAAGACGGAGTATCACATCGGGTACCGGTGCTGATGATACACCACCATCTTCGGATACAGGTATAAAAATTATTTTAATATTTTTTGTAAATTGTTAGTTAGCAGAAAACTCATAGTGTTCATTTGTTACAGATGTGGGTTATTCATCACCCGACCCCTCTGATGCAACACCAGAACCATCCTCCGATGAAGGTATTCATTATTTAACATTTGATAATGGTCTCTTAAAATTTTATATTAATGATTCTCATTTCTTATGTAGGTGCTGCTTGGACCCCGACATACCCTTCGTATACATTCCACACTGACTTGCGTCCGAAGATGCAAGACTATCTCAATTTACCCTTCCCTCCAGACTCTCATAAGTCCAAAGCTGACTCAATGAAGTTTCACACACGTGCTGCGAGAAAGTACGTGGAAATGCTTCCTATGTTGCAGATTAGGAAAAATGCTGCACTCGTAGCAAAAGAAAGAGAGAAAGCAAATGGTAAATTGCATAAAGTATTTTAACTATCTCCTTGCTTATTTTACCAATTCCAGAAATTTTAATTATAAACTTTTGTTACAAAAACCAGTAAGACAAATTAATTAAGGTAGATGCCTCATGCACTGGTTAGTATTTTTGCTTATGTAAGCTAGTGTAATTTTATTATAGTACATAGTGTTATTATATTATATGTAAGCAGTAGTATAGTAGGGTATCACTGTATAAAATTTAGTTAGAATTCATGCATAATGGTCTTTTCAGAGTTATATATTTTATGATATATTATCTTGTTGTTATTATTGTAGGTGCTAAGCCAGATCGCATAGAGAGCCGACGTGGTGGAGGTAAGCCTGAATCTAAACAACCACCAAGAGGAATGAGGGCGGTAATTCGGTGGAATAGTTATAATTTGCCCACTGGTCCTTGGTCGATAAGATTGAATGCATACATTGGGGTTCTCGTGCGTAGAGCGACCATTATCAACCCTTATTTTCACTTCCGAGAACTACCATGGACCACGTACGAGGCGATATGGACTGAGCTTATGGTAACTGTATATTGCTTTAGCTCTTCATTTATTAATAATTAGTAATTGATATTAATTTATCCGAACTAAATATGTATGTAAATCTACAGGAATACTTCTGCCTTAAGGACTTCGAGGTGGCTTGGAATTATGTGTTTAATGTCAAGGTTAAAGCAGTCCTCAAACAATGGAGGCATGAGATCAAATACTTTACTTATGACAGGTATGAGGAGGACTGGCAGAGGTTTTTAAACCTCGATGACCGAGTTGACGAGCTTCATTTCACGGCTCTCCTCATGTATTGGGACAGCGATGCCGCCAAGGTTAGTTTCATAAAAACTACTTTATAAATAAAAGATTATTTCATTGCATATTTACTGAAATATTTTTTTTAAAGAATAAATCCATGAAGGGGTCAGAGAATAGAAGGAAGAAGCTGTATGATCACCACTTGGGCGCACACTCCTATGCCAATCTGGAGGATATTTATTGTCATGATACGGTATATGTCATTTAAAGCTTAAAATGTTCTTAATGATTAATATGATTATGAAATCTCATAAATGTATAATATGACAG
Source organism: Asparagus officinalis (assembly GCF_001876935.1). Taxonomy (NCBI): domain Eukaryota; kingdom Viridiplantae; phylum Streptophyta; class Magnoliopsida; order Asparagales; family Asparagaceae; genus Asparagus; species Asparagus officinalis. The sequence goes on along the minus strand of NC_033798.1, from coordinate 107,694,348 downwards.
GGAAAAGCAAAAATACCGATACACTTGAAGGCAAAAGCGGCGAATGGTACTTTTCGTGATAGTTATAGGGTTGAGGAGAAGAATCAAGAAAAGATCAAGGCAAATCTCAATTTGGTGGTAAGACTTGTATATATCTTAAGTAGCATTATTAACTCTATTTCGTTGAATATTACGAGAAAACTAGAGCACAAATAATATGATCTTTACCTTGAATTAACTATATATTTGTGATTTAGGCGGGATTTGAGACTGCATCTAAGGAGGCTGCATCAATGAGGTTGTCGCAGGAGAGGGAACAAGGCGAGTCGGACCCTCATATGCTTTCTACAGAGGAGAACATCATTCTTACGTAGAACGTAATGGGACATAATAGGTATGGATGGTAAAAGATCAATTCAATTTGAATGCTACGTTCCTATTTATATTTGTTTACATTATTGATTCGAAAGCAAAATCTAAATTTATTTCTCCTTAATAATAGGAGAAGAATATATCCTCTGCATGGTGTTGGAGCTTCACCCGACATAAGCATAAGATCATCCACAGCATCCTCCATGCCATCTATAACAACGAGAGCAGCCCCAAGCAGTTTTCAGGCCATGCCATTTATCGCACGCATCTCCGCGTACTTGTTTGACAAGATTGATCCAGAACTGCATATTCAGGTGACTATTGAGATGACTAGAGTTGCGAGGATGGCCAACTCAATGGACGATCTCATGATGTATGCTATGGAATATTTAGGCGGTGTGATTTCCCATAACGCATACGGTGGAATCATACGGATCATAAGCTCGATTGGCGATAATTCCGGTGCTAGGCAGAGCAGCGTTCAGGTACTTTATTTTTTTATATGTATAAATTCATTTTTGTTTACTATGTTATTAAACACCACATAATTATTTTTCAATTGGATCTTCAGAGTGGAGATATTGGAGGGAGCAGCACTCGTTCTTGTAACCGGGATAGAGATGCTACTGACGACGACCAGAGTTGAGGTTTTTTATTTATTTTAATGTAATAAACAGTTTTATTTGTTATAACACTCTACTTTTATTCATGTTGTGTACCTTATCTTAATCATGTGTATTGTTAGTGAACATGTGGTTGGATGTATATATTGGTCCGAATTGATTGATGTATATTTTGGATTTGATGGTTGGATATGTGTATTGTGTATGATGAAATTGTTAGATATGTGCATTGGATGGTTTGATTATATTTGGTTATTAATATAACTGTTATGAATTTTGATTATATTTGGATGATTGGATGTATTTATGTAATTCTACAGGAAATCGAAAATTTTAAATAATTTTTTTGCTGTAAAACTATCAAACTAGATGGAATTTCCGTCTAGGTTGCCCTAACCTAGACGGCATTCCGTCTAGGTTGGTTTTACTACAACCTAGATGGAAAACCGTCTAGGTTGAGTCAACCTAGACGGTTTTCCGTCTAGGTTGCTCCAACCTAGACGGTTTTCCATCTATGTTGGCAATCTAGACGGTTTTCCGTCTAGTTTGCCAACCTAGATGGAAATTGCACAACCGTCTAGGTTGCTTTCCATCTAGATTGGCAATCTAGACGGAATTTTGTCTAGTTTGCTCCAATCTAGACGGACATATTCTAGACGGAGCAAACTAGACGGATTTCCGTCTAGGTAAACCAATCTAGACGGAACATAGAGCAACCTAGACGGATATTTCCGTCTAGGTTGCTCATTTTTCTACTAGTGGATCATTCTATCGCATATAGATATGATCATCAGTAGTTGTCGTTCAAAATGAATAATCCAATGGTTGATTTAACCTTTGTTTGTCCAAATGGATAAGTATAATTCGACAATCCAAGAATATTTTTTGAAAGGTGTCCGGACAAACTTGAGAAATTATCAACTATGGTTCAACGCAGAGAATATTTTAGGGATTAATGGCTTTTTTTTAGCCTCAACACTGTAAATTATCTTAAGAATATGACCTCTAAAAGCAATTTATACTATGGCATGTGGTGCAAAAGAAATTTATATTCCACGGATATATCCAAATTTGTACTTGCCTGCATACAAATCTACAGTTAAAGATCCATATTCGGTATGATATGTAGTATAATATCCATATTTGTATCCACAATATTTAAATACATGTTGATGATACACTTTACTGTTGTTCTGATCCAATAAGATTAATGAAATTGAGGTTAATGCTTATGATTTGAAAATGTAATTTTAGTTTTTTATATGAAAAATTCCTCAATGACCTAAAATATAGGACCAATAGGGGGGACAAGTGAGGTGTCCCCCTCCTATTAGATAATGAGTTGGTCATCATTAATGATGGTCAACCCATCATCCAATAGGAGGGGGACACCTCATTTTGTTGGATATAGGTGCCCTGTAGGCAATAATTATATATTGTAACAGGACCTATATGAATATAACATCCTTGTTTAAATAATAGTATGTTATTTTGGTCAGATTTATCTGGTATTTTAATACAGATAAAGTCCTTAGAATGATACTAGACTATCAGACATTTCGGATATGATCGTAGTGAAGAGATTTGATTTGTCGCTAACGTATATTCTAAAATGTTCCTAGTCGATGAAGTGTTGAAATGGGACATCATCACTTTGGTAAGACTAGTGTATACTTTATTTCTTCTTTGGAAGGACGATGATCCATCTCTTAGATCATTGATGTGAGACATCAAGATATAGTATACAGGTGACTCATTAGTGAATGAGTTGACTGAACGACTCACTGAGAACATCTAGTTGGTAATTATACTTAACTGTCAAATACAAGTTCTCAAGTGATATAGTACATAGTAGTCTCTTGACCTGAGGCATGAGTGCAATATCTTATATGTCAGTAAAGATGTATTTAGACTTTTACCTAACCACAGTTCTTATTGAATTGTGCATAACGGTTCTTGTTGGGTACATCCCGAGACATAAGTAGATATTGAGATGCCAAGAAGGGATTCGTCTCCCCCAGTATAGGGTTGATGTCATAAGATTGTTTGATATAACTATAGCCTGGAAATCCTTGGCCGGGGTAAATAAGATAAACTGAGTGTCAGTTTGATCTTATAGGTTATGAGTTTAATATCTACAAACACTAATTGAGCAATTAGGGTTTGACAGTTTTCCATACCCTAGGCTTAATAGTTTGACATGGTTTGACGAAGAGACCGAACTATACGGCATTATCACTGAGTGGTCCTGATAAAATTGTGTAAGCATCTTGCAGACATTTATCACAACTTATACTCGGGTAGTCTTCATGTGTAGCTAGCAGCTCTGTTGTACTTGTGGATATGATCCACTGCCGAGTTCTTAAGTTGGGCCCTAGAGTCACACTAAGCGCGTATTTGAATCCTATGAAACACAATTTATAGAGTGATGCATATGATTGATACGCATATATGATTTTACCGGATACACATAAACGGTTATGTATATCGATAAAATCGGAATGCTATGTGCTTAGGAAATGAATTCTAGTATTTTTCTTATAAAGTTAACTTTTAGTCAACTAGTTGACTTTTTGGTCAACAGTTGACTTTTGGTCAACTCTTGATTTATTTGGTCATATAGTGACTAATTAGTTAAAGATTGGAATAATACTATATACCGTATTTATGAAATACTGTATTAGTGATAATAATTTGGTATTCTCATTTATGAAATACACATACCATGTATAATGAGTCATGAGATGAGTCATTTAGTGGTATGGTTTGAGCACATGGTTTATTAGCACATGGTTTTGAAATGTAATGATTCATAAGATGATTCATTGCATGATTCACTAGATTAATCATTGATATTTGATGATTCATTGCATGACTCATAGGATGAGTCATTCATGTCATGAACACATTTCACTCTATAAATATGAGCTCTCTTTCTTATGGAAAGGTTAATGAAAAATTGGCTAAGTGGTTTTTTCTATAAGAGAATAAAGAGAGCCCTCTTACTAAACTTTAGCAATCTTTGAGTAAGAGGAAGTAGTAGGATTTTAAGAACTCCGGGGTGGATATCTTGCCTTGTGTTTCAAGAAGACTCTCATTTTATCAAGACCACTTGAAGACGTGGAGATCCACTACGAGGAGATTTTCTACTATAAGGAGCAAGAGCTAGGGGTTATTCGATCTTCCATCGAATCACGCTTCGAAAGTATGACTTTCTAACTCTTGAATGCTCTCTTTAATGTAGGGATTATGTTAGATTTAATTAGGATGGTCCTATTATGTATTTCATGCTCTTATTCAAGTTGTTTTGTAATTAATTATACTAGTTGTTGATTCAAAAATGTGATTTTTGGTTCATATGTTTTTAGGAGTAAAAACACTTGTATAAATTGCAAAACACTTATTTACAACTAGTGTAGTTGTATGTTAGAAGCATGATAGTCCTATTTGAGTTAGGATAATCCCTATGTTATCTAGTTTTCCAATTTGTTGCATAACTAGATAGATGCGTATTTCTTAATGTTGATTAAGTTATATGTTTTATATCATCTTGTGTGGATGTTATGTTTATGGATGGTAGTGGACAACGATTCTCTTGCATTTATTGTATTGATGTAATATAGCTAGAAATGTAATATTATTTTTGACCTCTTCCCTCCCCGAGCATGGGCTACGCCTATGGGTTTTGGCACTTACTCACCGATCATGGGCTACGCCTATGGGTATAGGCCCTTGTTCGGGTGTGGTGGGGGGTATGGTTATTTAGTTTAGTTATTTTATTTATGGCTTTTATTTTATATTCAATGTAATATTATTACCCATCCTACGAGATGGTTTTTCCATTATAAATGGGGCTTGCACGTCCTATGTATATGTGAATGTAATAATACAGGATTTGCAAGGGAGCTAGCAATGTAAGGAGTTGCAAATTGCTTGCCAAAATGTAATTAGTGTAGTTGCATTTTATTCCCTTAGTTGTCCACTACCATTCCATATTGCTTTTACATATGTTGATATGTTGATTGTGCCCCAATTGTAGATGTCAATATAATTGAGTGCTGTATTCTACAAAGTTTATATCTCTATCTCATTAGAGAAGAGTTTTTATTATAAAAAACTCATTTTTAAACTTTGTGAGACATGGCAATAAGAGTTTATTGACCATAAAGTGGTGAGATCGACATTAACATAGTGTTAGTGTGAAAGATAAATAAACCTAAAGCAGTTAAAAGAGATGTATTTAGAACGAAATTTTAACTAGTGTCTAGGAAAGTGATTATGAGATATAACTCATGGGGTGATTTCAACTTAAGATAAGGGGTGATGCCCAATCTTTCGCGTTATAGTCTTAAAGAGCGGTGGTTACTTAATTAAGGTCCGATGAACATTCTCGGTGAATAGCTCAGAACCCTCCCACTAATCTTGCACTTTCCTGGCTAGTTTAATTATTACAAGTATAAATATAGAGAATCTTTTAACTATATCAAGTTTGATTACGGTAAAATATTTATGAAATCGTCCGTAGCCCTCCATCATTTCAGTTGAATACTACTAAGCTAATAAATACTTTGTTTGTTGGCTATCGTCAAGGCAATACTATTCTATGGCTAAGTATTATTCATCTGTATATAAGATATAAGGATAGCTTAAATTGGTTATGCGATTTTGTTGGCTTTCCTCAAGAGTTTGCATAAGTTAAATTTAAGCCAGTCAAGAAATGATGGGTCCAAACTTGACTAGTTTTTATGATTTGTTGGCTATCGTCAAGGTCATAAAAGACTAGGGGTAAAATCATATCAAGAATTATAAGAGTGTAAAAGACAAAAGTTGTCTACCAATTATTGAGTGTATCAATTTGTTGGCTTTCGTTAAGGTTGATACATTCAATGATAATTGGATCTTGATCCCACTTGAAAACAAGGGGTTGTTTTCCGATCACCTCTTATAAGGTTTTGAGGGACTTGAAAAATAGTGGGAGGCATAACTTAGATAAAAATAAACCAAATCTATTTTATGTATTGAACATCTGCTAAAATAATTTTTTCTCTCTCTTTCAGGCCATTATGTCTGGCTTAAAAATCATATCACAACAGAACAAATTAACCGATCCTAATTTCATAGACTAGTTGAGTAATGTTAAAGGAAACTACCCAGAATTCTTAGCCTCACACATCAAGAATAAGCAAGTTGTTGCTTCATTTTCAGGTGTGTTTGTTACTCAGAATTGTTTTTCTATAAATCCTACATCTTGGGTATTAGATACCGAATCAGGATCTCACATCTGTAAATTGTTACAAGGATTGATATAATACATTATTTTATTTATATAATATAATATCAATATTAATACTATATATAATAATTAATATAATATAATATCAATATATTTAATATAATATTTAAATAATATTATATTTAATATAATACATTATTTTATTTAAACAAAAATATAATATGTTATACAATAATTACTAATTAACATTGTATTTGTATGCTACATTATATAATAATTGATATAATATATGAATAATATATTTAATATAATGTTTTCATAATATATTGTTTAATTTAATATATTATAATATAGTATTATAGGATATAATGTACTTTATAAAGTATTATAATATTTTACTTTATTCAATGTAATATTATAATTACTATTATATAATATTATAATAAATACGTTATATTATAATTACTATTATATAATATTATTAATATATATTATTAAATTATGTTATTAAAATATTAATATATTTTATATTTTATATATCATATCATATATTTATAATATAATTAGCATGTATTAGTTAAGTAATACAAAAATATTTTAAAATTATTCCAATTGCCTTCAAAGTGGAACAACATTGTTTCAATATGGAGGATGGGGTAATTTTGGGGTAATTATGAGGAAGGGGTGGAGGGGATCTTTATATAGTTGGTGTAATTTAGGGGAAGGTGGAGTATTTGTCCCCCAATTACCCCAACAAACCAATAACACCACAAAGTTGACTCCAGTTCCAATTACCCTAATGAATAACACCAAAAAATGATGTTTTAAAAATTATTCTATTATCCCCTAAATTACACCAATGAATAACCCTCCTGAGAGAAGACTATGAGTGACATGTACTCCTCTTAGCTAATGAAGGCCAGTGTGGCTTTTCATTAGCTGGTGATAGCTAGAGAAGCCATGAAATTATCAAATGGTGATATCTTATTAGCATCATCATCATTTTTTAAAGCGAATCGTCATCATTATTATTGTAGTCCAATATAGTAATTTTTCCAATGTACGACATGAGTAAAAAATATCATCACGAAACAACTTGGCAATATATAACAATAACATTTTTCTTCCATAAAATATGGCAATATAAGAAAATATTAATGGGTATCCTTGATAAGGAGGGAATTTTTCTTCTTGTCAATGATGTGACACAATCTCCACCATGTGAAGAAGAGAGAATAAAGTAGGAGAGAATTTCACATGATAGATATTGTTCCACATCATTGTCAAGGAGGGAATCCCCCTCACTGTCAAGGATACACATTAATCTCATATAAAAATAACACTATTCTTCCATAAAATATTAGCACTTCTCTTTTTAACCAATATGTCTATTTTATTTTGAACCATGATCTCTATCGAGCTTGTTAATCACTCGCATCCTTTTTTTTTTAATTATTTTAAATCTGTTTGTAAATTGTAACATTAAACATTTGACACTGTTTGTAATATTTTTAATGTCGCATTAAATAGACTTTTCAACATTTCTATCAATAAGAAATTTAAAAAAAATAAAAAATACGATCAGATTCCCCTATTTAAAATCCCCATAATCACATCCATATCCATTTCTCCCCTCTATAAGTACCAGTTACTCCCTCATCCGCCTCCTCACTCAAACCACTCCCTCCTCATTTTCTCTCTACCAAACAGTTTATCATAAAAACCCCTAACAAAATGGAAATTGCAAAACTCTCCAAAGCCCCGCAAAAGCCCGTAGCCAAGCGACTATGGCACATAATACGCGCAGTCTACTACATGCTCTACAAGGGCATCTCAAAGCACAACAAGCTCATCATCGACCTCGACTCCCGTCTCCTCTTCTGCCGGCATGCGGACCCCACGAAATCCTTCTACGTCCCCCGAGAAGTCGAGTTCAGCTGCAGGAACACTCCAATATTTTTCCAAAGAAAGAAGATGAAGCGTTATGAGAGCGCTAAGGAAATCGCAAGAGCGTTCGAGATGCTAGACAACGAGGAAGTTCATGAGGACAGTTTTTGTTTTCATGGGCCGAGTTTGAGCCCGATAGTTTTGAAGGAGGAGATGATGGAGGGAGAGAATGTGGATGAAGAAGCTGAGGATTTCATTCGCAGGTTTTATCAGCAGTTGAGGTCTCAGCAGGAGCCGTTGCTCGGTCGAGCTTGATATGAGATTGCTGCCGGGGGTTGGATTTGCAAATAAATAATCGTTTGGTGCTTTTCCGTGTCCTTTATTTTTGTTGTTGTGCTGTTAATTATATTGTCATGTCTTTGATTTCACTCCATCAGGCTTGTTATGCACTGTTTATCCACCTAGGATGAGAAATATAGGCTGAATTTTGGGCATCATAGATGGAGTTTTTTGCTTATTTTCCCACTATTGACGACTGTTGAGGCACAAGTGGATCGGTTATGCTATTTATCATATTAATATGTACATACACATTGTGTAGAAGAATATTATTGTAGCCTATATCCTTCAAAATGAAATATGAATACGGATGGGATATATACGTCAACAATATGTATACATAGAAACAAAATGGATGTGAATGAAATATATAAGATTGAAAAATATATATGCCATTTGGTATAAGAATTGTCGAAATTAATCAAAATTTGCCAAACCGTAGACAAATCGATAAGTTTGATGTGAAGGAATTTCAGCATCAGCAGCAGAATCAGGAAAAACAGGCGGCGGTCGACCGGTCCGGTCGACCGTGTAAGTTCTATATATACCTAAACCTGTTTGTTTAGGGTAGAGGTTGGACGAATTTGAGCAGCCAAAGAGAGAGAATCATTGCATCCAATTGTGAGAGAGCTTTGAGAGATCTAGAGCTTTGTTTTAGGGTTTGGTCTGAGAGATTTGTAACCCTATTTGTATTCTCTTGATTTCTAGTAGAAAGAACTCCCCCCTCCTTGCCCCGTGGACGTAGGCAACTTGCCGAACCACGTAAATTGTGTGTTCTTGCTGTGATTGTGGTTTGCATATTGTTTGTGGTTTAGTTCGAGTTATTGTTCGTGTTGCCCTAGAAAGCTTCCGCCGCGCACAACAATTGGTATCAGAGCTAGATCGACAACATGGGAGATGCAAGCACGTCAGGTTCGTCTCTAACAAAGGCGATACAGAGTCTGAGCATCAATAACACGAAGATTGATGTTCCGAAGTTCGATGGCAAGATCAATTTTGGATTGTGGAGGTGTCAGGTGATGGATGCTTTGGATGCACAGAATTTGGAGGAGACTCTTGAGTTAAAAGAGAAACCCGCTGAGTTGGAGGATAAGGTTTGGAGAAAGATGAACAGTAGAGCTTGTGGTGTTATTAGGTCATGCTTGACGCCGGATCTTATTTATGATGTTATGAACGAGACGTCGGCGAAGAAGATGTGGGAAACACTCAATGAGAAATATCTTACGAAGAGCATTGAGAATCGGCTTCACTTGAAGAAGAGATTTTACCAGTTCAAGATGAAGAGAGGGGTTTCCATCAGGGAGCATGTCAACAATTTCACTAAGCTACTTTCAGATATGGCCAATGTTGATATTATAGTTGAGGATGAAGACAAGGCGATGCTACTTCTGTGTTCGTTGCCCGAAGATGATTATGGTACGTTCGTTCTCACTATGATCAATGGAAGAACTACAGTTAGCTACAAGGAGGTGACCTCAGCTTTGGTGAACTATGAGTTGAGGAAGAGTGATGGTGAACCCTCCGAGAAGGCATCGGGAGATGCGTTAGCAGTTCGAGGCCGAGATCCAAACCGTCGTCAGTTCAACCGCTCAAAGTCAAAGAATAGGAGTGCCTATAAGAGTGTTAGTAGAAATCAATATCGGTATTGTAAAGAAGAAGGACATTGGAAGATTGACTGCCCAAAGTGGAAAGAAAAAGCCGGAAAGAATAAGGGGAAAGCTGCACAAGCTTCAGAAGTGAATGTTGCAAAAGCTATTGGTGAGCATTCAGATTCAGATTCTTCAGGCTATTCATGCCCTGCTTTACCGTCGGTTTGCTATGCGGATTCCACGGAGTGGATGATGGATTCGGGAGCTACATATCACATCTGCCCTAAGAGGGAGTGGTTTTCTAGCTTTGAGGAGCTGGAAAGAGGGGATGTCGTGCTTATGGGTAATGATCACGTATGCCCTATTGGTGGTATTGGTTCAGTCCGGATCAGGATGCATGATGGTGTAGTGAGGGAATTGAAGGAAGTGAGGTTCGTGCCGCAGTTGACGAAGAACATCATTTCTCTTGGGACTTTGGAGGCAGCAGGATATCGAGTGATCTTAGAGGATGCTACAGTGAAGGTCACGAAGGGTTCTATGGTGGTGATGCGAGGTGTCAGGGAAAACTACCTATACTACTTGAAGAGCAAGACAGTTACAGGGGGTCTGGCAGCTTCTATCACTACAGAGGAGGACACTACCACCTTATGGCACATGAGACTTGGACACACAGGAGATAAGTCCCTACAGTCATTGGCTAAACAGGGGCTATTGAAAGGTGCTAAGACCTGTAAGATTGAATTGTGTGAGCATTGTGTACTTGGGAAGAAGACTAGAGTGAAGTTCGACACCGCTGTTCATAACACCCAAGGTACATTGGATTATATTCACACGGATGTTTGGGGTCCTTCCAAGAACACATCTCTTGGTGGGGCCAACTATTTTGTCACTTTCATTGATGATTATTCCAGGAGGAATTGGGTATACCCGATGAAGCATAAACATCAGGTCCTGGATATTTTTGTGGAGTGGAAAAAGAAAGTGGAGCTGCAGACAGGTAGAAAGGTGAAGACTCTACGTTCAGATAACGGTGGAGAGTACAAGAGTGATCCGTTTCTGCAGTTTTGCCGGGATCACGGCATTAGAAGACACTTCACAGTTCGAGAGACACCGCAACAGAACGGGGTGGCTGAGAGATTGAACCGTACCTTGCTGGAGAAGGTGCGGTGTATGATGACGCAGAGTGGATTGCCTAGATCTTTTTGGGCCGAGGCGTTGGTTTATGCGAGCCATCTTGTGAACAGGTTGCCGTGCACTGCGATAGACGGGAAGACTCCTTTGGAGCGTTGGTTTGGTTCGGAGGCTAGTGACTATGAGTCGCTTCGGATATTCGGGTGTCCAGCTTATTATCATGTCAGTGATGGCAAATTAAATCCGAGAGTGAGGAAATCAGTCTTTGTGGGATTTAGGGATGGATTCAAAGGCTTCAAGTTATGGGATCCACAGGACAAGAAGATAGTTATTAGCAGAGATGTCACATTTGACGAGGCGTACATGATGAGGCCTCGAGCCCCTCAGCAGGTGGAGGGAGACCAGACAGGAGAGATATCGCAGCAGGTGGAGGGTGATGTGACTCCACCCACTCCAGAGAACACTGTATCCATTGAGGCTCCTACAGAGGTGACACTGGGAGGAGATGAGATGACAGATGGGCAGATACAGGATACAGTAGATCATGGGACTCAGGAACAGGGTCATGTTCAGAGGACCATTGCAGCAGATAGACCGAGGAGAGAGATTCGTCGGCCAGCTAGGTATAATGATGTCATGGTCGCATATGCATTATCAGTGGAGGTCGTTGATGATATGGTTCCAGCCACATTCAGGGAGGCAGAGTCTAGCCCCGATTCGATCAGGTGGAGGGAAGCTATGGAGGAGGAGATACGATCTCTTCAGAAGAACGACACTTGGACACTTGCACATCTACCTAAGGGTAAGAAAGCTATTGGTTGCAAGTGGGTATATGCGAAGAAGGAGGGATCTTCTATTGGGGACATTCGGTTCAAAGCCAGATTAGTTGCCAAGGGATATGCACAGCTTGAGGGCATTGATTACAACGAGGTATTTTCACCCGTTGTGAAGCATTCGTCGATTCGGATTTTATTGGCGTTGGTGGCACAGTTGGATTTGGATTTGGTCCAGATGGATGTGAAGACAGCCTTTCTACACGGTGATTTAGATGAGGAGATCTACATGACACAACCACAGGGTTTCAAAGCTGCAGGAAAGGAAAATTTGGTTTGTAAGCTGAAGAAGTCTCTTTATGGTTTGAAGCAGTCACCAAGACAGTGGTATAAGAGATTCGACGGCTTTATGATTGGCCGAGGGTACACGAGGAGCCCATATGACCCATGTGTTTATATGCACAAGCTACAGGATGGTGAGCTCATATATTTGCTTTTATATGTTGATGATATGCTTATTGCTTCCAGGAATTCTTCGGCTATTCGAAAGCTGAAAGAGGAGTTATCATCCGAGTTTGAGATGAAGGATCTTGGAGAGGCAAAGAAGATATTGGGTATGGAGATCGAGCGAGACAGGGTGAAGGGGAAATTGAAGCTTACACAGAAGAGCTACTTGCAGAAGATGTTGAAGAAATTCAGCTTTGATGGCAATGCAAAAGCAGTTAGCACACCATTGGCTCCCCACTTCAAGCTTTCAGCGTTGATGTCACCTGTTTCAGTTGAGGACAGAGATTATATGTCGAAGGTCCCATATGCTAGTGCAGTAGGTAGCTTGATGTATGCGATGGTGTGTACGAGGCCAGATTTGTCACAGGCCGTGAGCATGGTATCGAGATACATGCATGACCCCGGGAAGGGTCACTGGGAGGCCGTGAAGTGGATTCTACGGTATGTTCGAGGCACCGTGGATGTTGGTTTAGTGTTTCAGAAGGATGAGAAGGACGGGCAGGCTTGTATTGGTTATGTGGATTCAGATTATGCTGGAGATCTTGACAAACGCCGGTCTACGTCAGGTTATGCTTTTACATTGGCAGGTGCACCTGTATGTTGGCGTTGCACGCTTCAGTCCACAGTGGCTCTCTCTACTACAGAGGCAGAGTATATGGCAGTTACTGAAGCTATTAAGGAGGCTTTATGGTTGCGTGGATTATTGGAGGACTTGGGGATTGCACAGGAGACTATTCGGATATATTGTGATAGTATGTCGGCTATCTATTTGGCGAAGAACCAGGTTTATCATGCGCGCACGAAGCACATCGACGTCAGATTCCACTTTGTACGGGACGTCTTGGATGATGGAGATGTCATATTGGAGAAGGTCCACACAAATGACAACCCTGCAGATATGTTGACCAAAGTTGTTTCAGGAGTGAAATTTGGTCATTGTTTGAAGCTTTTGAACATCCTTCAGTGCTGAGGCCTTTGGAGGCCATTAATATGAACTACGTTCGGCTTGATTCCTTGGGCAAGAGGATACGTAGGCAGTCTTTAGATGCAGCCGGTTTGATCAGTTGATCAAGATGGGGGGAGATCGTGTTTCAGCTCGAGTATTGTTCCTGGACCTGTTGAGGAACTATTGGATGGTTTGGTGTCGGCTCAGTTTTGGTGGAAACATTCGCCGAGGTGGAGAATTGAAGGAATTTCAGCATCAGCAGCAGAATCAGGAAAAACAGGCGGCGGTCGACCGGTCCGGTCGACCGCATTCGTGTACAAGGCTTCCTGTGCGTCTGGAAGGAGATCGGTCGACCGGTGCGGTCGACCGACGGTTCTCTGGAGTTTGGGTTTTCTACTGAGAGCTGGTCGGTCGACCGGGCCGGTCGACCGGAATTGATCGCGGTCGACCG
>NC_033798.1:107673961-107679173 GCF_001876935.1 Asparagus officinalis | reverse complement strand
TTTTGGTGGAAACATTCGCCGAGGTGGAGAATTGAAGGAATTTCAGCATCAGCAGCAGAATCAGGAAAAACAGGCGGCGGTCGACCGGTCCGGTCGACCGGATTCGTGCACAAGGGTTCCTGTGCGTCTGGAAGGAGGTCGGTCGACCGGCCCGGTCGACCGACGGCTCTCTGGATTTTTGGGGCTTCTGCTGGATGGTGATCGGTCGACCGGGCCGGTCGACCGGAATTGATCGCGGGCGACCGGTCGGTCGACCGACGGTTCTCTGGAGTTTGGGTTTTCTACTGAGTGGTGATCGGTCGACCGGGCCGGTCGACCGGAATTGATCGCGGTCGACCGGTCCGGTCGACCGACGAAGCGGATATCAGTTTTTCTGGTTTTCGACCCGGTTCATTTTGTAAGTTCTATATATACCTAAACCTGTTTGTTTAGGGTAGAGGTTGGACGAATTTGAGCAGCCAAAGAGAGAGAATCATTGCATCCAATTGTAAGAGAGCTTTGAGATATCTAGAGTTTTGTTTTAGGGTTTAGTCTGAGAGATTTGTAACCCTATTTGTATTCTCTTGATTTCTAGTAGAAAGAACTCCTCCCTCCTTGCCCCGTGGACGTAGGCAACTTGCCGAACCACGTAAATTGTATGTTCTTGCTGTGATTGTGGTTTGCATATTGTTTGTGGTTTTAGTTCGAGTTATTGTTCGTGTTGTCCTAGAAAGCTTCCGCCGCGCACAACATGATGTATGGGTAAGATCAGATTCCTGATGTTCGAATTTGGTTTCTAATTCATTAATTCTATGTCTAAAAATTATAATCATGTGATCAATAGATACATTAAGACATTTGGAAATGGTTCAGAGATATGTTACGTGCATCTATATCCTTACACTGTACCCATATTTTACATGACTCGGATATTTAAGACCTGATCAGTGGCCAATAAAATAGAAATAATTCAAGCGATAAAGCAAGACCATCCTAATTATATCAAGAATCGTTTAAGAATAAAAAATTTCACAGATTAATCCAGGATGGTCAATTATGGCAGTGAAAGAAAGATAAAATTATTGGATACTCAATTATGGCAGTGATAGAAACACTAGTAGAAAAACGATCAACCTAGACGGAAATTTCCGTCTAGGTTGATTGCAATTCCGTCTAGATTAGTTCATCTAGACGGAATTCCGTCTAGTTTGAGTGGTTTAATTTTCTTCCGTCTAGATTGTTTCAAACTAGACGGAATTCAGTCTAGGTTGATCAATCTAGACGGAAGTCAACCTAGACGGAATTAAGAACTCCGTCTAGGTTGACAACCCAGACGGAAATCCGTCTGGGTTGACAACCCAGACGGAAATCCGTCTGGGTTGACAACCCAGACGGAATTCCGTCTAGGTTGGTTTTTTACAACCTAGACGGAAATTCCGTCTAGTTTGATTCAAACTAGACGGAATTCCGTCTAAATTGCCTTTTTTCAGTAAAAAAAAATTAATTACAATTTGTATTTCCCTGTACAATTACATTAATATTTGAATACATCCAGAAAATACTGTACACGCCACATTCAACTATCCAATCATAATCAAAATTCATAACAATTCCATTCAAAAACATCTATATAACCAAATCCAACACATTGTACAAATCCAACCATCCACTTCAAAATATACATCAATCAGTTCCGTCTAAAACACATCCAACAACATATATACTAACAATGCCAGTGACTAAGATATGATACACGACATGAATAAATGTAGTGTTATAACAAATAAAACTGTTTATTACATTAAAAATAAAAAAACCTCATCCATCGTCGTCGGCGGGGGTATCTCTATCCCGATTACGAGAACGGGTGCTGCTCCCTCCAATATCTCCACTCTGAATGTTTAATTGAATAATCATTATGTGGTGTTTGATAACATATTAGATAAAAATGAATTTATAAATATAAGAAAAAATAAGGTACCTGAGCACTACTCTGTCTAGCGTCGGAATTATCGCCAATCGAGCTAATGATCCGTATGACACCACCGAGCTAATGATCCGTATGATACCACCATACGCGCTATAAGGAATCGCACCGCTTAAATATTGTATAACATACCCCATGAGATCGTCCAACGAGTTCGCCGTCAGCGCAACTCTAGTCATCTCATTAGTCACCTGAATATGCAGCTCCGAGTCAATTTTGTCAAACAGATACGCAGAGATACGTGCGACAAATGGCATAGCCTGGAAACTGCTTGTGGCTGCTCTCGTCGATGTAGATGGTGTGGAGGATGCTGCGGACGATCTGATGCTTATACCAGGTGAAGCTCCGACACCATGTAGAGGATATCTTCCTCTCCTATTATTAGGGAGAAATAAATATTAAACTTTGCTCTCAAATTCAATAATGGTAAACAAATATAAATAGTATGTAGTATTCAAATTGATTCGATTTTTCACCATCCTTACCTATTATGACCCATCAGGTTCTGTGTGAGATTGATGTTCTCCTCTGCAGAAAGCATGTGAGGGTCTGGCTCGGTTTGTTCCTCCTCCTGCGAAATGTAGACAGATGCAGCCTCCTTGGATGCGGTCTCAAATCCCTCCTAAAGCACAAATTTATAGTTAATTCAAGATAATGACCATATTATTTGTGTTCTCGTTTCCTCGTAATGTTAACAAAATAGAATTAATAATACTACTAAAGATATGTATAAGTCTCACCACTAACTCGAGATTTACCGTGATCTTATCCCGATTCTTCTCATCACCCTTATATTATTCACGGAAAGTACCATATGCCGCTCTGGCCCTCAAGTGTATCGGCATTAATGATTTCCCCTGTCATATTATAAATTATGAGATTTCATAATCATACTAAACATTAAGATCTTTTAAATCTTTAAATGACATATACCGTATCTTGACAATAAACATCCTCCAGATTGGCGTAGGAGTGTGAGCCCAAGTGATGGTCATGCAGCTTCTTTCTTCTATTTTCTGACCCCTTCGTGGATTTATTCTTTAAAAAAAAATTCTGTAAATATAAAATGAAATAATATCTTAAAATTATAAACTAAATTTCATGAAACTAACCTTGGCGGCATCGCTGTCCCAATACATGAGGAGAGCCGTGAAATGAATCTCGTCAACTCGGTCATCGAGGTTTAAAAACCTCTGCCAGTCCTCCTCATACCTGTCATAGGTTTCATGTTTGATCTCATGCCTCCATTGTTTGAGGACTGCTTCAACCTTGACATTAAACACATAATTCCAAGCCCCCTCAAAGTCCTCAAGGCAGAAGCAGTCCTGTAGATTTACATACACATTTAGTAAGGATAATTTAATATCAATTACTAATTATTAATAAATGAAAATCTAAAACAATATGCACTTACCATAAGCGCAGTCCATATCGCCTCGTATGCGGTCCATGGTAATTCTCGAAAATGAAAATAAGGGTTGATAATGGTCGCTCTACGCACGAGAACCCCAATATATGCATTCAATCGGGCCGACCAAGGACCAACGGGTAAATTAGAACTATTCCACCTAATAATGGCCCTCATTCCTCTTGGCGGTTGTTTAGACTTAGGCTTACCTCCGCCACGTCATCCCTCTATGCGATCTGACTTAGCACCTACAATAATAACAACATGATAATATATCATATAATATACAAATGTGAAAATTAAAAGTATTTATATAATTTACCATTCGCTATCTCTCTTTCTTTTGCTGCGAGTGCATCAGCTTTCCTAGTCTCCAACATAGGAAGCATTTCCTGATACCTTCTCGCAGCACGTGGGTGGTACTTCCTTGAGTCAGCCTTGGACTTATGAGAGTCCGGAGGTAAAGGTAAACTGAGAAAGTCCTGGGTCTTTGGCCGCAAGTCAGTATGGAATGTATATGATGGATATTTTTTGGGGGGGGGGCGGCGCCTGACTAGGGTTATTAAGTTGCCCTAGGCAACCTAGACGGAAATTCCGTCTAGGTTGCCTCAACCTAGACGGAATTTCCGTCTAGGTTGAGTGGGCAACCTAGACGGAAATTCCGTCTAGGTTGCCTACTCAGCCTAGACAGAATTTCCGTCTAGGTTGAGGTAACCTAGACGGAATTTCCGTCTAGGTTGATTTTCCGTCTAGATAGACAAACTAGACGGAAATTTCCGTCTAGTTTGAGTCAACCTAGACGGAACAAACTAGACGGAACTATTTCCGTCTAGTTTGACTCAAACTAGACGGAAAAATTTCCGTCTAGTTTGTTCCGTCTAGGATGCTCGCTTTTCTACTAGTGAAAGATAAAATTACAATATTTTTTTTTAAAATTTATGAATCTATGAGTTTATCCCAAACAACAAGTCGAAATAAAAAAATGGCACCCACTTGAATATATATCTTTTTTTCGGTTGAAATATTTTGCAGGCGTTCAGTCCAAATATGGGACAGCAATTCCTTGGACTATGGGAAAAGACTATGGGAAAAGTGCTCCCAATGATATTTTAAACGACACTTTATATCTTCACTAGTTTATTATGTGCCATATATAATTGCATTTTTATAATAAGTAATTTTTGTTTTTAATTATTTTTTATGGCGGTATTATTCTTTTTGGACATGATAGACTGTGTTGTACCAGTTGGGAGGGTTTTATGAAATTTACCCTCTATATTAATATATAAAAACTTAGTGGAGGTAGGGGAAAAAATGACATCTTCTCACTTATCTATCTATATACTAAAACTAATGGGTCTATCACTGTTCCTAAACACAGTAACACTCATAGTTTGGTATGAAAAAGAAATTAGTTTTATTTATTAGTCTAACTTTAATCTTATTTAACTTTTTAGCCCAAAAAGAACTACACAGTACTAACTTCCAAGGCACTGTAGGAATAGCAGCTACCAACAGCATGACATAATAATATATTAAGAAGGTTTTCCCCTAAAGATCTTATGTTTCACCTAATTTATATTTAAGCCCAAAATTCTCGCATAAAGAGCTTTATTCCTTCATAAATTTTTACTTCATCGTATTTAAACATGTCTGTTTTTAAGATCACTCTTAGTCCCAAAAAGTTTATTATTGTTATTACAATAACTATTTATATTATATTATACTATATAATATAATTATAATATACGATATAATTTAAACAATTTTCTTTGCATCGCCACCTAGTTACTTCATAGATTAGATGGTAAGAGGCTTTATTTTGAACCTCAAGGTCC
>NC_033798.1:107669897-107673951 GCF_001876935.1 Asparagus officinalis | reverse complement strand
CCTCAAGGTCCAGGTAGGGGTGTCCATCCGGGCCGGCCCGGCCCGGGAAATCGGACCAAGGCCCCGGCTCGGGCCTGAGAGGGCCGGGCTTCGGGCCGGGCCGTTTTTTTATTTTTAATTTTTTTAAAAAAAAATTAAAAAAATAATAAATTATAAAATATACATAAAAATTACATTACAGAAAATAACATAATTTTTTTTAATAACTTGAAATGACATAAATTACAAGTACAAAAAATTATAAAAATAAAAGATGATAAAAATAATTTCTTTATTAATAATCAGTAAATCCTTTATAAGTATAAATTTATTTTGAAATTCATCGCATCATAATAGATGAGTAAATCTCAACTAGGTTGGCACCTACTCACCCATATCACTATCATTTGTAACTTTTTCCAAAATAATTCATTATAAATTTAAAGCTAAGAAATAAAAGTTATAATTTGATGAATATTATCTAATCTTTATATCTATCTGCTAGTCCCAACTCTTCAAATTTATCTTCAATTATAGCAATCCGATCGATGCCTTATGTTTGCTTCTCGTACCTCCACCAATCTTGTAAGCACATCACCGCTTGTACAGTATACAGATCTAAGCATGTCCTATGGTCATCGATCAAACGTCCTGCTGTGCTGAAGGCGGATTCCGAAGCTACCGTCGAAATCTGCACTGATAGTAAGTCACGAACCATGGTGGAAAATATAGGATATAAAACTGATCTATATACTCTCCACCATTGCAAAATATCTAAAGCATTTCCTTGATATTTAACTAAGGAAGCAGAAAAATTTTCATCCAATTCAGAAACCTCTAATCCTGAACCAATTCCAGATCCACCAGTTAATTCAGCTACCATTACATACCTATCAAAACTTACACTTTTATCTCGACCTATGCTTGAAGCCGAAGGCGCTGAAGCTGTAGACTGTTGTGCAGTTACACCATGTCTAGCTGCATACTCATCATATAATGTTTGAAAATAATTTCAACTGTTGTGCAGTTACACCATGTCTAGCTGCATACTCATCATATAATGTTTGAAAATAATTTCTAATAGATAAATGATGAGATACTCATCATATAATGTTTGAAAATAATTTCTAATAGATAAATGATGAGAAGTAGCAGTAAGGGTGGAACTATCATTTAAGTCTATAATCTGTCCACCATACAATGACTGTAATAAACTTCGAAGACCAATATCCTTCAAACATTGATCAATAAGAACCCCCAAACCAAAAATATGAGGAATAGGCCTAAAATACTTATTAAATTTGCTCTCCATTTGAAAAATTATATTTCCAAAAATATCATTCATATGATATTTGGCAAAAAAATTTTGAATATTTAAAATTTGTAAAGCAGCTAAAGTAATAGTTGGATAATAATAACCAGATAATAACATAATAGCATCATAAAAAACTTATAACATCTCATTTAATTTACATATAATTGTCCATTCATCTTCACTTATTCCATAAGTGCTACCAGAGCTAGAACTGGAAGCATAAAATTTTATAAAATTATTTATAATTTCTTTATATTCTATTGCTACACTTAACATTGTATATGTAGAATTTCACCTATGGTCAACATCTTTTGGAATTAGTCTAGGCTTATAATTTTTTCTTTTACAATATTGTTTCCACCTTTTAATTCTTATTTCAGAAGCATTATGCATATTAGCAATTGTTCTAACCTTTTCTATCATGGGTTTAATTTCAAAAAATACACTTTGAACAATTAAATTTAAAATATGACAGATACATCTAACATGAAAAAGGTCACCATGACATGGTAATGACAGAGTTATTTTAATAAAATTAATAGCTACATTGTTATTACTTGCATTATCTAGTGAAAGAAAAAATATTCATTGATCAATTTCTAGTTTCATAAGTTCTTCAATTATTAAATTTGCAATATTAATACCAGTGTGTGACTCTTCAATTATAATAAAAGAAACAATTCTTTTAAACATTTGCCAATTTTTATCAATCCAGTGTGTTGTGATACATAAATAACCAGTTTACACTCTAGATGTCCAAATATCAGAAGTTAAAGAAAATTTACAGTTTAAATTTTTAAAATAAGAAATTATTTTTCTTTGTTCCTCCTGATAATATTTTAAAAAATCACGTTGACAGGTTTGACGAGAAAATTTTGTAAATGAGGGATAAAAACCATCTCTAAACAAATCTTCAAATTCATCATCTTCTACTAATTTAAAAGGCAGGTTTTTAAGAACAATAAACCTGATTACGCATTTTCTAGCTCGGGCAGCGTCATAATTCTAACTACCAAGGGTATCAGAAGAGGAGGATTGGGAAATCATAGACTGTCGGATATCACCTTGAAGATTTTGGCCTTTGTTGTGTTTTTCTATATGACGTTTGAGATGGTTGGTGTCGCTCTTATGATGAGCTTGGAAAACCTGGCCGCACAACGTACATTTTGCCTTCTGAGAGATGATCCTACCGTGCTCATCCTTGGTGACGTTTATCTACTCGAAAAAATTCCACACATCGAATCTCGGCCTTTTAGGAGCTCTTGGTGCAGTAGATTCGTCGCCACCAGATTCAGGATTAACATTGGTAGGAGGAGGAGTTGTTGTAGGAGGACTCATCTCTGGATCGGTAGGAGATAGGTTTTGTTCTTCATAATCAGATTCAGAAGCCATTTGATGGAAGTATTAGAAAATATAAGAGATTATAAGATAGTATAAGAGAGTATAAGATTGTATAAGAGAGTATTAGAGAGAAGTAGATGAGTTTTGTTGTGAGGAAATAAAGTGAAACCCCCTCTCTATTTATAGAGGCAGCCCCCTAGGCAAATGACAAAAAAACCCTCATATTCTAGCCGTTTTTTGATCGTTTTAAGGAGTAAATCGGTCAAATGGTCAAATATGATCGTTTGGCCGGCCCGGTATAATCGGTCAGAAATGACTGGGCCGGGCATTTCTGCCAACGGCCACAATTTATGGCACAATGCTTGGGATCGCGG
Source organism: Asparagus officinalis (assembly GCF_001876935.1). Classification (NCBI taxonomy): domain Eukaryota; kingdom Viridiplantae; phylum Streptophyta; class Magnoliopsida; order Asparagales; family Asparagaceae; genus Asparagus; species Asparagus officinalis. The sequence continues at coordinate 107,670,942 of NC_033798.1, read as the reverse complement.
CCAGGCTGGCCCGCGCCCGCGTCCCCCTCCATGGTTTTTTTCGACATACGGTCACCCCAGCGTGTGACCGCTTGCCTGCCTCGACGGCCGGCCCGGGCCCGCCCGGGCCGATCCCGGACCGGCGCGATGTCTCGCGCCGACCTGACAAAAACAGCGGCCTGGGCCCGGACTCGGGTCTTGGGCCCGAGTTTCGGGGCCGACCCGGGCCCGCGGCCGCGGTTGAATCCCGTGCCGGGCCCGGGCCGCGGCTTTTTCGGACACTCCCTAGTTCCAGGGTCCAACTCTTATTGTGTCAATTTTTTCTCTTCCAATGTTAATACTAGCTCTCTTTATAGTTGATTTCTATTTGGTTCTCGAAAGAAGGAAACCAAAAAAAGGAAAAGCTAACTCAATCCCTCACCTCCGCACTGCTCCTTCCTCACCTCCATCTTTTTGATCCTGCCTTTTATACAGTGACCTCAATGTGCATCTTCAAACTAAATATAATTTTAAAAAAATTCTAACCAGAAGTATAAGCCTATAGTTCTCTAGAAACCTATCTTCTCCCATGATATTTTCAATCAATTGTAGATAGGCATTGTTTATATCTATAGTGCACATCCAAAACAAACATAAATAAAAAAAAAATTCCAACCACAAGCATAAATCTATAGTTATCTAGAAACCTCTCTTCTCCTCCTAATATTTTTAGTAAAAAACCCTATTTTGAATTCTCAGGTCATCATCTCTCCACATCATCCCGAACCGTCCTTTTAAAAAATGGGAAAACAAATTCATGGATGAAAAAAATGAAAGAAATAAGGGGATTATGCCACCACATTCCAATTTTCAACCACTCATTCCAAACAGTAGAGGGGATTATGCCACATCATCCCGAACCATAAGCATAAATTTTGTGCTTGGTAGTGAGGTATCCTATTCTCATCCACTCATTCTAATTTTCAACCAATCCCCAACCCATGTGAATATGGGTCCCGATTTCAATGAGTAGAGGGGAATATGACATCTCACTACCAAGCATAAAAACTTGTGTTTGGCACCAAGT
>NC_033798.1:107666017-107669872 GCF_001876935.1 Asparagus officinalis | reverse complement strand
TATATATATATATATATATATATGGTAATATTTTCCTAAGGTGACACCTTAGATTCCCACCTAAGGACACGGCCTAAAATCACATCATTCCCTTTTTTTTGCGATCCGCTTCATTGGACTTGATCTACACATTCTTAACCCCAAACACATCAATTTTGGGGTGAACCCGTCGTGTTTTGACCCTTCGTTGAGCCGTGCAAAAAGTTCTATTCATTCGAAACAGTTAAAATTGTGGTGAGTGTATGAAGGGTCAAAACACGATGGGTTCACCCCAAAATTGGTGTGTTTGGGTTTAAGAACGTGTAGATCAAGTTCAACGGAGCGGATCGTAAAAAAAACTAGGGAATGATGTGATTTTAGACCGCATCCTTAGGTGGGAATCTAAGGTGTCACCTTAGGAAAACATTTCCTATATATATATATATATATATATTTGTGGGTGCAGGTATCAAAAATTGCCTATAGGGTATCACGCATAGCTCAAGTTGAAAGGAAGGTAATAAACGTCATCATCTGAGTTACAGAGAATCATCCGATGCCAAAGATCAACTAAGGATCCAAATCAACAATGGGAGTCACAATCTGACGACCCTACAAACTGAGAAAAGGTTAACATCTCAATCAACCAGACGAGACGACACCTCTTGTGTCAACTCGAAAGATAGTCGACGTCTTGATCAGATGAGACGACACCTCTTGCGTTAACTCGAAAGGCGGTCGACGTCTCAATCAGACAAGATGACACCTCTATAGTGTCGACTTGAGAGGTGGTGATAGCCGACTTGAAGTCCAAAACGAGACCCGAGATGAGATCCTCTTTGTGTTGACTCGAAAGACGTTGGTAGTCGACTCGAAGTCCGAGCCGAGACCCTAGCCGAGACCCTAAATGACATCTTCTTCGTGGTGACTCGAGAGGCGGGGATAGCTGACTCGAAGTCTGAGATGAGGTCCGAGACGAGATGACAGTTCGAAGTCGAGACGAGATCAACGTCGACTCAAGAGGCCGTCTGAGTTGAGACCGAGACGAGATGACAGTTCGAAGTCGATATGAGATCAATGTCGACCAAATGAGATGACAATTCCTATGTCAACTCGAATGGCGAACTGAGACGACACCTCATGTGTCAATTCAAAAGCTAGATAAAAGTCGACATCTCGAAGTCCAAGACGAGACCCCCTCTATTCCAACTCGAAAGATGGTGATAGTCGACTCGAATTTTGAGACGAGATTCCCTTCGTACTGACTCAAAAGGCTGTGTCAGTCGACACGCCTTGAGTCGACTCGAAAGCTTCCTATCTCGTCAGACGACTCCTAATATTGCAAGGAACTAAAGGGAAGATTCAACGATCTTAGCGACGCTTTGACAAAAGTCAATGAATCTCTTCAACTCAAATGTCAACTAAGGAATGCCCAAGAAGCGCATCATACAAAGTTCGTGACACAGAACATGTCTCGAAAGCTATGAGGAAACTCATAGTTTCCGAGACAGTGTTCACTGTCTCGAAAGCTATAAGACGACTCATAGTCTTCGAGACAATGGCGACTGTCTCGGAAACTAGAGCGAGCTTAGCGGCGGTTTTTTTTTGTGCATCCACATGGCTTCATAACTGCTAGGGATCATCCACAAACATAGGGGAGCCATTACAAGCGAAAATCTCACCCATAACAACAAAAATAATAGCATTTAAACGTGGTGAGAGCGGTTACAAAAGGGCCAGAAATAAGCCATGTTTCCGAGACAGTGGCGACTGTCTCGGAAATGGGAGTTTGCCGAGGCAGTTTCTTTTCGACTTCAACCTTCATTTATGGTTCCTGGGTTATAAATAGCTGCCTATCATCCATATGCACGAGGACAAAGGCAGAAAAGGCAGAGAGAGCAGAGACTTGAGCAATTTGGTGAATTTTGAGCAAGAGAGAGAGTCTTCATCAATTTCAAGCACTTCCAAGAGCCTCCAGCATTTCCTCGAGATCTAAGCTTTAACTTGACATTAAGAAGAGTGTTTTCTCTTACCTTTTTGAGATATTCACTTCTGTCATTGTTTCTAAAACGAAACATCGACGTTGAACCTTCTTCACGATTCAACTTGGATCTGTGATTCGATCGTTCACGAGCTAACGCACCCCCGACACAGGCAAAGATCTCACGCAAGCAGCTGGTGGTAAACGTCATCTGCGTGTATTTCTAGGAAGTTGTAATTTTCTTCGTTTTATTTGTATAAGAGAAGTCTTATAAAAAGGCTCACTCTTTTAAACTTGTTGTACTAAATAGACGGTTGTAATGAGTTCCCAAATGAAATCAATTTCCGACGCAAACAGTAGGCAGGATATTACTATTATAATATATATATATATATATATATATATATAGGGAGAGGTTCAAATGCAAACCTCACTATCCTAAAAACTAAAAACCTATCCACTCCGTTGGATTGAGATTCATTCAATGGCTGAGATTATAAGACAATTAATGCTGCATAAGGGTAATCAGGTAAATTTATCAGCTTCCAAAGAGAGGTAATTAATGTGACTGTTGAGTTCCCCAAAAGTCACACCTCTCTCGTACACCCCCCATCTTTCTCTCTCTCCATCTCTTCTTATTCAGACCATCACCACCGCACCCATCAACTCCTATCAAGCGCCGACCGTCGCCTCCCATGAGCTCGACCTGTGCCGCCTCCAGCTCGCCGCCGCTCCCCCACCGCCCTCGCCTGAGCTCGTCCCCACCCTTGGCTGCACCGAACTCCTCCCCAAGCCGCCCTCCTCTCTCGTCGCCCACCTCCAGCGCCACCCATCGGCCGTCCTCATGGCCATCACCACCTCCGAGCTCCGCCATCTCGAACCAAATCCCCGCCTCCGACCTCGCCCTCATCCCCTCCCACCACGTCAGCTCCGACAGCAGCGCCTCCACGTCCAGCTACCGCCGCTCCAACCTCCTCGACGACCTCCGCCATCTCGATTCACAGCAGTGAATCTGGATTCACAGCAGTGAATCTGGATTCACTCAGTGAATCGCGATTCACTGCTGTGAATCGAGATTCACTGATGTGAATCGAGATTCACTGATGTGAATCCAGATTCACTGCTGTGAATCGAGATGGCGGAGGTCGTCGAGGAGGTTGGAGCGGCGGTAGCTGGACGTGGAGGCGCTGCTGTCGGAGCTGACGTGGTGGGAGGGGATGAGGGCGAGGTCGGAGGCGGGGATTTGGTTCGAGATGGCGGAGCTCGGAGGTGGTGATGGCCATGAGGACGGCCGATGGGTGGCGCTGGAGGTGGGCGACGAGAGAGGAGGGCGGCTTGGGGAGGAGTTCGGTGCAGCCAAGGGTGGGGACGAGCTCAGGCGAGGGCGGTGGGGGAGCGGCGGCGAGCTGGAGGCGGCACAGGTCGAGCTCATGGGAGGCGACGGTCGGCGCTTGATAGGAGTTGATGGGTGCGGTGGTGATGGTCTGAATAAGAAGAGATGGAGAGAGAGAAAGATGGGGGGTGTACGAGAGAGGTGTGACTTTTGGGGAACTCAACAGTCACATTAATTACCTCTCTTTGGAAGCTGATAAATTTACCTGATTACCCTTATGCAGCATTAATTGTCTTATAATCTCAGCCATTGAATGAATCTCAATCCAACGGAGTGGATAGGTTTTTAGTTTTTAGGATAGTGAGGTTTGCATTTGAACCTCTCCCTATACAAAATTTGTTAGAGAGTCTATTACTAAAAAACGACCATCATATATACCCAAAACCCTATTTCATTTTCTACCAGCCTATTCTTCTTTTTCCCATCCCTGTTCCGCCGCACACATTTAAAAAAAAAGGAGAGAAAACTAAAACGACGACTTCAGAGGACAGTAGGGGGTGTG
>NC_033798.1:107612612-107665989 GCF_001876935.1 Asparagus officinalis | reverse complement strand
GTCAATGACTAAATTGGTATCATTGTTCCAATGTAATCAGTCACCATTAATTGCCAATGATTGTTCCACATTTTACCCTTTTCACACTAATGCAGCGTATTACAATCTCCCATCAATCTAGCCATTGATGAATAGATTGGGGAGGGTTAGGTAGTTTTATAGTTCTCTGTATTATCCATAGAACCTCTCCCATATATAGTTTATATATATATATAATATATATATATATATAATATACTATATATATATATATATATATATATATATATATATATATAGAGAGAGAGAGAGAGAGAGAGAGAGAGAGAGAGAGAGAGAGAAATGTGTATGTTTGGTACCAAGCACAAGTTTTTGTGCTTGGTAGTGAGGTGAAATATTTCTCTCCACTCATTGAAATCGGAGCCCACATTCACATGGGTTGGGGAGTGATTGGGAATTAAAATGAGTGGATGAGAATATAACACCTCACTATCAAGTATAAAATTTGTGTTTGATACCAAGCATACTCATTTTTCTCATATATATATATATATATATATATATATATATATACTAGTTGAGATGCATGTGCAATGCACATGGTTAAATATCATGATTATTTAAATTAATAAATATAAAATAAAAATAAAAAGAACATAAATTTTTTTGTGAGATTGATCATCAACTCAATAATCTCTCTCTCAACTGAAATATCGTTATTATTTTCTTTAACCTAAACTGTTGCCACATGATCTATTATTTATGAGTTATAAATATATTAATCTAGTACAACAATCTGTTTATTAGTATCTTGAAGTCTTCAAAAGATTGGTGATCATTCAATTCGTAAAGGAATTTTTTATATGAATTTACTTGCAATATATCCATTAAACTTTTAGTTGTGGTTTTTAACTTTTAGTTGTGGTTTTTAACTTTTAGTTATGATTTCACTAATATTTACATTATCTAATATTCTCATTTAATTTTATAGTTCATTCTCTGTATCATAGAAGTAAAACTGAAAATATGAAGAATTATTTTCTTGCGAAATTAAAGCAAGGAGCTTATGATATGTTTCCCCTTGTGCTTTAAATATAATTTCTTTTTCTTTGATGCAAGGTCCCTATCAAATAATACCTTAAATGATGTAAATAAAAAATACTTTCATAACTCACTTGCCTAGGGCAATTGTATTGTATATAGGACGTATAACTCATCTGGAATATCCACATCTGCTAAGTGGATTTTGTTGTTGTGAGAGCAACATGTTAGAGGCTCGTTTTTAAACTTTTTGACTCTATAAAAGGCACAAAAAATCAAGAGTGCATAGCTAATATGTCATAAAGAACATATTGGTTCATGAAGAATTTTCCGTAATAATGATATTATTACAACGATATTACTATTTAATATTAAATCAATTTTATTATATAAGATTATATGATTATTTTTAATAAATTATAAAGTATATATATGGAAACCTCAATGCTTATAGCAAATAGTTGGGCTCCACAAGATAGGTTAACTTTACATTGTAGTTTGCTATTTGTAGTACTGTTGGCAATGCTATTACCTTTCTCTTTAACTATTATTCACGTTTTTCTGATGTGAGTTCTTTTTTGCTAATCACTCAATTGGCCATATTTAATTTTTATAATATCAGATATTAGAATGTTCTCTTCTGTTTAAAAAGTGTTGGCATGATTTTCTTAAAAAATATATAAACATAATAGCAATAGTATATACTTCAATTCAACTCAAACATTAACTTGAAGTTGTTTAAGGTGAGGTCTTTTCTACGTTAGAATGATGATGTAGTGATTACACAATCTAAATGTCAAAGAAGAAATTTCTACAAAGGAAACATAATTTAATTCATCAAATTAATAACTAATTTATAAAATATACATGGGTGGTGCAAATAGCTATACAAAGTAAGGTATATATCTTCATAAAAATTACATAATGAGTGACCAACTACAATTATCCTAATTTAAGCATAAATAATTATTATCTTAGTTACTAATTTTATACACATAACTATGGAATAAATCTCAAGCAAAAAATAGGAATTAATTTTTTATTAAATTTAAAAGTAATAATTTAAATTATTAAGCACCAAATATTAGTTCATGTGAGAAAGTAAAGTAATCTATGGTCTATATACGTATATAATCAATCAATCAAACGTATTATAATTATGATGACTACAGTCAAAATTATATAGTGGATTCATATTCAATATAATTTATAAAACATAGTACATTAGAGTCAAAATCCTTTTAACCACTATATAGATTGTCTGAAAATTTTTGCATATATAAATTACACTGCTTAGAAACAGTGATGTGTTGTACACTTAACTATAGCCTAATAATCTTAAGAATGACTTACTCTTCAATATCATCATTAATTGACGTATCTATACATTAGACTGAAAACATAATAAAGTTTAAAAAAACAAAAGAAACACCTTAAAAAAAATTAAAATTATAAAAAACACTCTAAAATTTTATAATTTATAAATACACAAAACTACTAAACATTAAATTGAAATCAAAGAATTACAAAAAATTATTGAAAATTTTCAAACTTTGTAGGGGTAATTTGTAATGTGCTAAACTTTAATGGTGTTTTTTGATAAATTTCAAATTTAATAGATTTTCGATCATTTATGTTCTTTTCAAAAAATTTATGGAAAATATTTACCATGAAAGGTTTTTCCTAAACCTATAATTTTAAAGTGAGTATGATATTTTTATAAAATTTTAATTTTATAGGGGTTGTTAGTAATTTTGTATATTCAATTTAGTGTCTATAAGTTAGAAATTCTCATAGTGTTTTTTTATAAAGTAAGAATTTTAGGGGGTTTTGAAAAATTTTTTAAACTTATAGACATTTTCTACATATTGCAAATTGTTTATAGACTATTTATAATCCCTATGCTTTCAATTTACCAATGAATTTAAAATTCTTAAAGTGTTATTTGAAAATTTTTAATTTTAAGGTTTTGTTTGTAATTTTTAAAACTTCAAGGGTGTTTTCTAAAAATTATACATTATTTATGGGATATTTGTAATTCCTATATTTTTAATGTACTATTAGGTTAGAAATTATTAGGATTTTTATAAATTTTACAACTCTGAGGATTTTATTTTATAATTTGTAAAAAGTTCAGAGTGTTTATTACAAATTTTATAAATTTTTAGGGGTTGTTTGTGTTATTTGTAGGTTTTTAGCGTGTTTATAGGTTTAAAATTTTCAATGTGTTTTTTATAAATTTTAAATTTTTAGGGGTGTTTTTCTAATTTTCAAAACTTACAAGATATTTTCTCCAAAGTTAAAAAACTTTTAGTTTCTAACTAGCATATATTTTTCAGATTTCTCACTGAATTGAAATAAGTAAACTTTATAATTTTTAAGATGTAAATTTGTAGGGGTGTTTCTATAATTTAAAAAACTTGGAGGATGTTTTTTATAAAATTCGAAAAATTTAGGTGTTGGCTAGCATATGTTTTTTAGATTTCTCAGCAAACTGAAATAAGTAAAGGATTTAAATTATATCAAATGTATTTTCTTTATCTAATAACATATTAAGTCTCATTATGAATATGAAAAATCATTTAATTACAAATTCAAATAAGATATGATAATTAGAAAAGATTAGGATAATAATGTAATATTTAAAAAAGTTAAGGGTAATATTGACCATAGAAAGATTTTCCAAACTCGTATTTTTAAAGGGAGTATATATATATATATAATATATTATATTATATATATATATATATATAATAGTATGGAAAATTGTGTCCAGTCCCCAGAAAGCAGAACTTTCAATGTGCTGCCCCTTATTTTCTCCGGATGTGGTTCAGCCTCGTTAAATTGTATTTTTGTGTGGCAGCCCCTTTTTTTAGGCAATTATTTCATGTCACTAAGCAAAATCCCAATACATTATCCCCTCCTCAATCCCTCAAACCCAGCACTCTCTCCCATCCCCCCCTCTCTCCCTCCGCTCCCTCCCTCACACCCTCCTCTCTCTCCTCTCTCTCTAAATACCAAGGATTTCTCCAAGCTCGTTGCCTGACCCCCACCCTCGCTTCACCGGTCGCGCTCCGCCCATGCCCCAAAGACTCCGCTCGAGGTTCAGTCGCCGCTCCCCACTCTCCTTCGCCCCTGATTCGCCGTAGCTCGCTGTTCGCTCCCACCTCGCGCCTTCGATACGGCGGAGTTCGCCGTGCCGCTCTCCCGGCCTCGCCCTCGAGTTCGCCGCCGCCACACCACATAAGTTCGCTGCTTAAGTTTTCCTGCTCTCACCCCTTGAAAGGTTCTATAAATATTTATCCCTCTTTTATTTATATTTTCCTCTCAAATAATATTGAATCAGAATTTTCAATGGAAGATCAATTGAAATCCGAGCAGAGCAACAAGAATCACGTTGACTCAAGATCTCATAAACTCCAAGGCCTCTCTCATACCATCATCCCTCACATTCTGAACTTGTAAGTCCCACTCTTTCTTTTTTGTTCCTTTCTTTCAAGTATTTTGATCAAAATAATTGGTAATTTTGTTTATTTTTCAGATATGGGTCACGAGCTACAGCTAAAGACTTTGAGATTTATGATCCTAATGCTACTTTTGAGGATCCACTAACGCTACTTTTGATCAAAATAGTTCTAGTTCTAATTCATGACTCTTGGGCTCTTGTGTTAGTTCTAACCCACCGCGTATTAGTTCTAACTCACCGCGTGTTAGTTCTAGTTCTAATTCATAGCTCTTAGGCTCTTGTGTTAGTTCTAACTCACCGTGTGTTAGTTCTAACTCACAGCGTGTTAGTTCTAGTTCTAATTTGTATCTAGACTTGTTTGCTTCCATCTTCTAAACTTTATTGTGCCTTAAATGTAGGCTGGCCTATTATCCTATGTCTCACCTGATATGCTAGCTTCTGTAACATCATAACAAACCATATTATAAAATGAAGAATATTTGACACAGTATAATAAAAAAATTTCAAGTATATTTATATGTTTGTGTCTCTCTTTGATGGTTTTATTTTTACGGGTAATTGTATATGTGCTTCTCTAATGTATTGTGGTCATGATATCTGTATACATAAAATTTTCTCCCTTTATCTTGTTGTTTGGATGGGTCCCCAGGACCCCAGCTCATGCAAGACCCTGCAGTGATCATCTGCAACAGCTTCTGAAGTGGTCATCTTTATTTAGTTGTCCTGTTCTTTCATCTTTTTATTGATGGCTAACACAAGACCCCAAGATCCATGAATTAGAACTAGAACTAACATGCAGTGAGTTAGAACTAATATGCAGTGTGTTAGAACTAACACAAGAGCCCAAGAGCCATGAATTAGAACTAGAACTAACACGCTATGAGTTAGAACTAACACGCGGTGAGTTAGAGCTAACACAAGAGCCCAAGAGCCATGAATTAGAACTAGAACTAACACGCTGTGAGTTAGAACTAACACGCAGTGAGTTAGAGCTAACACAAGAGCTCAAAATACATGAATTAGAACTAAAACTAACATGCAGTGAGTTAGAACAACACAAGAGCCCAAGAGCCATGAATTAAAACTAGAACTAACACGCGGTGAGTTAGAGCTAACACAAGAGTCCAAGAGCCATAAATTAGAACTAGAACTAACACGCGGTGAGTTAGAACTAACACAAGAGCCCAAGAGCCATGAATTAGAACTAGAACTAACACGCGGTGAGTTAGTTAGAATTAACACGCGGTGAGTTAGAACTAACACAAGAGCCCAAGAGTCATGAATTAGAACTAAAACTAACACGCGGTGAGTTAGAACTAACAAGAGTCCAAACAAACATCCACACTCCCTGGCCTCTCATCTCATTTTCCCATATCTTTCTCCAAAAAAATTAGAATTAAATCCCAAAAAATAAAAAAATATGCTCGCATAAGCAAGATAGCCTCCGCTCAATGGCTGCAGTCGCCGCCTGCAACGACCGCTTCATTTCCCTCGCGTTTCGATCACCCCCCAACCGCTCGCTTCTCCGTCGGCGAGGCGATGTTCAAACTCCGACGAGGCCCTTAGCGGCGTGCTCGGCGTCGTTTCCTTTCGAGGGGAGGGTTGGATGACACCGGAGATTGGGACATGTGTCACTGCTCTCATTTGTTGCTCTGCTTGTCTCGCGTTATCTTTTTCTTTCAATTAGATTACTTCAATTTTAAATTTGTGTGCACATGCACCTAAAGAGAATTAAAGAATTATAGTCGTATTAGTTTTTCTTTTTCCGTCAAGAAGCTATATAGTTGAATGCAAAGTTCTGGGGTAATGCCTTGCTAGTTGTAAATTTTGGTTTATCTTCTTGGATCCTTCTCTTTATTAGTAAAGGCTTAGTTGAACCCGAGAAAAATGATAATGTCTTTTAAGCTTTTCACAATTGTTGGGTTGGGTTGGGTTAAGAGAATGTGGAGACGGCGACGGCGAGGAGGGCCAGGACTAGGGCGACGAGCTTAAGAAAGCCATTGGTTTTAGAGAGAGAGAGAGAGAGAGAGAGAGAGAGAGAGAGAGAGAGAGAGGAGAGGAGATGAGATCTGGTGAGAGAGAGAGCGCTAGGATTTGAGGGATTGTGGAGAGGAATAAGGATATTTTGGAGATTTTAGCTTAGTTGACATGTAATAATTGTTAAACAATGACTGTAGGACAAAATGTCATTTTGAGGGGCTGAAACGCACCACGGGGGAAAGTTGAGGGGGTCAGCACATGAAGTTTTTGGGCTTTTGGAGCCTAAGACACATTTCCCCATATTATAGTAGTATATTATACTATAATATATTAATTAATATATGATATATATATATTATATTCAAAACATTTAATTCCCTTGAGTGGATAGGCAAAAAGTTGTCCACCAAACTTTTAGTGTCATTGATGTTGCCCTAGGGATCCATAAAAAGATATGCAAGAGGTTTTTTATTATATGATATAATGAGTGGCTAAAGTTTGGTGGACTATGCCACTTAAGCTTGATATACAGATCAAACATATAATATATATATATATAATAATATATATATATTAATATATCGTATATATATAGTATATAAGTATATATATCTATATATAAAAATAAGGTTTTTTTAGTCATGTAATATTCCCTACAAAATTTAATTTTTTAGACCATAAGTTGTTACTTGGCGCCGTAGTTAAGTATTTTACTTCCAATGAGCTTGTTTGCTTCAGGACTAAACCAAATCCAACCCATTGGGAGCCCTAGTGGACCAGTGGCTCACTAAATATGATTACTTTCGTAGTATGAGCTATCAATTTCTTCGCCCTTGAGAATGACTGTTCACTTTTTTTTTCTTTTTTAATAAGACCTTTTATTATTATTTTTGATAGATGAATTTAGTACGAACTTTTAAATGTCCACTTGAAGCTAGGGGGGAAATATTATTGCAGATATAACAATGGCTACCACTGTCACCATTTATTTGTGTTCTTGCTTCAATGAAGGCGAGAATTGGATTATGTTTTGCAACTTCTGTTTGTTCTTTAGCATATCGTTTGGTGTTGATGTTTTCATTTTTGCTTAATATTTTGATGGTGAAGCATACCTTTCTCTTCGTTTTTTCCCCTTTTGAAGAAAATGACAGCTTAAAAGATAATTTATTAGAGACTTCAATAACTTAGCAAAAGTTCAAAAAGAAAATCTCTTATCACCCAATCAATTTTAGTTTGCACATCTTTTCTAGTTGCGTATCTGACTCCGTTTTTTAGAGGTTTTCCCATCGAATTTTTTCACCACTAGACATGCTAGAAGGAGTAAATTACACGAAACCACCATAAACTTTCAGCTATGTGCCGTAAGCCCTCCATTAACTTCAAAAATCACACCAATGTTGTATCCGAATAAAGTTTTGGCCTACTCGATACAAATTATCTTAATTTGATATGTTATTTAAGTTCTTATACTATAAAGAATTATAGTGGATTTAGATAAGATCATATCTAGATAGTTTTCCTAATGGATGGAAACTGTTTTAAGAAGTTTTATTTTTTAAAAATTCTAATTATAACAGAAGGGTTCTAGCCTAGCCTATAAATATAGTTATAGTTCCTCCATTCGATTAAGGATTTTCGATTATTTCTAGTTTTGATCTAATTTTCTAGTTACAGATCGTTCTAGACAACAATGGCTGGAGGTATCTTTTAATTTAATTTATTTCTGCTATGTGCTCTGTATTTATTTAGTTTTTAAATTTTAACATGTGGTGTCAAAGCCAACTCCATCTATGTTGTTTAGTCTTTAAGATCTTGGATCATGTTGTTATTCGTTGTTCCTTTCTAGCCTATAAAGTCGTAGTATAATAAGCATGAGTCATGAAAAACCGAGATGAAGGCGATATTTATAACAAGTTCTTATCTTGTTAATTAGTTAATCTGTTCTTAAAGTTTAAGGCTCTGTTTGGCAAAACTAGCTGAAAGCTGCGAGATTATAGCTGAAAGCTGTCAAGCTAGCTGAAAGCTGTGAAATTATAGCTGAAAGCTGATAGCTGTGTAGCTAGCTGATTGACTAGAGCTGTTTGGCAAAAGAAGCTGTACAACTAGCTTAAATTTGTTAAATGACTAAAAAGGTCATGCAATATTATTGATATAAAATTAGAATTATTAGGGGCAAAAACGGAAGAAAAAATTGACAGCTCCTTCCCAAAGACAAACGCTACTTGAGATAGCTTTCCAAAAACTACTTGCAAAAGACACAATCTCCAAAATAATCCTCTCAAGACACAATCTCCAAAATAATCTTCTCCTATTTTTTGTCACCAAACAGCTCTACTAGCTTATTGACCAAGTCAATAAGACACAAGCTCTTAGATAAGACACTTTTTTTTGTTGCCAAACAGTGCCTAAGAAAACTAATGTTTGAGAAAACTTGCGTCTTTTGTTTGTTTCGTCTTTAGTGATTATCCTATTTGTACTTTTGACTGGCATAAAGTAAAGATATCATTCAAATTTTATAAAGATTGTCTATACCGAAATCAATTGAACTTCATGATTGTGTCCATGTTGACCAATGTTTATTTCTTTAGGCCATGTTAATTAATTCGGCCCGTTGAGATATTTGGATGGCCATATATTAAAGTTGTTATAAGATCTTACTAACCTAAAGGTGAGGGATTTGATATTGAGAAGATTTGGGAATGTGCACAACCTGCTCAGAGCTATTGCTAACTGTCACAGCAATGGAAAAATGAAAATTTCATCTGTATATAATGCTATCTCTCAATCTCCAGCATCTTCAGCAGCTGTACCCTGGGCGAAAACAGTTTGGGGTGGTTTGCATTATCCCAAGCATTCGATAATCCTATGGCTTGCTACTCTATCAAAGCTTCTGACAAAAGACAGATTATGTCGTATGGGTATATTGGGAATCAACCAGTGTGTGCTTTGTGCTGATTGTCAACCTGAATCTAGAGAACACATGTTCTTTGAATGTCGGTTTTCTTCATATGTTTGGAATAGTCTAATGGCATGGATGAAGTTTACTTGGAGATCCTGCTGCTGGAGTCAGGTAATGAGATGGTATAGCAACAATTTGAGGGGACTGGGATTCATGAAAAAGCTCAGGAGAATGATGTTATCTGGAACAGTTTATTGGATATGGAAGGAGAGGAATTTGAGGATTTTCCAACAAAAAATCCGCAACCCTGACCAGCTTATCAAGGAAATTAAGATTTCATTACTCCTGAAAGTTCTTAATGATGATGTTCCTGAATACTTAAGAGAAGAAGTAGCAAAGTTGTAAACTGTAGATAGTTTTCAGTATGTTGTTTGCCAGACAAAATAGTTCTGGTAGTTCTTGTTGCTCTTATATTTCAATATTTGGTGATGAATAAAATTTATTTCATTTACCAAAAAAAAGATCTTACTAACCTGCAATCCTTATTTGTGGTTCTGTCAACATGGTTGTTAATAAAGTTTTACATTAGGTTCCTTTAATAAAAGTTAAATGCTTTCGGTTTAATTATACAGATGCATTTTTGTTCATCGACTCAAGTTTTTATGTAGAATTTTTTTTATATATAACATTGATTTGCCATGCTACAGTGCATTTAGGAAAAAGAAAATATAGTTCTTTCTAAATTGAAAGTAATAAAGTTAAGTTATTTTCTTTTATAATTTTATCATGAAGCATGTGCAATATATGTATTCTACAGTTTGTTAATATTCTAGATTTATGATGTCTTGAAGTAATAACAATTATCGAATGATTTAAGAGTAGCCATAGCATCTTAGCTCATGAGGATAGTCAAATAAGGATTAATACACTTCATTAAGTTTTAATGACATCTAGTAACTCGCCCCATAGGGAAGTTATTGCTGTTTTGGATTAATTGGAATAAGATATTAAAAAATAATATTAAGAATAAATTTCTCCTAGGCCCATAGGTTGGAATATTTTATTTCTTGATATTATTTTTTATTAGTCTTATTAATAAAGCAAGAATAAATTCATGCGTGATGCTACCTCTGCCCGTAGGAAAGTTTAAACTTATTTTAGATCTATTATAAACTAATATTGGTTGTTTAGAACTCAAGTTTTATTTCATAGCACTAAAGTTTAAATTTATTTATTATTGCAGCTATTTCTACTACTTATGTTGTTCCAATACTTTATGAGGATAACTTTGATGATTGGAAAGACAAAATCCTTTTCTCATTAGGGTGTGTGGATCTGGACTTGACGCTTCGTGTGGATCAATCACATGATCTTACGAAGGAAAGTAAGCCGCATGAGAAATAAATATTTAAACAATGGGAAAGATCAAACCGACTGAGTTTGATGCATATTAAGTCTCATGTCAGTAAAAGCATCCAAGGCTCTATTCTAGATTGCCCTAAAGCCAAAGATTACTTGAAAGCCATTAAAGAACAATTTGTCAGCTCGGATAAAGCTTTGGCCAGCACCTTGATGAAAAAGCTTTCAAGTAAAATATTTAACCACTCTAAGAGTCTGCGTGAGTACATTATGGAAATGAGGGACACCGCTGCTCAACTCTAGTCCCTTGAGATATAAATTTCTGAGTCGTTCATAGTGCATTTTATTTTGAATTCTCTCCCTTCTGAATATAGGTCAATTAAAATTTCTTACAACACACATAAGGAAAAATGGTCTGTGAATGAATTGTTGACCATGTGTGTTCAGGAGGAAGAGAGACTAAAGCATGAGAAGCCTGAAAGTGCTCATTTGGCTACTCATAATAAAGAAAACACTGGGAAAAACAATCATGCTCAACAAAGAAAGAACAAGCAAAATGTGCCAATGAAGAAATATGGCGATAAGAATAAATGCTTCTTCTGCAAAAAGGCTGGGCATATGAAGAAAGATTATATTAAGTACAAAAAATTACTCATAAAGAAATGGCTTTCTTAACCTAAGGAAGCCGAAGAGAAATGAACAATGCATCTATTTAGGAAACCAGATGTGCTCACAAGTCAAGGCTATGTGAACCTTCAGATTGATTTTGAAGACGAGTTTTACATTGGATTTAGAAAATGTCTTTTATGTTCCAGAATTCTCTATTTTAATTTCAAAATTAGTTTCTGTTGGTTATGGTTTTCATTTTGAAGGAACATATTTTGATATTTTATTGAATAAAGTCCATATTATGATGGAACCCTAATTGATAATTTATATAAATTTGATCTAGATCACATGTTTGAATCGACTTATTTAAATATGCATGTTGATGTTGGCATAAAGCGGAATTTTATTAACGAGAACTCTTCTACCTTATGGCACAGGAGATTGTGACACATCTCATAGAGCGAATTAAGAGATTAGTAAATGATGGAGTTTTAAAAACTCTTGGTTTTTTTGATTTTGGTACTTGTGTTGATTGCATTAAGGGAAAGCAAACTAACAAGTCCACTAAAGGTGCTAAAAGGAGTGCTAGTGTTTTGGAAATCATACACATTGGTATCTGTAGACCTTTTACTACTCCTTGCCTAAATGGTCCGAGATATTTTATCTTATTTATTGATGACCATACCAGATATATGTATCTTTATCTCCTTTTTGACAAAGCAGAGGCATTAGATGCTATTTATTGATGACCATACCAGATATATGTATCTTTATCTCCTTTTTGACAAAGCAGAGGCATTAGATGCCTTCAAGAGCTATACCAGATATATGTATCTTTATCTCCTTTTTGACAAAGCAGAGGCATTAGATGCCTTCAAGAGCTATAAGGTCGAGATAGAAAAACAAAAGGATAAAAAGATTAAAATTGTAAGATCAGATAGAGGCGGAGAGTACTATGACAGGTACACTGAAAAGGGACAAATACCATGTTCATTTGTAAAATTCCTCAATGAAGAGGGCATCATTGCCCAATATACAATGCTCGGTACACCACAACAAAATGGTGTATCAGAAAGGAGGAATCACACGCTTATTGACATAGTGAGGAGCATGATTAGTAACTCTAATCTTCCTGAATCTCTTTGGAGCGAAGCCTTAAAAACTGTAGTGTATATTTTAAATAGGGTTCTATCTAAAATTGTTCTTAATACACTGTTTGAACTATAGTATGGATGGAAACCTAGTTTAAATCACTTGCACATATGGGGGTGTCTAATTGAAGTGAGGATTTATAATCCACACATAAAGAAACTTGATCCGACGATAATCAGTGGTTATTTTATTGGCTATCCAGTTAACTCCAAAGAATAACAGTTTTATTGTTCTTCATACTCTACTTGAGTAGTTGAAGTTAGAAATGCTAAATTTCTTGAGGATTATGAACCTAGTGGGAGTGCATTCCTCGTAGGATAGAATTTGAGGAAGCACATAAGGAAATCAAGTTGCATAAAGATAGAGATTTAGTTATTCTTCAAGGAAATCAAACAAATGACCTTGTCGAGCAACCAATTCAATAACAACCAGCTCACGAAATCAAAGTTCATAATGAAACTCCTATTGATGTAAATCAAGAGTTTGGATTAAGAAGGTCCTCAAGAGAAAGAAGGGTAGCTATTTCTAGTGATTATGTTGTATATCTTCAGGAGTCTGATTTTGATATCAGACCTAAAGATGATCTGCAAACGTTTTTACAAGCTGTGAAAGGAGATCAATCTACTCTTGGATAAGATGCTATGAAAGAAGAGATGGAATCTATGGCTAAAATTCAAGTCCGGTATCTCGTTGAATTACAAAAAGGTATTATGGCTATAGGCTGCAAATGGGTCTACAAGACCAAAAGAGGCACTTCTGGTAATGTTGAGCGATATAAGGCTAGACTTGTGGCTAAAGGTTTCACTCAAAAGGAAGGAATTGATTATCATGAAACACTCTCTCCAGTTTCTAAGAAGGATTCATTTAGGGTTATCATAGCTCTAATAGCTCATTTTGATATGGAGTTACATTAAATGGATGTGAAAACAACTTTTCTGAATGGGGATCTTGAGGAAGAAGTATACATGAGGTAATCAAAAGGAATTTGTGATGAGAAAGATAATTACTTACTTTGCAAGCTAAAGAAATCTATATATGGACTAAAACAAGCCTCATGTTAATGGTATAAAAAGTTTCACAATATTATTTCCTCATATGGATTTTCCGAGAACATTGTTGATCAATGTCTATATCTTAAGGTCAGTGAGAGCAAGGTTATATTTCTAGTCTTAGATGTGGATGATATTCTACTTGTAAGCAGCGACTTAGGTTTGTTACATGAGACAAAACAATTCCTCTCTAAAAATTTTAAAATAAAGGATTTAAGTTAAGATTCTTATGACATTGGGATAAAAATTCACAGAGAGAGGTCTAAAAGAACTTTAGGACCATCTCAAAGGGCCTACATTGAAAAAAGTATTAGAGAGATTCAAAATGAAAGATTGTGTGTCCATGTCAGCGTCTATAATCAAAGGGGATAAACTCAGTCAAGATCATTGTCTACAAAATGAACTAGAAAAGGAACAGATGAAGAACATACCTTATTCATCTGCCGTGGGTAGCTTGATGTATGCACAAGTTTTCACTCAACCTAACATCGGATTTGTAGTAAGATTATTGGGTCAATACTATGGTAATCCTGGTATGGAGCATTGGAGGGCTGCTAAAAGAATTATGAGATATCTGAAGAGAATTAAGGACTATGATTGACTTACTGTCATACTGGTCATTTGGAGGTTGTTGGTTATTCACATTTAGACTTTGGTGGATACGTAGATTCAAGAAAATCTACTTCATAATATGCCTTCCTTCTAGTAGGAGGTGCTATATCTTGGAGAAGTACTAAACAAACAATTGTTCCTTCATATACCACAGAAGCAGAGTTTATTGCGTGCTATGAAGCCACTACATAGGCATTATAGTTGAGAAACTTTATATTAGGTCTTAAAGTCGTCGATTCTATTGCAAGGCCTATGACGATCTATTGTGATAATTCAGCAGTTGTTTTCTTCTCCAAAAATAATAAAAATGGAAGCCGATGCATCTTAGTGTTAGAGAGAATGTGAAACAAAGTGTTGTGTGTTGGAAAATAGTGAATGAAAAATAAAGCCCATGTTTGAAGAAGCTCATGCATGCAAAATGAAAGAAAACAAAAACCAACTTGGGCCTAATCCATTTGAGATGGACTTGGTCATTGTTTGTTGTGAACGTCTATGAGTATAATCAGTGAGTAGTTGATGAATATTTCAACTCAGTTCGTTTTCTTCGCTGAACGTGGTGCTTTTCACAGGAGAAAAATCAGTAAGTGGTTTCTGATTTTTTTATTTAATTTTCCAACAATACCCTTGTATTAGCCTATAAATAGGAAGCCTCCCCTTCTTTTTTAATACATCGAAAATCGAAATCTCCTCTCTTTTCTTTCATTGCATAATTTTGAACGTGTTCTTCTCAAGTTTGGTTCGACGTAGCAGAGAAGTCGTGCTACTTATTCCACTTAGGCTTGTTGTATCCTGGGAGTCGGTTCTGACGTGTTCCTCGAGCATCCTAGAGGCCGGAAATTTGTTTTAAGGAGACTGTCATTGACAAACCTCAAGCTTCCATCAAGTTTGGTCTCTTCTCTTGTTTCATTTTCTTATCCCTGCTAAATTTTAATTTCCCGTGTTTCATTATTTTTTTTCTCATTCCTTTTAATGCCTCCGTTGTAGCATTTTAATGCCTCCGTCGTTAGTTAAAAGGATTTAAAATGATAGTCTTTTTATTCTTTGTGTGGTTATTTGTTAATTAATCCAAAAAGTTTGCGTCTATTTTTTTCATATCAAAGCTTCTGTTGTAGTTTTGATGCCTTCTAGTAACTTTGTTTTCTACAAGGTTAAGTCAACATTATTTTGGTGATATATATTCCTTTGTGTGAGCTTTTATTTTTTTCGAAATTTCCTTTTTAGTTATTTCTAATCCCTGTGTTGCATTAATCTTAAAGAGATTTCCTTTTTAACTAATCGCTATGGATTCAACCAATGACGAAACGCTTAAGGCTGTCGGGGATAATATGACTGCCAACGATTCTGCCATTGCCTAACATGTTGCTTCAAAAATGCCGATTATGGTCAATGAACCAATGGTTTCCGTTACTCATAGTGAGAAACCGAAAAAGTTCAATGGCATGAACTTTAAACGGTGGCACAAAAGATGTTGGTCTACCTAACAACTCTGGGCCTTACGAGGTTCTTGACGGAGAATGCTCTGGTGCTGCCTGAGGGCGAAACTGATGCACAGACTGTTAGCACTATTGAGGCTTGGAAGCACTCCGACTTCCTCTGCAAGAACTACATAATGAATATCTTGCATGATTCATTGTACGGAGTGTATGCTGCTTTCAAGAATTCTAAACAGCTGTGGGAATCACTAGACTGGAAGTACAAAGCTAAAATTGTCGGTACAAAGAAATTCATAGTCGGCTGGTTCCTAGACTACAAGATGGTGGATTCTAAATCCGTTATCTCTCAAGTCCAAGAGTTACAAGTGATTCTACACGAGATTCAAGCCGAAGGGATGGTATTGAGTGAGACCTTCCAAGTAGCTGCCATGATCAAGAAGCTACCCCCTGCATGGAAGGACTTTAAAAATTATCTCAAACAAAAGCGCAAGGAGATGACAATGGAGGATCTGATTGTGATCTGATTGTGAAGCTTCGAATTGAGGAGAACCATCGATCCAAAGGAAAGGCATCTGAGCATATGACCGCCAAGGCTAATGTGGTGGAGCATGGGCAAAACTTCAAAGCCAAAGGAAAGAAAGTGGTTGCAAATGCTGCAAACCCAAAACTGGGAACCAAAGGAGGAATCTCCAAGAATAAATTTGGGGGCAAGTGCTTCAACTATGGCAAGATGGGCCACAAATCGACCGAGTGCAGGCTTCCAAAGAGAAAAGAGGTCAACATGACTGAGGATACACTGGAAATCAAAATCTTCTCTCTTTTCTTTCATTGCATAATTTTGAGCGTGTTCTTCTCAAGTTTGGTTCGACGTAGCGGAGAAGTCATGCTACTTATTCTGCTTAGGCTTATTGTATCCTGGGAGGCAGTTCCGACGCGTTCCTCGAGCACCTCGGAGGCCGAAAATCTGCTTTAAGGAGACTGTTATTGACAGACCTCAAGCTTCCATCTAGTTTGGTCTCTTCTCTTGTTTTATTTTATTTTCCCTGCTAAATTTTAATTTGCCGTGTTTCATTATTTTTTTCTCATTCCTTTTAATGCCTCTGTTGTTAGTCTGACTTGGTCTTGTGTGACCAAATCAACGCTTCTCAAGTGGAGAGAAACGTGGGATATGGGGTTTGTTGAGAAAAAATCTCTCAGAGGCAGTTTGAGGGGGGTGGAGATGATGAGATTTTGGCCTATAAATAGTGGATTAATCTCCATGAGAAAACACAACGAAAAAAAAAAGAAAAAAGCAAACTCCTAACCTGTTACCGGAGCCTCCCTCAAAGATATCATCTTTTCTCTTCTCTGTGCTTCAAACACTGGTATCAGAGATCAGAGTTACGACGTCGACGACTGAAGGAGATCGGAGGCCATCGGTCGAGCTCGAGATCGAGAAATTTTTTTTTTGAGAAGAGTAGAGAGAAGCCTAAAGCCGAGTTTTCAACTTCTGCCCCTTGTTGAAGAAGAAGAAAAGGAAGCACTCATAGCCGGCCAGGTTCTCCACTGTAGCTTGTTTTCATAGCCGTTGTTCCTAGCATACTAGCCAAGTCTTGTCTTTTTTTTTTATTTCTCAAAGGCTACATCCTTTATTTTTCGGTCCTACATCATAGCCTCTCTAACCCATTTGATAACAGAAAGAAAGCTGGTTCTAGCCTACAACCTTTCACAGCCTACTTGCAAGTCTTGTCATAGTTCTTTTTTAACCTACTTATTGATAGACTACTCCTATCAAGTGTACTACCCACTTACCATCGGCCAGGCTCTCTCCCATCAAACTTGCATGAGTTCAAAGCCTTGTATATATCTGCATTAACATAAATTGGGCCTTCTTGTTGGGCCTTGAGTGCTGTGATTGTTTCTTTGCCCAGCTGTTCCAAGTTGATAATCTCCAATCCAGTCAGAAACGACGTCGAAACTTCGACAACAGATTCTTCGGTCAACACCACTAAGTAACGACCTCGCTTTAATTGGAGCTTCATTTCTCAACTCACAAGAACCAGGTTCATTTTAATTTATTTATTTATTTATCTAACTTTATTTTAGTATAATTGTCAAAATATCAACCTTACATATATTTTAAAATTAATTTTAGTTTTAGTTCTCTACCGAATGGCTAGTAAATTTGTTCTATCAGAACTAGGAAAAATTAACAAATTTAATGACAGTAATTATGATATGTGGCATAGAAAAATAGGATATGCTCTTATTCATGACAACATTGATGATATAATCGAAACCACTGCTCCAACCCTTACTGATAAATCAATACCTGAAGAAAAGAAAGGGTTTTAGCAGTGAAAGTCGAAAGACAAAAAGGCGAAAAGCCTTATGCTCATGTTCATGGAAGATAATTTAATCAAAGTTTTTGAAACTTATAAAACTTCCATGGACATGTGGAATGCGATAAAAGAAAAATACGACACTGCTTCTGAAGTTAACATTCAACTCCTCTTGCATAAGTATAATTTTTGTCGTATGCAAGAGGGAGATAATGTCGTAGAACATATAAATAAAATGATTATCATGGCTAAGGACTTATCCACTGCTGGGACCGAAATCCCGGAAAGAATGCAAGTGGCAACCATTTTAAATAGTCTTCCCCCTTCACTTGTTGTGGTTGCCACCATGTTAAGAATAAATCTTGCCATTAAGTCTGTCATTGATTTTCCTATGCACCTAGCGATAGAACAGGACTTAATAGTGTTGGTCTTCTTGTTTTGATGATGTTTAACAAACAATTTACATCTAATGTTGTTTGTCTAGTGTTTATGCTTTCCTATGTATTATAGACAAACAACAAGTTAGAGGTTGGATGGATTGTGTCATAACGATCATATCCAAAGGAGGTTGGCGGAATGTCGGTGAAGCTTATGCAATTCAAGTTCAAGATCCAAGTTCAAGCTTCATCCGCAAGTGTACCAAGTCGAGCTTATTGAAGATCAAGATCATAGCTTGGTTAATCTAGTTTAGGTTTTATATTATGTGTGTTAAGTACGTTAAGCTCAATATCTATACACACACATTTATTGGTTTCTTCGTATATATATATATATATATATATATATACATAAGTTTTGGTTTCTATTTTAGTTAGTTAAATGAAATCATGTTTTAGTGCATTATATGTGTATTTTGATAAAATACTACATTCATTGTTTATAGACTTCATAACAATAGTTTACATCTTTCTTCAAGTCTATAAAATCATTTTGTAAAGTTTCAAATGTTGGTTTAGCCAAAATATCAAAATTCACATGTTTACTTTTTCGTGTTTTGGACTATTTTGCAAAATGATGATATTTTTCATTTGGGAAGTACTTTTTTGAAACCAGTCATTGTAGCATGTTTATTATCATGTCTACAATCATTCCCCAAAGTTTTACATTTTTTGGAATTTATTTGATATTTTTAAACAGCGTTTTAAAATCAGATAAATAATTTTTCAGACCTGTCATATCTGTTTTCGGTCGACCGCACCGGTCGACCGAACCTGGGTTCATATTCTCACTGGGCGACAGAGAGTCTGTCGGTCGACCGGTCCGGTCGACCGATGAAAATTTTCGGTCGACCGACGAATTTTTCGGTCGACCGACGAGTGTTCCTTCAGTTTGCAACGGCTAGTTTTTTGACCGTTGCCTTGGGGCTGTTTTTTTGTCTTTTGCTCTGGTTTGTTGGCTGAGTTGTGAGAGGGTATAAATACCCCATTGTCTTCAACTCTCAAACCAATTAAGAAATGTTTTAAAAGAAAAGAAAAGTTTAAGCAAGGGTTTAGGGTTTTACTGTTTGTTTTGAGTTTGGGTTTCTGTTTACAAAGGAGGAAGTTTTCACTGCAGATTGAGGGATTCATTCTCAATCCCCTTCATCCTCTTCTTTGTGTTCTTAGAGAAGTTTTCTAACTCTTTTCTCTAGCAATTTCATTATTGATTTTCATATTCTTATTATTGCTAGTTTGTTAATTGAGTTAGATTTTATTTTACTCATTGTTACACACACCCACATTGAGCTTTTAGTATTTACATACATAGTATAGTTGGGTGGTGAGAGATTGTAACTTTGAGTTGTGCTTTCATTGTGTTCTCATCTATTGTAGAGAACAAATTTATATTTGTTACATTGTGAGTGTTGTAAGGTTTTCGGTGAGCTAGAAACCGAGTGTGTAGTGAGGTTTTCGGTGAGCTAGAAACCGAGTGTGAGGAGTGACGTTGATCGGTGAGCGTTGAAAACCGATACTGTGAGGTGTAAACGTTATTCGGGTGAACGTAGAAAACCCGGTTGATAGTGGATTTCTCCCCGGGAGTGGGGAGCGGAGACGTAGGACGGAAGGTCCGAACTCCGTGATCATATTGTGTGTTTGAATGTGCTTTGGCGTTTATTCTTATTTGTGCTCATTGCTCATTTCGTCATTGTCTCATTATTTATATGATCCACTATCTAGTTCATATTGTTTACCCTTGTGTTAGTTTACATATCCTTGTATATATCATATTGTATATCTCCTTGGTAGGATATATCATCTTGTGTTGTTTATATATCCTTGCACATACATTACCTATATCTCTTTGTTAGGATATATCTTGTTGTTCACATTGCTTATCCTAGCTCATATATCTTGTGGTATTTCATACTTGCTAGGATAACTTGTTAATTAGTTTTAATTGGCATAAAATCGGATTAGATTAGCATAAGACCCTAATCACCCCCCCCCCCCCGTCTAACAATTGGTATCAGAGCTTGGTGCTCTTTGATTTAAGGTCTAATCGCCTTGAGTTAAAGATCCAAGTTATCTTTTTTGTGCTAATCTGGTTTTGATTGCATTTGTATCTTGCTTGCATATTTTTTATGGATATGAATGATGCATCTTGTTTAGGCTATGATTCTAGTATTGCTCCTAAATTCAATGCTTTCCCCTATGCTCAATGGTGTTTTAGATTCAAATTATTTGTTCAATCTAAAAATATCAATTTATGAGAAATCATTGATTATGCATATATTGTGCCCACGTTGGAGAAATCCAAGTGGAGCAAACATGATAAAAAGATGTTTATTATGAACAAGCTTATGTTAGAATTTTTATTAAATGCATTTTATTCTTTTATGTCTAACAAGCTTGATTCTTTTAATAGTGCTTACACCTTATGGAAATTTATTGAAGCATATCAAGGGGACTTGGAGGCGATCCGACAAGCTTTGGAGGATCCGGCTTTAAGTTCATATGGAGCTTCATGCACACGTGCACTAGGCGATAGCCCTAGTGAGGTTTGCGAGTTCGAATCTATTAATGATTTACTTAATGATGAACTTGCTTATGCTAGTGATAAATTATTGCATGCCTACAAGAAATTATAAAATGATTTTATTAATTTACAAAGCAAGCATGAAAATTTAAAATCTGATCATGAGTCTTTAACTTCTAAGTTTGATATTATTTCTAATGAAAATATGATCCTTAAAGAAAACAATGAAAAATTAAAATCGGATCATGATTCTTTGCTTTCAAACTTTGCCAAGTTAACTCATGAAAAAGATAATACCATGTTAGAAGTAAAGAACATACAAAATGATACTGCTTCCTTTATAAATGGTTATTTATGTTCTACTTCTAAAAGTGCATATGTGCCTAAAAATGAAGACTTGAATCTTATGAAAAAATACATTTTATCTTTAGATTCAACTTTAAAATTATGCTTTGATAATCATAAGAAGCTTATGGACATGTGTGCCAAGACTAAGTCAAAATCATCTACTCATTATGCACACATATATAGCAAAATTTACAAATACTCTATTTGCGGCCGAAAAGGTCATTTATCTAAATTTTGTTATGATGCACACAAACATAAGAATTCTAATGCTCCTTGTGCATCTCATGTAGCTTCTTCATCTTGTACACTTACACATTCACATGTTCATTCTCACAAAGTTCATCATAAGCATGCTAGTGTGTTCAAGTGTGATCATTGTGATCGTTTTGGTCATTTGGCCGAATATTGTTTTGATTTGAAAAGAAAATCACGTTTGCCAAATGTATCAAGTAGACCACATGTTTTTAAATATGATGTTTGTGGTAGGTTTGGACATCTTGCTAAATTTTGTTTTGATTTGCAAAATGCTCCAAATTTGCAATTTGCTCCAAAAAGACCACCTTTATTTAATGATGTTTCTCATTTACAAAATAATTTTAAAAGAAAATCTTTATTTGCAAATGATTCCCTTGCACGAGCTAATGGTCCACAAAAACAAATGGATCTCTTTCATTGCACAAATTATAATCGGAAGGGTCATTTGAGTGATTATTACTTTGACCGTGTTAGTGCACTACATGTGCCCAAACGGGTTCATAACCCTAGGGCTTTGAGCTTAAAGGATAGGGGTCATGTCCCTAAATCTTTTGGTACCAAGAGTTCTTGGGTACCAAAACAAATTTGATTTTTTAAACCAAGAATTTTAATGTTCTTATTTTTCCCTTTTCTTGGTTTTGAAAATTTTGTTTTAAAATTTTTTTTGTTATGAAAACAATTTTCCTTTATCAAATCTTTTGTTTTCATGATTATTATTTTTGTTTTGATGAGAGGACTATGTTTATATAACCCTCCGGAATTATTGGGTGTTTATTCCCAAACATTGTTTACCGGGTGCTAAAAATGTTTATATGGGTTGTTACTAGCTCAAGAGCTAGATATGGTTGCCTCTCTTGATTTTTCTTAAATCAATGATGATTTGGTTTTATGGATTTTATTTGATTTATGACTTCATTTGGTTGATTTGATTTTCATTTGAAAACTCTTTGCATGATTCTCATATTCCTCTTCTTTTGATTTCATAAATCTTTTCATTTATATGATTCTTATATTTTTTTGTTAATGAGACACTTCTTTCATATTAACATTTTATATGTGTTCTCATTGTCTTTTTGTATGTGAGTGGTGTTTATCATATTTTTCCATTTATGCTTGCTCACATATGTTTGCCATGATATTCATTTTATATATTCTATATGGCATTTTGATAGGACCTATGCTTATTGATAGGGGGAGCTTTCGCTCTCTTATTCTTTTTGTCCCCTTTTTTTGATGTTGTCAAAGGGGGAGAAATATTGTGAGTATATTCTTTCTTGTTTATATGCATGATATATTATACTTTGTATATTCATTTTCTTTCATGCATATATCCATTTTGTAAATTGTTTGTCATCATCAAAAAGGGGGAGATTGTTGGCCTTCTTGTTTTGATGATGTTTAACAAACAATTTACATCTAATGTTGTTTGTCTAGTGTTTGTGCTTTCCTATGTATTATAGACAAACAACGAGTTAGAGGTTGGATGGATTGCGCCATAACGATCATATCCAAAGGAGGTTGGCGGAATGTCGGTGAAGCTTATGCAATTCAAGTTCAAGATCCAAGTTCAAGCTTCATCCGCAAGTGTACTAAGTCGAGCTTATTGAAGATCAAGATCATAGCTTGGGTAATCTAGTTTAGGTTTTATATTATGTGTGTTAAGTACGTTAAGCTCAATATCTATACACACACATTTATTGGTTTCTTCGTATATATATATATATATATATATATACATAAGTTTTGGTTTCTATGCATATATATAGTTATATATACATACATGTGTTTTGAGTTTTTATGATTATAAGTTGGTTTAGCCAAAATGTCAAAATTCACATGTTTACATTTTCATGTTTTGGCCTATTTTGTAAAATGATAATATTTTTCATTTGGGAAGTCTGTTTTGGAAACCAGTCATTATAGCATGTTTATTATCATGTCTACAATCATTCTCCAAAGTTTTACATTTTTTGAAATTTGTTTGATATTTTTAAATAGTGTTTTAAAATCAGAAAAACAGTTTTCAGCATTTCATTTTCATATATCAGTATGCGGTCGACCGCACCGGTCGACCGTACCTGTGTTCATTCATCAGTGGGTAGCACAGAGTTTGTCGGTCAACCGTCGCGGTCGACCGAGAGCTCGAGACTTCCCATGGTCGACCGCACCGGTCGACCGAAGAAGTATCTGCTCGTTTTCTCAGTTTGGGATCTGGATCGTGGTCGACCGCGAATTTTTTCGGTCGACCACCGCACTGTCAACTCAGAACCCAACGACTATTTTTTAGAGCCGTTGCAGAGTGGTTTTTTGGTCTTTTTCTTGGCTCTCTCTTACCTTTGGGGTTTCATATAAATACCCCCTTACCTCAGTTTTTATAAGAACCCAAGAGAATGTTTTAAAGAGTTTTAAAAAGAGTTTAAGCTTGTTTAAGGGTTTGGTTTAAAGCTGTTTTGGTTTTTACAAGTGGAGGAGATTATCTTCTTGTTTGGGCTTCAATCTCCATCTCTCCATCTTGTCATCTATTGAGAAGTTTTCTAAACTCTACTCTGGCTTTTGTTTATTAATTATTTGTTAATTATCATTTCTATTAAAGCTAGTTTTATATTGAGTTTAGATTTGATTTTATCTCATTGTTACACACACCCAATTGAGCTTATTGTATTTGCATACATAGTATATTAGGGTTGTGAGAGATTATAACATTGAGTTGTGCTTAATTGAGTTCTCATCTATTGTAGAGAACAAATTTATATTTGTTACATTGTGAGTGTTGTAAGGTTTTCGGTGAGCTAGAAAACCTAGTGTGTTGTGAAGTTTTCGGTGAACTAGAAAACCGAGTGTGAGGAGTGACGTTGATCAGTGAGCGTTGAAAACCGACACTATGAGGTGTAAACGTTATTCGGGTGAGCGTAGAAAACCCGGTCGTGATAGTGGATTTTTCCCCGGGAGTGGGGACCGAAGACGTAGGACGGAAGGTCTGAACTCCGTTATCATATTGTGTGTTTGAATGTGCTTTGGCGTTTATTCTTATTTATGCTTATTGCTCATTTCACCATTGTCTCATTATTTATATGATCCACTGTCTAGTTCATATTGTTTACCCTTGTGTTAGTTTACATATCCTTGCATATATCATATTGTATATCTCCTTGGTAAGATATATCATCTTGTGTTATTTATATATCCTTGCACATACATTACCTATATCTCTTTGTTAGGATATATCTTGTTGTTCACATTGCTTATCCTAGCTCATATATCTTGTGGTATTTCATACTTACTAGGATAACTTGTTAATTAGTTTTAATTGGCATAAAATTGGATTAGATTAGCATAAGACCCTAATCACCCCCGCTCTAGGGGTCTAACAAATAGCCAGTAGGAAGGAACCAGAACTGAATATGGTGCAGCAGGAGCTGAATTATGTCTGCCAGAGGCATAATGCTGGAAGCTATAAAAACCCTGGTTCTAGTAAACCACAACCGCGAGGACCGAAGTCACAGCAATTCAAGAGAAAAAAGTACCCCGTGGAGCCTACTACAATTGTGGAAAGTTCAGGTATTTCAAGCCTAATTGCCCACAAGGTGAAAAGCAGGAGAATAAGAGAGACTATAAGCATCCAGAACAAGGGGGTACTAACAAAAGAGAATTCGTCAGTGTGACAGAATGTAATGCTGTGATGACGGATATCAGTGGTTGGTGGATCGACTCCGGTGCAACTAGGCATATCGCAAAGGACAAGAAATGAGTCAGAATTCTCCGAGCTTAAGAAAGGAGAACAGAGAATCTATATGGGAAATAATACCTATCTCGATGTAGAATGTATTGTTTCATATAGATTGGATCTTGGGGACAATATTCTTGTCATCAAAGATGTGTTCTATGCGCCAGGAATTCGGCGTAATCTGACCTCTGTTCCCAGCTTGATGAAGAAAGGACTGGAAGTTAGGTTCTATAATAACAGGGTTTCTATAGGCAAGAATAATAAAGTGTATACTATGGGAAAATATGTGTCCGAGCATGAATTATGCATTCTTCCAGTAGTTTGTAATAATTATGATAATGAAATTTAGAATTTGAACTACTTGTCCTGTTATATTTCTGAGTCTGAATTGTGGCATTCTAGATTTGGACATGTTAGTATTTCAAAAATGAAAGAAATTATTAAAATAAACTTG
Organism: Asparagus officinalis; assembly: GCF_001876935.1. Lineage (NCBI taxonomy): Eukaryota > Viridiplantae > Streptophyta > Magnoliopsida > Asparagales > Asparagaceae > Asparagus > Asparagus officinalis. The sequence continues at coordinate 107,640,353 of NC_033798.1, read as the reverse complement.
CTTCCTACACTATCTAATGTTCAATTGCCACCATGTGAACATTGTTTAACTGGTAAAATGACTAGAAAACCTTTTATTGGCGGACAGAGAGCTAATGAACTTTTAGGGTTGATACACTCGGATATTTGTGGTCCCCTAAGTGTCAAAAGTCATAGTAATAAAGAATATTTCATTACTTTTATAGATGATTATTCCAAGTTTGCACACGTCTATCTTATATCCAGAAAATTAGAAGCTTTTGACTGCTTTAAGAGATATAAGACAGAAGTTGAAAACCAACTTGGATTGAAAATCAAAATTCTGAGAACTGATAGAGGTGGAGAATATAATTCTAAAGAATTTGAGAGTTATTGTATTCAGCATGGAATTAAAAGGCATACAACAATGCCATATACGCCACAACAGAATGGTGTTACTGAAAAAAAAACAGAACATTACTTAATATAGTTAGATGCATGTTGTCTCATTCTGGTCTCTCTAAAAACTTTTGGGGAGAAGCATTGTTAACTGTAAACTATATTTTAAATAGAATTCCCACCAAATCAGTAGTATCTATACCTTATGAATTATGGAATGGGAGGAAACCTAATTTGAGTCATCTCAGGAAGTGTGGATCTATAGCCCATGTTCTCATTCCATGTCAACTTAGAGATAAGTTGGATTTTAAAACAATAAAGTGTAGATTCATAGGATATTCAGAAAAGTCAAAAGGTTATAAGTTCTACAATAAAGAAAAAGGAGTCATTGAAAGAAGAGATGTTACATTTCTAGAGAATCTAGAGGAAGAGGAACAAGTTCGAGAGGAAACAGAACCTCTAACTATAATAAATGATGATTATTACAGTGTTATTCCCACTAATGACCCTGATATTGTGAATGAACCTAACCTTAAAAATGATAAAATACCTATGAAAAATAATGTGCCTAACCAACCGGTTGTAGGAAACAAAAGGCCAATAACACAACCTTCATGGATGGATGATTACTATTTGTATTCATGTGAGTCATCATGTTTCTCGATAGATACAAATATAGAAGAACAAGATCCCTTAACCTTTTTTGATGCGATGAAATCGCATGAATCAGCTTCATGGCTAGAATCTATGAGAAAAAAATTTGATTCCATAGAAAAGAATAAGGTATGGGAGTTATATGATCAACCAGAAAATAGAAAAGCCATAGGATGCAAATGGGTGCTCAAAAAGAAATATCGTGTTGATGGATCTATTGATAAATTCAAAGCACGGTTAGTTGCCAAAAATTATAACCAGAAGACAGGAATAGATTTTCAGGAGATGTATTCTCCTGTAGCTAAATTTGCATCCATTAGAATTATTTTGGCTATTGTTGCATATGTAGATATGGAGTTATTCCAAATGGATGTTAAAACTGCATTCCTTAACGGAGAGTTGAAGGAAGCAATATATATGCAACAACCTGAAGGTTTTCAGCTGAAAGAATAAGAACATAAAGTTTACAAATTAATAAAATCTCTATATGGTTTAAAACAGTCTTCTAGACAATGGTATCTCAAATTTCATGATGAAGTTACTAAATTTGGTTTTATTCAAAATAAATTAGATAATTGTGTATATTGTAGACGGTAAAAAATACCTCTATGGGTCTACAGGAAATTTGCCTACGAGAAGAGTTCGCACGCCCAATTCTCTGGCACGGACCTAAACCGCGTAGACGTCGACTATACTCAGGTCCAGGTTCGCCTAACGGTCGACTCGCCAGCATGAGTCAGGGTCGATCAGGATGGCGGAAATTCGCTCTTCGCTCAACTCGCCTGCCCGAGTTCGGAGTCGAATCCGCCAGCAAGCCCCAAAACCGTCAGTACAGCTGGGTATCCACTACCCCACGTGCTGAGATGGACCTTCCCATCCCTCTCGACCCGAAGGGAGAGAGAGCACAGTACCCCAGGACCGTCAAACGGCCGCTCGCAGTGCGCACAGCGCGAGGGGACTGGACAGGTGTCGAGTCAACCTGAGTATTCATAAATACGACTCATCTCGGTTGTCTGAGTCTGGAGGTAGATCCGCTGTCTGAGCCAAGAGCTGGATCCGCCGGCACTCGGCAAGCTGGCTAGACCCACTCGAGTACTGTGTACCTACTTCACCGCCTCTCCTGGTCGGAAAGGAGAAAGCATCGTGCTCAAAGCACGCCGGGCGATCACGCACAGTACAAGTGATCGGACAGACCCTTCATCGATCTGCGAACTCATAAATGCGGTTCATTAATGCTGGTCAAATCCACTCGGATAGCAGTCGGTTTTTGCCTCACATACTAGAATGGGCCTTCCCATCGTAGGTGACAGGACATAGAACACAATCCCTGGAATGACCGTTCATGGTATCGAGGAACGGCGAGACGTCTCTGAAGAGGATGTGGTCACATCCCACAATTCAAGGAGAAGTCAAGCTGTCCTTCTTTCATTTAAAAACCCCTTCCAGCACGATGGAAGAGAGGTCGCAAAACTTGGAGAAAAAAGAGTTGAGACCAAGCTGTTAGCAAATCCTTGCATTACAGCACTGCTGCCTAGTTCCGAGCTCCGATCGCCGACGAACTAAGCAGACCCGAACTCCATTGCCCCGAGCTTCTACTGCGAACTGAAGCTCTCCAGCAACCTCATTCAAACGGTCCAAGGGAAGCAGACTCGACCCGAGCATCGAGCGAAGCGTCCTATAGCCACCTAAAGTCCCCACACAAAACAAAGAGGGCCTTCCCTCTGCTTCTGTTGTAAACATTTGATTTGTTAGTTTGTAATAAGCTTTCTTATAAATACAAACGAAACTCCTTTCTTCGGAAGAATCAAATTTTCACCCTACAGAAGATGGCGACCACAGTGGGAGCAGCTGTTTCATCGAGTGAAATGGTGGTGGCTCAGTTTGATGAGGTTACTATCGGGACGACAGTAGAGTCCCTCGAAATCGAGTTCGACCAGGCCAAGTACGAAGAATACTTGTCCTCCTCCTCCTCGGGTGGCAATGCGTCCCGCAAACGCCACAGAGCTGTGCGCCGAGGCCGACCTCAGACGGTCAAAGCCTCCGCACCCGAGGGTTCCAACCGAGTCTCATCGGAGGAGCCCACTCCCTCGCGATCGATCAAGGCCAAGCCAGAGATCGAGCGCAAGAGGCAAGGGTCTGCCAGATGGATCGCCAAGCGGTCCACACAGACACCTACCTCGGAGGAAGCGCCGGTTCACTCCGGCACAAACCGCAATGCCACAACCCACGGTGACGTTCTCCCCGCTGGGAGAACTAACCAACAGCGACGGCAAACACCCGTCAGACAGGGGGTCCAAACCTCCATTTCTCATAATGGCCTGAACCATCACACAGGCCCGAGAAACACTAGACGGGAAGGCAAGCTGCCCGACCTCAGAAGGCCCTCCAAATCAGGAGCGTCAACCGAGGACAGCAGAGCCATCCGCTCAGGAGGACTTCGCTTCTCAGGTCATATCCCTGATGCGAACAAACCACACCGAGCATACGAGCTTACCCAAGTAGGCGAATCCTCGAAGGCTGGCGAGCCTCGCCATAATCATTTGGCGGATAAACGTAAAGGAAAGGAAATAGGCGGTTCCTCCCGAACCCGCTCTTCTAAACACGGGGTCGAAACTCGCCCACATACTGGAATTCGCTCAAACGCGAAGACTCGCCAGTCAAGGCGAGATCGCCTGACTCCAACACCAAGGCGTTCCACCCAACACGCGCCAGAGAGAGCGCCCAAAAATCTCTCGTCAGCTCACCAGAGCGACTCTTCTGAGGCCCGGGGTTGTCACCAACCACCCGTAGAAGACCTCAGAGAATTCTTGACTCGCAAACGCACTATTCACGAGGCGAATCCTCAGTGTCATTGCGAGAGACTCATCCACACGGTCCTCGCCGACTGCCAATGCGTTGGAACGGCGAAACCTTCGGTATTTGAGAGGCTTTCTCAACAGGCCTCTCGACCGAGGCCCTCCCGTCGAAGGCGCCGTCACCAGAAAAGACGCGCTGCTGACGACCTGGAACTCTCATCCGCCACAGTCAACATGACGGATAAAGGGAAGGCGGTACTCTCCGACTCGCCAGACTCGGACTCCGTCTTAAGACCTAACACCCGGTCTGCCCGACGCCGGCAGGAAGGCATATTCCAGCGAACCCGTAGTCGCCGGGGGGTAAGTATTGGGTTTGACTATTCCACCCTAATACCTCCCTCCTGCGGCGAAGATGAGGTTCATTCGGCGGCGGCCACATCCCAGACCTCGCGCTCAAGTCAAGACGCGCAGGCGAGGGCGCACATGACCGATACCAACCACGAGCAGACAATGGCTCAAAAGTTGGAGGCACAGCAGGCGACCATCGACTCTCTAAGAGAGATGATGGAGCAACTGCTGAGCAAGAAGAAAAAGAAGGGAACCCAACGTCCCTTGCCCCGGCAGACTAGGGATAAAGAATGGGTACCACCTCACCGTCCAGCGGCTGAGACGGAGGATGATCGACAATCCGATTACTCCTCCAAAACATCGATAGGAACGTCGCACACCGCGGATAGCACCCGTGACAAAAGATTCGACGAGTTCCAGGACCAACTGAACGCGCTGAAGCTTCAGCAAAACATGAACAAGCTGGGGGTGGTACGTCCCTACCCTATCGAATGGGACACGGTCCCATACCCAGTGAAGTTCAAGCCAATCAGTTTGGTGCAGTTCGATGGCAAGGGGTCACCCTCGCAACATATCTATTACTTCATGGCGCAGACCGGATTCCTCACCGGGAACGACGCCATTCTCACCCGACTATTCATAGGTACCCTCAAGGGGGTGGCCTTTGAGTGGTTCCGCAAACTGGAGCCTGGCTCCATCAAGGCATGGGCCGACGTCGAAAAGCTCTTCCTCGCCCGCTTCTTCGACGACGACACGGAAGTGTCAATGGCCACTCTCCTCGCTGAGAAGCAGCGTAAGTCGGAGTCAGTTAACGACTTCGTAAAGAGATTTCGAAATCGATCAGTCCACTGTCGGGACCAAGTTTCCGAGGCGACACTGATTGAGATGTGCCGCAACAATCTGTCAATCCACATCCTGTCCAAAATAGGGGCAGTTGAAACCCGAACTTGGAAGGAACTTGTCCGCCAGGGCGAGCAAGTTGAAAATATGATCAAGAGGCTGGAGGCCGAAGAGCCACAGTCCAAAAAGGGAGCAGCAGAACCAGCGGCGCCAAAGAACCCTCCTCGATCGAAGGGAAAAGAGGCTATGGCCGTAGACTCTGCCGCGGCGCCAAAGTTCGTTCAAAAGCCGAAACCCAGGCAATTTGAACCACGCCCCCAGCGGCAATATGATTTCAAAGAAGACCAGGTAGTGGCGACTCTCGACACTCTACTCAAGAGTGGGCGAATTAAGTTGCCAGAAGCCGCCAAACCGGAGGAGGCGGACAAAACCGGTGACCCAAGTTACTGTGCATATCACAGATTCCTTGGGCATCACACAACCAAGTGCTACGTCCTCAAGGACAAACTCCAGGCCCTCTACGACGCGGGGGTCTTGAAGAAAGAGAAGGTCCAAAAGCAGGTGACGGCGAACATGGTCACTTTGAGCTTTGGGACGGGTCTCCCGGAGGTTCAAGCTCCGGCGGGGATAATTCCTATCCCCAAGGCGGTTTTGAAGATCACTAACGACGATCCTCACAACCAGCGGGAGAAGGGTTTGGTTCCACAAACTCTGCCATCAGGGCAAGTGATGTGGGTCCATCCGGACCTCCTCGACGACGAGCAGTGGACCGCACAGCCTTCCAAGGAGGCTAAGAGGAAATATTGCAACGTTGTCACCGCCATCCTGGATACAGACGACGCGGCGATGACTGCCTTAACCGACTCTGAAGAAGACACCAACGTCTTCGCCACGAGAGCCGGAAAGGAGTTTGCAAAACAATATCCCGCGAGGACGGAAAACCCAGCAGGACCTCCCGCGAGGCCGGCCGCAGCAGTCCCTCCCAATCCAGATGAGCCAAGTTCAAGCCGCCAGCCTTACCGGTTCAACGTGCTCGCGCAATTGAAAAGCATACCCGCGCGAATCACCGTGTACGACCTCCTCCGGTTGTCTAGGCCTACCCGGGAAGCCCTACAAGAGGCGTTGGCTGACGCAGAGGCGTTCTCGACCCATTTCTCAAAAGAAACGGAGATCGAACAGGGCTGTACAACTTGCTGCCAAGTCTCAGAGAGACAGATCCCCTGCATCACTTTCACCCCCGAGGACATGCTCATCAAGAACACGTCCCATGACCGGCCGCTGTACTTCACAGGATACGTCGGCTCGGCGAAAGTGGATCGGATCCAGGTTGACCCGGGGTCCGCACTGAGCATCGTGCCCCTGAAGCTAATCAAACATTTGGGGATACCGTCGAAGCGCCTAGCCTCGACCTCGACTACCATCTTCGGCTTCAACGCCACAGGGACTCGGCCACTCGGCAAAATCCGCCTGAAATGTCGGATAGGCGACATGAAGACGGAGGTGACGTGCTACGTTATCGATGCTGAACCCTCCTACAACATACTCCTGGGGCGTCCGTGGATTCATGGCAACCGGATCGTTCCATCCACGCTACACCAGTGTTTGAAGTACGTGGACGACTACGAGCGGGTAAGAACGGTAGTGGCCGACAAACACCCCTTTAAGGGCGTCGAGAACTACTTCGCGGATTCTCTGCTATACCAGGACCCCGACCAGCCACCGGTGGAAGAACTAGAAAGTGGCAATGAGGCGGATAGCGAACCTGAATACGGTGACAGCTTAATTCTGAACGACTTTGAGTCGATTGTAATTGGTTATGAGAGTCACCATGTAACTAACGCCGTTCAGGCAGAGAAGCTTATCATGAATGAGAAATCCGACCTTGCTTATTTGTCGTCTTGCTCCTCGTCCGAAGACGACGCACCTAATAACTCATGGTCGACACTCTACAGTGAGTCTTCTCTACACTTGCCGGTATGTTCGTCATACATCTTCAAGACGCGGCCGATCGAGCCATCGCGAGCTGTATTCGTCGTGCCAGCACGGAAGAGGTATCGAAAAGACATCATCTTCGGTCGAATCGATCGCCCCCTACGCACGCTATGGGACGAATCTGAGGACGAAGACCCAGCGCCCCAGTTCTCGCAATACAGTCGAGTGGCGAAACGCATAATGAGCAACATGGGGTACGACCTCACTCGCTTGGAGGGCCTGAATTACGGCCGAGGACGCAAGACGGTCATCAAACCATCCTACGTCCCCAAAGGGAAGCCCTCAAATTACTTCAACAGGACTAGGAGAGGCTTAGGCTACTCCTCCTCCTCATCGGAGTGTTGTTTTTACGTCGACGAGGATTCCGATTACGCATGTTCAGGAGATCAGTCGTCAACAACCTCGGCCTGGGACTCCGACGTTAGCGTAAGGGATCTGTTCGATGGCCTTACAGTCAACATGGCTACAGTAGACCCCGCCGGAATGGCAGAGGACGAACGACTTCCACTTTACGACGAGACATGGGATCGCCATGTTAGCGCCCAGTGGAACAGTCGCTTCGAACAGCGCGAACCACCAACTGAAGACGAAGTCCTCCAGGTGAACATGGGTACCGAGGCGAATCCCAAACCCATATTCATCAGCGGCAGTCTGCCTCCTCAAGAAAAAGAGGATCTCATCGCCCTCGTACGGGAATACATTGACGTCTTCGCCTGGAATTACGAGGATATGCCTGGCCTGGATCCGCGGGTCGCCACGCATCGCCTCAACATCAACCCTGACGCCAAGCCAGTCAAACAACAGCAGAGGCGGTTTCGCCCCCAAATCATGGAGGCGATCGAATCTGAAGTAAAGAAGCTGATCGAATCCGGCTTCATCAGAGAGGAGCAACACCCCGACTGGGTGGCGAATATTGTTCCAGTCTTGAAGAAGAACGGCAAGATCCGCATCTGCATCGACTTTAGGAACCTCAACGCCGCGTGCCCTAAAGACGAATTCCCTCTGCCCATCACGGATGTCATCATTGACAATACGTGCGGATTCGAGAGGATGTCCTTCATGGACGGCTTCTCGGGGTACAACCAAATCAAAATGCACCCCGAAGACGAGAAGCACACTGCATTCAGGACCCCCATGGGGGTGTACTGCTATACCGTCATGCCGTTCGGACTCAAGAACGCTGGCGCAACCTACCAACGAGCCATGAGCATGATCTTTCGAGATCATTTGCGAAAGACGGTCGAATGCTATGTGGACGACTTGGTCGTGAAGAGTCGCCATAAGGAGGATCACCTCCAAGACTTGAAGGCTATGTTCGAACTCATGAGGACTCATCAGCTCAAGATGAATCCTACCAAGTCATTCTTGGGAATGTCTAGCGGTAAATTCCTCGGTTTCGTCGTCACGACGAAAGGGATCCGAATTGATCCAGACAAGGTGCGAGCTATTCAAGAGCTCCAACCACCCCGAAATCTTAAAGAGCTGAGAGGCCTTCAAGGACGACTGGCTTATATCCGAAGATTCATCTCGAATCTCTCGGGCAAGTGCCAACCCTTCTCTAAGCTGATGAAGAAAGGTACCTCCTTCGTCTGGGATGAGCCATGCCAAAAGGCTTTTGAGGAGATCAAAGCTTATCTCTCAAATCCGCCTGTCCTTGCGGCGCCAATCTCAGGAAGGCCATTCCTCATATACATACGGGCTATGGAACATTCTCTGGGTGCCCTCTTGGCTCAGAACGATGATGCAGGCCACGAGCAGGGCATCTACTACCTGAGCAGAACCTTGCAGGGCGCCGAGCAACGGTACCCAATGGTCGAGAAGGAATGCCTAGCCTTGGTGTTCGCTATCCAAAAGATGCGGCACTACTTGGTTGGCCAAACCATCCATGTCATCTCCCGGATGAATCCCATTCGGGTCTTCATGACACAACCCGCAGCGCTAAACTGGCGCCTGGCCAGGTGGGCACTTCTGCTCTCTCAATACGACATTCATTTCATGCCGCAGAAATCGGTCAAGGGACAAGCCATCTGCGATCTCATGGCTAGTCACCCGCTGGGGGAGAAGACCGATCTATTCGAAGATCTGCCGGATGAACCTCCCGAAGCCAATATGACTTCGTCGCCGGAGGTGTGGCAGATGTTCTTCGACGGTGCGTCCCGCGCAGGCGCGAGCGGCTCTATTTCTGCAGGAGTGGGAGTGGCCCTCACCTCCCCGCATGGTCACGTGTTTCCCCGGGCCTTTTCCTTGACGGAACCATGTACCAACAACGTAGCCGAGTACAACGCGTTGCTCATAGGGCTCGAGTTAGCCAAAGAGCTCGGGATAAAGCATCTGGAGGCTTATGGCGATTCGCAACTCATTGTCAAACAAATGACTGGCGAATACGAAGTCAGGAATGAAGATCTTATCCCGCTCCACCGAGCAGCGGTCAGACTAGTGGAGTCATTCGAGAGCTTCCGTATTGAGCACGTGCTCCGTTCAAAGAACACCCATGCGGATGCTCTCGCATCCTTGGCAGCTAACTTAGCCCAGCCTCCTGGAACGACCCAAAAGGTCGCTGTCGCCAGCCGAAAACTCTTTCGACCCAGAGACGTCCCAGAGGCAAACGCCACTCATCAAGCCTCGGGTCAGCCAGATCAGGAAGACTGGCGTCTCCCGATCATCGATTATGTCCTATACGGCATGTTGCCTGAGGATTCGAAGGAACGAGAGTCTATCCGGCGACGTGCCTCGCGATTCTACTACGATTCAACCACTAAAACGTTGTATCGCAGGTCATATGACGGCTTGCTACTTCGCTGCCTTTCAAAAGCAGAGGCGCAAGAAGCCGTACGCGAAGCACATGACGGCGTGTGCGGAGCTCATCAGCCCGGACCCAAGCTTTGGGATCGCTTACGTAGGATGGGCTACTTCTGGCCTGGGATGGTTACTGATGCAGTCGCTTATGCTAAGCGATGTTACGAATGCCAGATCCACGCCAACTACATGCACCAGCCTCCTGAGGATCTACATCCGACGAGGGCATCTTGGCCCTTCGAGGCATGGGGGATGGACATAGTCGGGCCAATTTCTCCACCATCGGCGAGAGGCCATCGCTTCATCCTCGCGATCACCGACTATTTCTCTAAATGGGCAGAAGCCATCCCCTTAAGAGAAGTCAAGACTAGCGACGTGATTAAGTTCATTAAGCACCATGTCATATACCGATACGGCGTACCCCGGCGTATCATTCACGACAACGGCACGCAATTCGTTAGCCATGCCTTCACCCGGTTCTGCGACAAACTCCGGATACAGAACCTCTCGTCCACGGCCTACAACCCTTCAGCGAATGGTTTGGCCGAAGCTTTCAACAAGACGATCATCAAGATCTTGACCAAGCTGACTTCCACTAGCAAGCGCGACTGGAATGAAAAGCTAGGCGAAAGCCTGTGGGCATATCGCACGACGGTTCGCACACCGACTGGCACTACGCCCTACTCGTTGGTATACGGCTGCGAAGCTGTATTGCCGTTAGAGATTCAGATTCCATCCCTCCGCGTCGCCTTATCAACAGGAATGACAGCCGAGGAGAATCACCGGCTTCGACTCGCAGAACTCGAAGCGCTGGACGACAGGCGACTGGAAGCTCAGCAGCACATCGAGTTTTACCAAGCTCGGATGGCCAGGAGCTTCGACAAGAAAGTCAAGCGCCGAGCCTTCAAAGAAGGAGAGCTCGTCCTATCCGTCCGTAGACCAATGATCCTCACTTCCAAGAAGAAGGGGAAATTCCAGTCCAAATGGGAAGGGCCATTCGTAGTAGAGACAGTCTACTCGAACGGCGCCTATCGCCTCGTCAAACCGAACGGCGATAAAATCATGATGCCCATCAACGGCAAGTATCTGAAGAAGTACTACCCATAGTGCTCCTTCACAAACTCCCACGAGTGCAAGAGTCTAAACTGGCCCTCAGCGCCCTCCAACTGGTACATGAGGCTAAACTGCTCCTACTTTACCCGTTCGGGCGAAAGCCTCTGACGGAATCCAATTCGCCTATCTTCTCCAATGAGATGGCGGATCCACTAAAGTCGTTCATATCACGACAAATCCATCCAATTCGCCTATCTTCTCCAATGAGATGGCGGATCCACTAAAGTCGTTCCAATCACGACATCCCCCGTCAAGTTAACATTAAACCTCTGACAAAATCAACTTACCAATCCTCTTCTAAAGGATGGTGGGTCCTCAAAGTCGTTCCAATCACGACATTCCCCGTCAAGTTAACATTAAACCTCTGACAAAATCAACTTACCAATCCTCTTCTAAAGGATGGTGGGTCCTCAAAGTCGTTCCAATCACGACATTCCCCGTCAAGTTAACATTAAACCTCTGACAAAATCAACTTACCAATCCTCTTCTAAAGGATGGTGGGTCCTCAAAGTCGTTCCAATCACGACATTCCCCGTCAAGTTAACATTAAACCTCTGACAAAATCAACTTACCAATCCTCTTCTAAAGGATGGTGGGTCCTCAAAGTCGTTCCAATCACGACATTCCCCGTCAAGTTAACATTAAACCTCTGACAAAATCAACTTACCAATCCTCTTCTAAAGGATGGTGGGTCCTCAAAGTCGTTCCAATCACGACATTCCCCGTCAAGTTAACATTAAACCTCTGACAAAATCAACTTACCAATCCTCTTCTAAAGGATGGTGGGTCCTCAAAGTCGTTCCAATCACGACATTCCCCGTCAAGTTAACATCAAACCTCTGACAAAATCCGCTTACCACTCTTATTCTGAGAAATGGTAGCCTCCCCCCACGGTCGCTCCAATCGCGACAAGATCCCATCAAGTTAATGATCACCTCTGATGGTTGGCGCCGTTATTCTTACGAATAGCATAGCCTAAGTAATAGCCTACCATGCGACGTGCTATTACTTCTGTCAATAGTCACACTCCTACGTCCCTGAACTATTTGACCTATTCCAGATGTCCTAACTCTTGCCAAGACACCCCTCGGGTGTTTCGAGCTTGCCGAGACTCCATTTGAGGTGTTTTGTTGGTTCCCCTGTATATTCTTCGTCCGGATTCGGATTTGAGTGATTCCGGGTGCGTTGGATGTGTAGGCATCGAAAATTATCTATAGGTCTCCACAAACGGTTCAGTGTTAAAGAACGACGATGAACGTCACTATCCGATCCACATGAGTCTAATCGACGTCGACGAACGACTGAAGTGAATCGACGAGCCACGTGAGCTTATAGGATTTCGGAACAACCAACACCCGGACCAATCGGGAACCCGGCACTGTTCACGAATAAGACAACGCCCTTCATGCCTCGGCCACTCTACAGACAATCCAATCACCAGAGCAGGTCAAACTCTTCGTCAGTCGTTCGTCGACGTCGATTAGGCTCATGTGGATTGGGTGGTGACGTCCATCGTCGCTCGTTAACACTGAACCGGTTGTGGAGAACTATAGGCAATTTTCGATGCCTACAGGCCAGTCGAAATACCCCGGGGTGTCTAGGAAAAGCCTAGACACCCCAAGGGTGTCTCGGCCATGGCCGAGACACCAGGGGGTGTCCGCACCCCCTAGACCCCCTACACTCTCTCATTTACCTATAAATAGCCCCCTTGGGCCTTGCTTTCAAGAGGAGGATTTTTGGAGAGCCTTGGCGAAGCCCTGCTGCAGCAAAGAGTCATCGAGCGCTTCAACCGAGGAAGAGAGGTCGGCATCAGCCTTCATCACCCTTTTCCCCCCTTCTTTCCTTAGTATCGGCCTTTAGCGTTGATACTAAGAAGAGCTATTACCTCGTTTTAGCCGAGGTATACGCTTATAGCTTCTAGATCTCACGCGGATCGACGAAGCTCTGTCTGATATTTCTGGACCGGAAGTTTCTAGATCTCACGCGGATCGACGAAACTCTGTCCGATTTATCCGGAACGGATCTGATTGCCCCGGTGGTCCACGGATATCAACATCCCCGTCACAGGCCAAAGACCCACGCAAGCGAGACCGCACCAAAACGGGATCTCGTGTTTATTTTCGAAAAGTTGTAATCTTTGTTTTGTTGCACAAGGAGGTCTTATAAAAAGACCGACTTTTTTTATCGATTCTTGTTGTAACGTTTAAAGTTGTAACAGATTTCGAAAGCAATGAAAACAGCGACTTTCACCGAAAACATCTACAGGTATGCAGATGACTTTATTATCCCAATCCTCCATATTTGTCTAAATTTTCATTTTGACTAATAAGAGGGTGCCACTATAGGACCAGCCGCTTGGGCCGATACTCTTATGACTCTTGGCATTCCAGCTGCATCTGAGGACGGGGGGACTGCAGGTATGCATACGATCTTCTTGTCCCGATTCTCCTTATTTGTCCAACAGGAGTGTAACTATAGGACCGGCCGTTGGGCCTGATACTACTACAGTTCCCGGGGCTGAAAGCCTTCATAGAAGTGGTGCCTCCCCGCCCTTGCCGAGTGGTGTGAGCAATCCGCCTGCAGGGGCTGATATACCCTCTTCTGCTGCTACCCCAAAGCCTGTCGGACCTCAACCCGAGGGGACGTCCGTTGGCGTTGGTATGCTCAGAACTTGCCTTTTGACTTTTGTAGGCATTGAAAATTGCCTATAGGTCTCCACGAACGGTTGAGAGTGACGATGCGACGATGAACATCACTATCCGATCCACAGAAGTCCAATCGACGTCGACTGACCTAGGGTTACGCGTTGACCGGCGTGGACCCTTAGGGTTTCGATTCGTCAAAGGTTGACTTTTGGAGTTCATCAATATTTAACCATTGGCGGAGAATCAGAGTGTTTTGGGGTTTAAAAAAACAATTTAGGGGTTCAAACGAAGTTTGGGGGGTCAAAACAGGTTCAAGACGCCCCGGGGGTGTCCCGACAAAACCGGGACACCCTGGGGTGTCTTGGCTTTGCCGAGACACCCATGGGGTGTCTCGGCAAAGCCGAGACACCCTTGGGGTGTCTCGGTTTTGCCGAGACACCCCTAGGGGTGTCTTTGGCAAGGCCGTGGTCCCCCCCCCATGTGTTTCTTTGTCTTTTTCTATTTTAGTTTTCCCCCTCTTTTACTTTCTTCTTTGATTCAAATCCGTTGCCTCTTTTGTTTCCCTCCCTCCTTTCAAATTTCCAAGAGAGAAACTCCTCCTCTTTGGCCCAAAACCGAACCCCTCCCCCTCTATTTCGGTTTTGAGAGTTCTCCTTCCCCAAGGGCCTTCCTCCATTGTTTCACTTCTCTCAAAAGCTCCAAACCCTCAAGGAACTTCGGATTTTTGTACTCCTCATTGGCCGAAGATTTTCAACTCCAACTAGGGTTTCTTCCTCCACCTTCAAGCTCGGATTTTGGCTCTTGGATTGGGGATTTCAAGCCTCTTGATTTGGGTAAGCTCCTCTTCACCATCTTCTTATTTTGTGGTAAAGGTTGCATTTTTATTCTTGTAGTAGACTAGGGGGCATGTATGCACTATTACTTCGGGGGGTTTTGTGCAAAAAGAGGTGATGGCCGAAACTTTGGGGGGTTTATTTGCAAAGTTGGACTGAAGAATTGGGGTGGTGTTCATGTAATAGAGGACTGAAGTTAGGACCTAGATTACATGTTCATTTGGCCGAAAGTTTGAGGGGTTTTTTAGGCAAGAGGATCAAAAGTTGTTGGAGGGGTTTATTTGCAAAATAGCCCATAAATGTCTTAGAGGGGCTTATTTGCAAAAGGCAGTGAACTTATGGCTGAAATCCAATGAGTTTTGACCACGAACTCATGATCAAAATTTTGATAAGGCATGTGGAGTCCAAACCAAGATTTTGTAGAGGGGCTTTTATGCAAAGTTGGCTAAATTCTGCAAAAGGGCTCATTTGCAAACTTTAACCAAAATTGTGGGGTACCGGGGTGTTATATGATCGAATGTGACGATCATGACCCGGGTCACGCGTGTCCTTGACCTAGATTTTGGCCTTGAACACAAAGGGTATTTTGGGTATTTCACCAAAATTCACCGTGAAAGATGACAATCATCGTGCACCACAAAATTGGTAGGTTTAATTAGACTTTAACTGTAAAATCCTATTTATTTATAGGATTTTAAGTCCAAATAGTGCCCTATTATCATGGGGGTGAGATGTTCAGATGCAAGCTTTTCTGGTTCTGCAGTACTTTATTAAACTCTACTTTGTCAGTGGATAACCATGCACGCTAGTACCCTAAGCTGTCCAAAATTGGCACGTTAGTACATTCTGCTAGTTGCATATATATCACATGTCATTTTTGTATTTTTTTCCCATTTATTGTTGTAATTACAACTTTGCCTACCCTCCATCTTTTTATTAAATTCTACACTATTTTTTTAAATACCTAATATCCTTCATTCTTTCCCAAGTTCCCTTCTTCTTCCCCAAACATCAGACAAAATATTAACCAAAAGCCCAAACCATGAAATCTTTATATCAGAGAGAACTCATCAGTTCCAATTGATTCAGGGCCATAACATTCACTCAATTAACTTCAAACAAAATCTAAGTAAAATTGAGCACAATAGACCCATGATTTCACGCACCCAAACCAACTTTCGGAAAAATAAAATAAAATAATAATTCAACTTTGTAACACCATCTCTAACACTAATTGACCCAAATTTATCCGTTTAGAGCTTGCGTAGCAACTGCAATCCAGTATTTTCCTATCTTCACCAAGATCTCCAGTTCATCTCCAGTTCATGATCACAACAAAAGTTCAGAGTTTTCTTCTTCCCTCACATTAAATCTTGGGTGCTGTTGAGTTGGGGAAAATTGGTAAAAGGTAAACTGGGGATTGTTTTACCGTTAAAGGGGATTAATTATAATGGAGGTGTATTTTCGGCTCTACGGGTATTTTGTAATGATGTTTACAATATTCTAACGGTGGACAACTTAGGGTATTAGTGTGCTATTTTTTACAATTTAGGCTATTTAAGTGTAAAAGGTGTTGAAACAATAGGGTATGCTAGTGCCATTTAGCCATAAAATTCATTTGCTTTGGGAGAATCAAGGCTTGATGTCACAAGGCATATTTATATGCTTATCTTTTGTAGGAAACCATTTTTATTGTACCTTCTTCAAACTCTGTCGTGATACAGTGAAAGCTTAAGCTTTTGCTACTTGATTGCTTAGGGATTAAGTTGTTAAGATAAGACTAATAAGTGACTCTTGTCTACCTACATTACCCTTTTTGCTTTGGGCCAAACCTGTCTCATGTGTATACCTTCTAAATATTTTACTCATGAACACGACTGCATTTGATTGGTTTGTAATAAACGCCAGTATAGATTGTAACTATCAACATTATTAATTCGTTAATCCTTTCATAATTGCTTGTTTTGGTGTAATAATTCCGGCCTATCCTTTTACTGGAGTTTTACGATCTTTAATGTGGTAGCGTGCAATATTGATATGCAGGCTTAGTATAAACCCTGAGTTGTTTTGGATTTCTGAAGCGTATTCTTAGTTGTCTGAATCCCCAGATGCCTAGCTTAACATGTCAAAGAACAGGAACATGGAGGATTTAAATGACCGTGTCTTTTTTCATGTCGATCATCTCATGTTATATTATCTTAGAAAAATATTTGTCCTTTTTTGTTTGCTTTTTAATTGGTCCGCTGCTGCCTCTACTCTTCTCTTGTGGTTTATGCCAAGTTTAATGTTTCCTCATCTCTTGCAGAAAATGTTGCTGCCCTGTGGTCTTCCACCAGAGAGAGAAGAAGATTAGGTACTGGAGATCTTCAAGCCGGGCTATCATTCCTTTTATTTTATCGTCTTCCCTTCCGTTGTATGAAACAAAATGTTTGCATATTTCTATTTCCAAACTAGATGCTCTTCAATGTGAATTGTAGGAGATATAACTATTCTTATTACCATCTATGAACTATCGTATGAATTGAAAGTATTTCTGGTTCGCATATGAATTGAAACTATTGTATGAAATGAAAGTATTTCTGGTTCGTATTATGTCAGGAGTACAGGGTAATTCTGCAAGGTGATTTTACATATACTCTCGATAAGACCGTTTCTGCTTCAGCAGCGGTACAGGGTAATTCTGCATGGTATTCTTTACATACTCTGGATACACTGTTTCTACTTCAGCAGCAGTTATAGCTAGGTGTTTTTGCTGTGTTGCTGCTGTAAGACTGTAAGCGACTTTGGGGCTGTTTGGTATAGCTTGCCACCACAGCGTGCAATTGAATTGTTGATCCAACTGTTATTGCGTGCAGGTATTATTGTTGTTGTTGGTTCTATTTGCAATGTATAATAAGCAACTTGGTTTCAGTTTTAATAAATTGGGGGGGGGGAATTAATTTATCCCTTTTTTTTCAATAAAATAGAAGGGTAGTTAAGTGTACAATATGATGGGTGATACAATTCAATTTCACGATTTCCTGGCATTGTGTTTGCTAAGTTTGAGT
This sequence comes from Asparagus officinalis, assembly GCF_001876935.1. NCBI lineage: Eukaryota > Viridiplantae > Streptophyta > Magnoliopsida > Asparagales > Asparagaceae > Asparagus > Asparagus officinalis. The sequence continues at coordinate 107,622,934 of NC_033798.1, read as the reverse complement.
AATTCCCAAACCAACATCTGTACTTGTGATTAGAACCATCTGACATTGTTGTTGGATACCTAGTTTTTATGCACGTGCGTTGCACGTTTTTTTTTCTTTATAAGTGGGAGTCCTTATAGGGTTGATCATGGTGGGTAGGTCAACAAGTGCCGTCTTTTTAGTCGCCCACGCAAGTTGTCGGCCTTACGGGTCAGCTGCAAAACCTATTCGGGTTGTATGGACTCTGATCATATTTGATTAGACGAGGAACGAGACACATGTTGGGCCAAGAAGGTGGTTTTAACATTTGGTGATTTATTGTCATAACAGTTACTTATATTATGTAAAAAAAGAAAATCAAATCTAGATTATAAAACATAAAAGTAAGGAGAAGAAAAGAAAGAAAAGAAAAACTAACAATGAAGCAATAAAAAGAGCAAAATAATATAAATCTACCTTACAAAGCATGAAGAAAAGTTATACTACAAGTATAAAATAAATAAAATCTATAAAATATGAAATAGAAATAAAAAATAAAATCCTAAAAAATGCAATTCTAAGATAAGAAAATAAAATAGGAAAAATAAAAACTTACATTCCAAATTTTTACGAGGTTTGCCCCTTGTGAAGTAAATATTCATCTTCACTTCATCACAAAGAGAAGAAAAATAAATATTAAAACAGAGGAAATTTTTTTATTTATGGCAAACAAAAACTTTATAAATTGAAAGACCTAATTAAAGGTCCTACTCTCCAAAAAAGAGTTTACAAAAATTTTCACATTCAAACTTCTCACTTCCTGCATCCATTTATAGCCTACTACAATTAATAAGAGTCATTAGATCATTCTTGAGCTCTAAGAAAATTAAAATCAACCATTGATTGAACTCTATTATAAAGTAATCAGTAAACCCATCAATTAGCTAACCGATTAGCCAATTGATTTGCCAATTGATTGGTGCATTAGTTGATTTGTAATGGAATTTGATTCTCTTTGATTTCATTTGTTGACTTTGTCTTTATGGTCTTTTAGGCTTCTTTCCTTGATCTTCGGCTTCAATAAAGGTTGAGAAATGAGATAATTTATTTCTTTTAGACTTTTATTCATTAATCCTTCATTACCTATAATCTAAGATAAAAGCACGTTACTAGCAAATATTTTTTTAAAATAAAAAAGATAATGAGGGTATAAAGTGTAATAAAATGTGATGATTAGTGAGTGAAGTCAATGGTGTAGCTTTTCATTTCTTCTACCCCCCACCCCCACCCCCACCCCCACCCCAAAAACGAAAAAAAGCTTCCAAATTATTAGAGAAACTCTCCCCCACACCCACCCCCACCCCCACCCCAAAAACGAAAAAAAGCTTCCAAATTATTAGAGAAACTCTCTTTAAGTATAGAGATTGTCACAAAACTATCTTTTTAACTTTCATATTTTATTAAAAAATTCCCCTTTAACTTTAATATTTTATTAGAATACCCCCTAACTATGGCGGATTTCTGATAATATCTCAAAGTTAAAGAGGATTTTCTAATAACTTAAGAGGGGTTTTCCGATATTTTGAAAGTTAAAGAGGGTTTTCTAATAATTGTTCAAAGTTAGGGGGTTTTACAATATTTAGCTTTCTTCTAACTTTCAAGTATTTTTTTCCTTATATATGAAAAATGATAGAGTTAAAAGGACAACGACTGGTTCAAAATGAGACAAAATATAAAACAAATTGATTGGTTTCAAAGGTAAACAAAATATAAATATATATTTGAAATTATTGATTGGATCTTGGAGGTTCTAATAGTATCATCCTTATAGGTAATGTGATACTATCAAAATCCACAGTTTGTGTTATTTTTTCACTCGTCGAAAACATCAAAGCTCGGACTTAACAACTTTCGTACACTGGTGTTGTTCATCTAAATTAAATCATACAATTTGATTATAATACACCTAAGGTATCAGTTCTGCTTAATTATAATCATCCAATACTTAATGCATCTAAAACGTAAGTGCTTTCAACAATAGTCTTTTAACTTTCAGTAAAGATGGGTTTAGGGTATAATTATCGTTTTAATTTATATTTAATGGATTCTTCAAAGAAAAGTTAAAATAGGACTAAGTTTATATTTAACAAAAAAGTATTGAATTAAGTTCAGAAAAAATAAAGTGAAAGGACCAATTTGAGAATTAAGCCCTAGAACAAAAATCAAATGTGTCTTTCACCCTTTATTTAATTGAGTAAGCGCCCGTTTGTTTGTTATTTGTAAACTTGTGTATTTATGACACAAGTTAGAAAGTTGTTATCCACCTCAGCACTTTCACTTTCACATTTTTCTTTGTTTGGTTTGAATCGCCTCGGAATCATTAAATGAAACCAAAGTTGTTGTTAGGTTTACATAATGAACTTTTAGAAAGTGGTAGTTATGTGGAGCCCCCCTCAAATAGATTATATTATCATAGGTAAGGTTACCTCTATAAAAATAAAAAAATCTAACAACAAATTGTTATGATTATTATACTCTATTAAGAAGTTATTAAATCCAAAAATAAACAAATTAAAGAAGCTATCATTAACTTGAACTAATCAAATGGGACACTAACAAAAAAACCGCACCAAATCATATTGCTAAAGCTTAATGTATTGCCTGATAGAATTGAACTCATCTATATTCATACATACCTAGGTATCACAAAATTAATTCATCCACAACCATACAATTAAAACCATATAGCATAAATTCTTACTCTACATTTCATACAACCGCCCGGACAACAGTCTTCTGAACACCTTCCTACTTCACTAAAACAAAATAAAATGAATACATAAATAAATCCAAAAATACATGAAATGCTTGTATCATTAGGCTATAACTAGCACTAAACAAGAACTGCTTCTTTTGGAGAGTGAAGTATACTCATCATAGTTTCTTGTTTAGATGACTACAACCTATGAAATTCATGGCCATCGTCGTCATATCCGAACCAAAATCATTCACTGGCATCTCAACCTCATCGTTATCATTCACAGGCATCGGAGTGTGAATCTCGCTCATGGGTTTTTGGATTAGAGGTTGAAGAGGATTTTATTTTTTTGGCTTTATTTTTTCTTTTTGCAAGGGAGAGGTAGCTAGAACCTATGATTAGCAAGGTTTTTTTAACTCTTGTAACTCTTTGTTACTGACATTGTGTTAGCTTTCCGTTGAAATCTCTCCATTTTGAGGGGATTTTGCTTTCCTTGACACTTCATCATTTTACTTGCCATGTCACCATCTTTGTTTGTGTAACCAAACAAAATAAAATGGGGAATTCAATTGAAACCTGACACAACCTAACACTTTCACTTGCTTTCCTTCAAAAATTGGCAACCAAACTAAAATGGTGAATTGGTAAGGAGTGTTGTTGTGGGCTTTTACAGGTGGGTGCATTCGTAGTCGGCTACAAGAGTTGAAAAGAGATGTCACAGGTGGACATTAAAGTGAGGCGGTTTGGGCCGATACTCTTATGACTCTTGGCATTCCAGCTGCATCTGAGGACGGGGGGACTGCAGGTATGCATACGATCTTCTTGTCCCGATTCTCCTTATTTGTCCAGACTTCCATTTGACTAATACAGGAGTGTAACTATAGGACCGGCCGTTGGGCCTGATACTACTACAGTTCCCGAAGAGATGTCACAGGTGGACATTAAAGTGAGGCGGTCGGTTCGGTCCTAATTGACTCATAAACTCTGCACTCGACCTGAATTGAAAGCGATATAAAAATCAAATCAAGCCATAATAAATAAGATAGCTTGTTCGGTCGGTTCAATCAGTCCGCATCATATTTCCTCAATCCTACACCTCAGCTCTTCTTATAATTTTGTTCATATTCCTGTGTTTCTTTCAAGTTTTTTCCCCCCAAAAGCGACTACTTGAGACATCAACCCATATCACGAAAATAAAAAACTCATTTCTGATTAATTTGCTTGGAAAGGAACTAGAAAACAAATAAAGAAGATGAAAAAATTGAGAGCGAGTGAGGTGGCTTTTTGGGAACCATCCAAACTATTTTTTATAAATTTAATTTTTCTACTTTTTACTCACAAACCAAGCATAGAACTGAGATTTTTTAGAAATTGGGGTTGGTTAACCACCAACAAACAACAAAAACCATTTGTAAGCATCTCGCAAAAAACACAAATTGGGTTTTTCTCCTCTAGAAATTAAGTTTTCTAATAGTTGGGGATTTAATCCAGAACAGCCCCCTTACTTGAAAGACTAAATTCAAAGCAACTTAAGAATTAGAATATCTAGTAGCAATTTCAGTGATTTACCATACTAATTTCATAATAGCTTAAGACATGGGGGGCATAATAGTAATTTTAATTATTTTAGACCTTATTTGGTAAAGAGTTAAAAGGGTTTTAACCCTTCACCAACCTGCCAAATAATAATTTGGGTTGAAAGTTTTAGTACCCCTAGTCAACGGGGTAAGAGCAGTCAACCTGTCAAAATGATGGGTTGATAATTCCGCCGCTTTAGGTGGGGTAAAGTCTTAACCCTTCTCGGCGGCGGCGAGGGTAAATGATGTAATTTAGAAAGTTTGACATTTCTACCCTGGTCAGCCATACCATGCGGATCAAAACTTAGACCCGACCCGGTAGAGATGAATGGGACATCCGCGTAATAAACCCCCCTCTCTATTCGTTTCTCAGGCTCTTCATTTTCCAAACCTTGAACGATGCAGGTAATCCTATTTCTCAAATATTTTTTTCCTGGATTTTTAGCTTCTTTTTTACCACAATTTTTGCCCAATCTTATTAAATCTTAACCCTATAAAGACCTAATGTTCGCTTCAACGAGATACATCTTTTTTGTCGTTGTAATCTCTAAAGCTTTATAATCTCTTAAATCCGAACTAAGGAAATATGGAGTTGAATCAAGATGAGATTTTGTGCAAGGAGTCTACTGTGAAAAGGGTTTCTAGGGTTTTTCTGTTGACGATCAACAGAAACCTGCAGATAGAATTAGGCGCATTTCAAGTTGTACGAGGAGAGTTTTGAGCCATGATTCAAATCCATACGGCGAAGCTGAGGTTCTTAGGGTTTGGAAGATAGGGGTCGGTTGTGGCCTGTGGGAAGTTAAAGATTCAAGTCTAAACCTTTGTTAAAAAAAGAAACTTTTCCATGCTTCATACATGCAACAAGAGCTATAAAATTGCCTGGTGATAAAAAAAAAAGATCGGATTCGTGGCACTCCAGCTCATATATCAGAAATATGGCTTATGACAAAGATTGGCGTTTAACGACAGTTGGTATTTTTTCATTGTGACCAAAACCCTATGTTTGATTGTTGATTTCAGCCTTACCCAGAACCGATTGGCGTTTAATTATAGGAGAGGATTATTTATTTGAGTTCTCTGGTATGTTCTCCTTATATTGTGTACTCTTTTTTTTCATTAGTTTCTTATAGCAGTTAATGCATTGCTGTCAATTGAGCATTCAGACCGTATGTTCTTCAATAATAATTCTGAGCCTATGGCCTAATTGTTCTTCTACCATATATTTTCCCGAATTATGTGTTGCTTTCCTCCAAAGTTTTCCTCTTATGTAGCCTGTTTAATAGAATATTCCTCTAGCTTCTTATATACATGGTGACATAGAATGAGGGGGGGATTTATAAAAAAGATTATACTCTTTTATCATTTTTTTTGGGTGTGTGTGTGTGTGATTGGATATATCTATATATAATGAGGACTCAAACAGACATGTTGAACCCTGAAATATCACATCTCTACCAAGCTGGGTAAGCTTCAGCTGATAGTTGCTCAAAACCTTAAGAGTTGACTAGAATAAATTAGCCTTTGAATTTGTTGTTAGAATAGTGTATATTTTTAAAGAGGAGATTAACATTAATCAGTAAGGGTTGACCGTATCCCAAGGCTCTATTTATTCTCACAATGACCTAGAATTAACATTAATCAGTAAGGGTTGACCGTATCCCAAGGCTCTATTTATTCTCACAATGACCTAGAAATGTATCAGACACTCTTCTAAAGTTAGCAATATCCCAAGGCTCTATTTATTCTCACAATGACCTAGAAATGTATCAGACACTCTTCTAAAGTTAGCAATATTTTTGGTTTCATGATGTCTTGATGACTCTTTTGTCTCTGAGGGGATGCCTTTTTGTAAGGGTCTACTTAAGTTTTATTGTGAATATTCTCGCTGAAAAAAGGTGGCATGAATTTTCTGAGATGTACACCACAAGTGAGATGAACATATATCACCAGTAAAGATACAATTAACTCGTAAGTTCTTAAATATAGGAGAGGCATCAGTAAGATTTCTTTATTGTTCTGCACATTCTGTGCCATTTCTCTTGCTTTAACTTACCTTTTCTCTTCATTCAAACTACTTTCAGACATGTATTTCTTTTAACTTCAATATTAAATCACATTAGCGGCATGAAGCACTTCCCATTTACTAGTTCTCTTTGTTCTTTCACACAGTAAGAAGTCAATTAATATGATCGTTATTTGAAAGTTTTGTACAACTATCACGCTCATTAATTACCTCAAAAAAGAACTACCACAATTGTTCAAACAAGCACAATTTCAACGAACATTAAAAACATATAGAAGCTGTTCAGACAATATTACACAGTAGGCTCTATATGTTCACCCTTTTAAAGTTACACAAACGCTAGTCTGATAATATCTTGACATACACACTTAAAACTCTGAAACATTAGTATTATCTATAGAAATAGCTTTTATATTCACCCTTAGCGAAATTGTTTGTTTCTCTGGTATCTTTCCATGTACCGAGGACCCCTTGGAAGAAAGGTCTGCATGAGAAAACAACCCAGCAGAGGATCATTCTGTTAGCAGGATCTAAAACTCAGAAAGAACAATTGCATAAAAAAATAAGCTGATTTGAAAATTTTGGATGTTACTTGAGATCTTAGCGGGATGGGTGTAGGAAGCCTTTGCTGATTCAAACTTTGCTTGTAATGCACCCTTCTCCAGCGTTCTACAATAGGTTTTAATGTTAAGAAATCAATGTCAAGAGCGAGAAAGAAATGTCTTGTTAGTATGTGAATCAGGTAAAAAGAATGGTTACCTTGAATAAGCTGTGAAATCTTGAAGCTCAACAAATATCGAGGTATTATGTGAGTACTCATATTTGCACTCCAAATAACAATATATTTTGTATGCAATTGGGCATCAACGCCGTTATCATAACCTTCTCTACTTGGGCCACATTGTTTAGATCCGGGAGTAACCCTCTCTGCTGTGCCCAAGATAAGTTGGCACAGTAGCACATGATATTCCCCATCAGCATCAGGCTTTGAGAGACATGCACTGGGAACACATAAATTATTCGATTAGTTCTTGAAAAGAACCAAACTTTTTAACTGTGATCAAATATACGACAAATGTGAAAGGATCTCTGAACACCTTGCTCACAAATAAATCGTGTTACCCAAAGTTCATGTAACATCCTAAGTTAAAGGTAGCCCCAAGTTTATGATCTTTCCAAAGGAAACCACAATTTTATGCAATTTGATAGAGATATCTTTTATCTGCTCTAATTATGTTACTGTCTTCCCTTGTATCTTAAATAACGCTACTTATGTTGATGGTGATGACAGTAAAATGAAGGTCCATATCATTGTTGGACAGCCCGAGGTATGGCCATGAATTTTTCTTTTATGTGCATGACTCTTCAAATGACAACTTCACATATGTTGTTTGTTTGTTTGCTTGTTGATGAATTACAGAATTACAGAATGGTTTGTTTGTTTGCTTGTTGATGAATTACAGAATTACAGAATGGTTTGTTTGTTTGCTTGTTGATGAATTACAGAATTACAGAATTACAGAATGGTTTGTTTGTTGATAAAAGCAGTTATAGATTTAACAAAGATAAAACAAACTTATTATATTGTGTTAGGTTCATTGCCGTATGTTGGATATATTTTGTAAAACTTTAACCTGTCTGTTAAAAAGTGCATGAAAAGCATGCACTTACCTACCTAGGGAATATTTGTTCCTCAAGATGTTCCAATACTTGGTATAACGGAGAAATTGATGAATAGATCTTAACAAAATAATTGTTTATATTTATTCCCAAGTGTAATGTAACAGAATATAAAGTCTATATATACTACGTAATCTTGGTAAGAGTAGATACCATAAGGCAGATCGGTCTTTTGATGAGAAATAGATGCCTGTGCCGAATTTCCCAATTAAAGCATCTTCAAGCCCGAAACCCCTCGTGATAATGTTCTTCAGGCTTTTCGCATCTGCACCATACCATCCACACGTAATATTGTTGTAATTGTCTCCGATTTGAGCTATCCTTCCGAATGCCCAACGCCAATTAGCACCAAATCTAGATGCATGTGTACAAGAGTACACTGCGAGCTATCCTTCCGAATGCCCAACGCCAATTAGCACCAAATCTAGATGCATGTGTACAAGAGTACACTGCTGTGACCTCTGCAGTTTCTCGGTGATCTCTAAGCCTCATTCCCTTCATAAACGTTTGTTTCACTGTTTTGTACTCATCATTACTCTCCTCCAACCTCCTAAGATCCAGTAAAGAGCCAAACGAAACCCTCCCAGCCTCCTCCAATACTTGCGGTGCCAGTGACCTTACTCTGCCTCCACCATATATTTTCTTAGGGAAAAATGACTTCCCTTCTGTATCAATCCAGGAAATAGAGGTCATGCGACTGCATGAGTCTATCAGTATCATGCCAATAAGATTTACTACGACTTCAAAGCCTCCAATCTCGATTTTTGTTGCCAGGCATCGGTGCTCAAAGCATTTCTTGATTTCTTCGGCATTTTTTGATGGGAGGTCAACCCAGCCGGTTGAGGTGAAGAGCATCAGCTTTTCTGGAGTTCTTGTATTGTAGAAGGATTGCCAGTTCTGTAGTACTGCTAAGCAGCTTGTTGGATGGAGAATTATCTCTAGCAGCATTCTCGCTTGGAGAAGGAGATCGATTGCTGCTGCGACGCTGCTGCTGCTGCTGTTGTTGGGGTCCATTGAAGCCTTGGGAGTGTGTTTAGATTCGCAATGAGACAAATTGTTGAGGATGTATACTGTAATTCAAGAGATTGGATTAAATGTTTCTCTCTCTTGTTTTCTGATATTTATACTGAATTTAAGATTTGTCAACAGGATTCTTGTGGTTATTGTGGATAAGTTTCTGTAGAACACAGGTTTGTAACTTGTCCTTAAAAGAAGTTGATATTGTTGTACCAGAAATTGTGAGTTGGATGCAGGCTTTTCATCATCTAAAAATTATAGATTCATCTCAGAAGAGGAGGAAGAACTTAGTTTGGGGCAGGTTTTCCATCTAAAAGTTGCGTGTATTGCATGTGGTACTGTGATTTCTCATAATACAGTGATATTAAGAGGTTGGGATTATTAGTAAATGTTTTCCAAGCTTTTGCTGATCATTAAATTTTTGGCTAAGTTTGGTGCATAAACTTAGCATGGCATAGTACAACACTATTTTCGTGACAGGAAATGCGTTGGACGCGCATAACGCTTCTTCTTGTGCTTGATTTGTGCTTGATATTATTGTTCATATTTCTAGCTTTTGCCTTGGTCAGAAACTAATCTGTATGTAATCCAATATGCGCAACCTAAGATCCTTGCTTTAAATATAAAAAAACGAACAAAATATGTAAGGATCTAGATACTTTTAATTAATGTTGTTAGGCAATAAATAAATTGGCTTTCCAATAGTAACGGTTTAGTACTAACAGCGATTACAACTTAACATTCCATAAATTATATTTAATCATTTTGTAAATAAATATAATTAAAGATTCAGTGAGATAAATATAATTAAAGATTCAGTGAGTATGTAGCTTATCTTTCTGTAAACATCTCTTTGGGCTGGCATGAAATTTGTGCTGGGCTTTGACGTTGGGGGGCCATTCTCTCTCAAACCAGAAACGGCAAAAAGTTTCGGGTGGGTTTTGGATCCAAATAACTTTTATCCGACCCGTAATCAGTCGCCACCTCGCGCTAGCTTCCCCCCTGCTTCTCTCTCTCTCTCTCTCTTCCTCGATTTTAACCCAATTCTCTAATCTCCCACTGAAAACCCTAACCCTAGCGTCTCTCTACTGAGATTCTCATCCTCTCGCCGATACGGCGATCTCCTGCTTGGACCCGCTTCATCGTCTAACTCAAGGTGCGAGTCTTCCCTAATTTTGGCCATTTACGAGAACGAAAGTTTGTTTCTATGATTTGTGTACATTTTCTTCAACGAGTACTTGATTTTTTGGCAACTTGCGAACTAGATTCTTTGACCTGAAATGAGATGTGACTGGTTTTGGTAATGCGT
>NC_033798.1:107610629-107611612 GCF_001876935.1 Asparagus officinalis | reverse complement strand
GGAAACAATGATAATATTTTATTTGAGAGAGAGATTATTGAGTTGATGATCAATCCCACAAAAAACTTTATTTTCTTTTTTTATTTTTACTCTATTTTTATCAATTTAAAAAATCATGATATTCAACCACGTGCATTACACATGCATCTCAACTAGTTATTGAAAAAATTTCAACTCTTAATATTCAGATGCATGATCTACCCTTTTCTAGCGGTTCATTTTGACTTATTAATGACACCAAACGGGATGATTCCTTCCAAACAAAGTAGAACTACAATATCAGGAAAATGAAGGGAAAAAATATCAATTTATTCATTCAAATCTCCTCCTGCAATGAATTGCAACATGCACAATCAATTCCATATAGAAAGGAAAATACTAACGCCGTATTACAATTTTGATACTACTTTTATACTAACACTAACAAACATGTGAGTCACCCTGAATGATGGGTCCCCCTCTTTTATTTAGGCAACAAAAGTAATATGGAAGTTAAAATATAGCCATTCGCTACTCATATACAAATACAAATACGAATACACAGATCATACAAATACAAATACAAATACACAGATCCCTCCCTCTCGATCAATGTTTGTGGTTGACTCCTTCTAACCCCCGACTCAAATCAAAAACAATTCCCACCACCGACTCCAAACGCTTGTCGACCTCTTCCAACGGAAAATCCTTCATCCCCGACTCCTCCCACTCCGAGCTACAAGTACTAACATCCGTCAACGCTGCCTCGATATTAGTCTCGATGTCCATCTCGCTCCCTTCTCCCTTCAAATAATCCATCGCCGACTGCAAATCATCCAGAGCGCTGCCATAGAAACCCTTACAGTTATTCAAGAACGCCTTCCTACGAGCATCGGAGGCGGAGTTCATGGCCTTATCGGCCTCGGCTTTGGCGGAGACTACCTCGGCCATGGCTTGTTTGATGATGGCGAGCTCGAGGTCGATGGGGGAGTTGAAGGTGGCGG
>NC_033798.1:107578978-107609629 GCF_001876935.1 Asparagus officinalis | reverse complement strand
GTATTTTGGAAGCTTTGTGTGTGGGCCCCAGAGTGAGTGGGTGCGTTAACCCACGTTAGTGGGGTTGACACCACGGGTTGAGTCCGCGAGAGAAACGGAGCTGCGAATTTCTTTTTCAGAAATTTTGAAGTCCACTTGAAAATAAAGTTTCTTGAGCTTTTTTTTCTCGTTCGTGATTTGTTGCTGTGGATGGATACTAGAAACATCTGAATTTCTTTTGAGTCCATTTCTATGTACAGATGTATATCCACGCTTGGGATCTACCGAGAATGGAGTGAACACAGGCTTCAATATCTAGTATTACTTCCGAGCATGTGAAAAATAACTATTTGCATTCGTCCAGAGTTGTTGAGCTAGATTGCTCTCGGATGTTTCTGCACGGTTGAAATTCTCCTGGGGCGGAGCTAATGGCCCGTTTGGATGGGGTATTTTGCCCCGAAAATTGAGAGGAAAGCTATCAAAATGGCAGCTTTTCTCTCAATTTTCGGGGCGAAATACCCCATCCAAACGGGCCTTTAGTGTAGAGTTAGCTACAAATCTCTTCAAAATGCTTTCCACGTGGCGGCATGAAATATCAAAATTGCCCCTGTCATGGGCATTGGAAGCTCAGACGCTCCGATTGCATGTGGAGAGTTTTAAGGAATGCATGCTCAAAATGTTGTTGTCCCTCCAAAAATTTTACACCTCCTATAACTTAGAGCATATCCAACAGTTTCCCCAAAAAATTTTTCAAAATGGGAAAACAAAAGTCATATTCTCTAAATTATTTTTGCTCCAACTCCAACAGCTTCCCCATTTTAAAGAATCATGTATTCTTTACAATAATAAAAATATTCTACATCCCTATTTTGGGATGCTTTTATGCATTGGAACTACCTCATGGCTTTTTTTATAATTACAGATTTTGTTTTGTATTTATTTTCTCCTCCATCCCGTTTGAAGAACGTGTTGCATTTATGACAAAGCTCTTCTCAAAAATTTGAAGAATACCCCAGATTTGGGGAAGACTCCCCTTTTGTTCTCCTCCATCCCTATTTTGGGGAATGAGATGGGGCATCCGTTGGACCAAAAAAAGCCCAAAATTCTCCAAAAATGAGAATACCATTAAAATGGGGAAGTTGTTGGAGATGCTCTTAATATGTGCAGTAATTTTCAGTAATTGGTCAGTTTTTTTTAACAAATGTTAAGCTTTGAGTCGCCGAAAAAAGTTTTGAGTTAACCAATAATAGGTCTGATGCATAATTAAAGGCTTGTCATGTATAATTGTGCTAACTAAGACCCATGTTGCAATTAAAGCCCAATGGCCTCCAGCTAGTTTGAATCAAGATAGCATATGGTGGTCTCACAATTCATCGGGAATCTACTTTGTTAAGTCTTTTTATACTCTTCTCAGTCATGGTGGTATCATCTTTCACCTCCATAACTTCATCTGGAAAACCCCTGCTCCGTTGAAGGTTAAGATCTTTTTCTGGATTCTCAGTAAAAAGAAACTCCAAACCAAAGAGAATTTGTCTAAAAAAGACTGGATCAGTGACCTTTCTTGCCCTTTATGTAATCAATGCATGGAGTCCCAAGATCACTTATTCATTTCATGTCAATTATCTACAGCTACCTGGTCTATTCTCTTTCCACAAGAAAATATTAGTAATTGGCCACAAAATGTGGATTCCTTGATAGCTCGTAAGGGTAACTTCTTGGTGAGTCATGAGCTTAGAGTTCTATGGAGGGTAATTCTTCCATGCTTCTGTTGGTGTACTTGGAGATGTCGTAACAATCTCATCTTCAACAACATATCGGTCTCACCGCAGCTGATAGCCTCTAACATCGCATGTTTTACTCTATTCTGGACAGGAGCTTCAAGCAGCAGGAGGGCATCGAGACTAAACAACGCAGCAGTTGAGTTGGGCCTGACGGACATGGCCAAAGTAGCGGTGGATGATGCGGTGGAGGAAAACTTCATTCCAGAGAATTAACCCCAAAGCAGACTCTTTATAGCCATCACATGCACGCAATCTTCAAAGTTCTTAGTTTTGTTGATTCTAAACTTTGTTTTAAAGTGGTTTTTGGACTAGGTAATGTTATTAGCTGCAAGTGCAGCAAAATTCTCTTGTGTCTAACACTCAGGGATATTCGGATACACGGTTTCTACCTTTGGATGGTGCATCTCACACAAGGCAGTAGCCGTCACCTCCGTTTCTATCCCAAATTTTGTAAACCTTATTTTTTTCATATCTAATATAGTTTTCTGAGTATGGTATCTCACCCTACTTATTTGCTTCAAAACAAAGCCCAATTGCCTCCCAGAAAAAATCAGAGATCAACGAGGCTCCCTTATCCATTGAATCACCATACATGTCTTTGAGGGGGTGGGGGGTGTGCTGTAAGCAGGTATGGAGGGGGGGGGGGGGGGCGGGTTGGCTACCAAACTTAACTCCTGGTAGTCCCAGTTAAATCGCCATACAATTTTCTCAATCTTTGAGCTTTAACAATGTTAATTTCTTTTTACTCTAGTAAGATAACGCTTGTTTTCCCGGGAGATATCAGACGACGTTATTTCCACTGTAAGTTCAAAGAGGAGATCATATGAACTAAACTCTCTCTGCTTGATCGAGACAATCTTGACCCAAGATCATGTGGATCGGTCCAAGTGGGACTCAAAGTTCGAGGCAGCTGATGGTGCGGCTAAGAAAATGCTTGTTGTAATCTTTGAAATCTGTGAATTATTGAGAAATCACTTTAATCAGATTGAACAAAGTATACAATTTTCTCAATCAACATGTTTTTTGTTTATTTCTGCATAAGGAGTTTGCTCTATTTTTGTTGGTAATTACTATTTAATTTGTTTTTTAATGGATAGTTTATTTCAATGTTTTTGAATTGTCATCTTTGAATGAAAAAACACAATTTTTTTGTTCGAAATTAGTATTCTTTTTTTAAATAAAAAGGAAGGCATTTTATGTATCTTGAATCTTTGGTACCCATAAATTTTCTCAAGATAAATTTTTTAACTCCATCCTTGTGATACTGTCTACCACTAATGATATTAATAATTAATAAAATGAAGTTGAGGTATGTCAATACTAAAAGTATTCATCGAGGCGGAAACTCCACTTGAGTAGATATGAACTTTAATATAAAAAAATGTATATTCTTCTTGAAACAAAATTAAAGTTTGTACCGATACCTACATCACTTCGCGAGTAAAAAAGAAAGGAAAATGAAAATTGAAACTAGAAAGGACAAGGAAAAAAAAGAACTGTATGATAGGCCCAATGGCCTGCTAATTAGGGCTTAAATGCTAAACTAAGTTAAATCGTAGTACTTATGTTTTGAAAAGACCTAAAGAAGAATAGCCCATATATGCACTTACCTTCTCTCAAAGTTGAGGCATTACAACGGATGCTTAGGCTCAACAGTGTATTGTTTCTCATCTAAAATTTTTTATCATTGCCCCTACGCTAGTCACTCTTCATGCTCACCTCCTTAATTAACATTGACTCACTGAGTTTTACGGTTACTATATTTTTTTTTTGGCCTTATAATATAAAAATAATATAATTTTACCGTCTTAAGTGGCATTATTCAAACTATTAGTTGCTTTATGCTGCCACAAAAAATTACCCCGTGGGCCATTAGTCATCTCTTCAAATTGATAAAGCGAGAGCCAAACTTCGGAGGGGACCAAAAACCAATGGGTTATGGATTTTGGAGTTTGACTTGTGGGCTTTGGCTTAAGGTTTGGGAGCAAGGCCCCGTCCGCTGCTGACTAAATCCCAACGCCTTCGGACAATTTCAACTATCAGCCCAGATCACATAAGTTGGAGCAAATACTTTTGAGGAGGGGGTAATGTACCTATGTATACAGGGAAAAATGCATATAGGGGTGCAGTTGCACCCCTTAGATTAATGGGCTGTTTGTTTGGCCAAAAAAAGAGGGAAATCAAAGAAAAGGAAACATATTTCTAAGAAAAATAGGTTTTGGGATTGTTTGGTTGGCTAAAAAAAGAAGAAAATCAAAGAAATGGAGATGAGATGAGATGAGTTGTCACCTTATTATAGGATGATGTGAGTGATTTTTTAAGAAAACTTGTTTTGATGTTGTTTGGTTGGCGGAAAAAAATAAGAAAATGAATTATAAGAAACCTATTTCTTGTATTAGGTTGTTTTCTTTTGTTTGGTTATTTCTTAAAAATAAGAAAATAGATGAGATGAGATGAGTTGTCATTATATTATTGGATGATGTGACCCACACTTAAGGAAATTGTTTTCCTAGCTTTTTGAGAGGAAAACAAAGAAATGAAATGTTAATGAGATGAGATGAGTTGTCACAATCTTATTGGATGATGTGAGTGATTTTTAAATATGAGATGCGATGAGTTGAGTGATGTTGTGGATGAAAATAATATTTTATTAGATGTGGATGTGATGGATGAGTTGTTGGATGAAAATAATATTTTATTAGATGTGGTGGATGAGTTGTTGGATAAAAATAATATTTTATTAGATGTTGTGGGTGAGTTTTAGGGATGGAAATGTGTGAAATTGTACTTTTTGAGATTTCTTGGTTTTCATTTCTGTTTTTTAGTTTTTTAGGAAATAACCAAACAGGCCCTAAGCAAATTACATTCTTCGTGAAGTTACAATTTACGCCCCTGATTAATAAAATTATTTACGTTTCATTTGAATTTTAGCCCATTTAAGTTAAAATTTTAGCTAATTTATCAGAATGTTCTTATATAATATTATATTTTAATTTTTGAATAAATAAATACTTATTGTCTGTCCTTCTAAGTTTTTTCTTTGATCCACTGATGTATATAATAGTAAATGACACTTCTGACTTTCCTATCATCTCTCTTGTGGGGCTACTATTATAGTACTAGCTACGCCCTCCCGTTACCTTTATTATTGCTCAAGGGAACTAAATACATCGCATTCGTTGCTCTACTTGATGCGCATCGCTGTATAGTTGTCTTATCATATGTTCTTTCTTGGGCTCAGTTGGGAACATCGTGAAACTCCATAATACTATCAGAAGGCTATTCGAGATTTACTATGTATCAGTTAATGCAAAAATCAAATAGACTTGGACCATACTTGGACCAGAAGTCCAAGCCACTTGGTCCGACGTCAAGGCTTGGAGCAAACCCCTATGGACTACGGCCAGATCAAGTTGAGCTAGTTACTAATCGTACACAACATCCGACGCTACGGGTTTAAATTTTTGAAAATCCCCCTAACTAACTAGTATATCAAAACTTTAAAGTTACGATAAAGCTCGAGTATTATAATTTTATAATCTAATATGTCCTGACAGGTTGAACACCCTTTTTTATGGCTGAAAACTGAGCTCACATAGCGGTAATACTTTTTTTAAAAATTCGCATTAAATTCGTGACAAGCAAGATTCGAACCTAGTTGGCTCTGATACCATGTGAAAGTCCCTCTAACTAATATATCATATCTCCGAAGTTATGATAAGGCTAGATGATTATATTTTTATATTCTAACGTAATGTAAGATTTTTGATTTTTCTAGTTTAAAATTATACGGTTGGATGTGATATAATACATGAAAGTTTGTATGGATGTGATACAATACATGAGGAAGTCCTGCAAACAAAATCTCTAATCATTTCCACATGTTTTTAATCATGTATGTATCAAAATAAGAAGTTTTTTTAGGTTTTATGAATATTGTAAAAATGATGAGTTTGTAAGCATATGATATATCTATACTACATATAAAAGAGGAGTGAGGTGCTAAAACTTTTGATTGCCCTTTTTACCCTTCTCAAATTTGATCATTCCAACTTTACTTTAATTATTTTATTTTTTTATTTTATCTCAAAATCATTCAATGGGTCTTAAATTAAATTAAATTAATTGCAAATCATCATAATAAGATTTAATTAATTTCTTAGGCTCTTAAAGATTCCATAACTTATTTAATTAAATGCATATGTTATGGATCCAATCAACTAACAACTCTTTCATTTTTCCTTTACATAACCTCTTTTTCATGTTTATATTGTACACTACGGCCATCCATTTTCTTCAAACCACCACATCATTTACGAAGACAAATTTCTATATCAACACAATGGTTTATGAAATATAATATATAAAAAATTTGTCAAATGATTTAAAGTGTATGTGGCTTGTATATGTATATTCATGTGCATACAATGTATACTATTTTTTAAATGGTTTGTAGACATAAAGATTTATTTTTTATGGAGTTGAAGACTATGACTCGGGTTCAATTCATAACTCTTGATTTGTGTTTTATCTCTTGAATCCTTGAAAAAGTGAAGGATAATAGATTATATGAAGGTTATTATTTGGAAGTCTTGGTATTTAAGACTATGTATAAATTTGGGAACCAAAGCTTGTCTTCAATGTGTACATTTTCTCACTTTAGGATTCCTATTAATCTTTTAATACTTATAAAGAATATATGATCTTATTTTTTGAGTTTATGTTAAGCTATTTAAAGAATTTTTTACCCCTCACACAATGTTGTAACGATCTCTTTTTGCTATTTATCATAATTTATGCTTTTCCTTTTGAATATAAGTCATAAGTTATAATTTCTTGTTTATTAGATATATTCATGGTTTAATTTTTAACTAATAACTTGGTATAAGAATTTTAAGTTCAGAGATGTTATCAACTTATCCAAAGCTTTGAATTTTTTTTTCACTTTTCTTATCTCTATTAAGCATTTTTATGTTCTTTCGTTAACAATTATGTTGACTCATCAAATGCTATTTGTCTTTGTTTTGATTAATCACCAACAAGTTCTCTGTTCCTATCAATTTTAACTAACTAAAAAGAATAACTAATAAAAAATATTAGCTATTTATCTTCTATTTATTACGTAAATCAGAATACACAAACCTATATATGATATATTTGATTGAATTGTAAAAAAAATTATTGCTTATATGAAATCTAGATTAATTTGTCTCTTGATTGACATTCTAGATTAAAAAGTTGACTTATATGATTTCCATGAACTGAGTTATTAAAACAATATCTTTATATATGTTGTGATTGCATCTTGCTATTATAGCTTTTGTAATTTTGCATCTAATAATAATTTTTGCTATTCCAACAAGATACTACACATTTAATATTATTTTTTTCATTTTAGTGGCCTTTGTAACTTTAGTGCATGATATATTGAGAATCAATATGCCATAAATAAACATTATATCATGAGTATATATTTAATAATGATCAATATAAAATATATTATTTACTAATAATTTCTTAAACCAAATACAATACACCACGTGCAATGCACATGTGGCATATTAGTTAAACAAAAAATTGGATTTATAGTATTTAAATATTATATATTGTCAATAATAGCCTAGTTCAACTCCTACAAGTTTACCTTCCACTCAGTCTTAAGATGCAAATTTAAGATTACATACAAGCTAGAATCCAAATTATGTTTTTTTGTTGGGATTTTTGATAACATGCTTCATGCATGGCACAAAACATAGGAGTGTTGCAATTAAATTATCAAAGAAATGGACAATTTAGTTTTTTTTAATTTCCACGTTAGGGGGTACCTTTGATGATTTTTTCAAAGGTGAGAGCACTTCCATTTTTTTCAATTGCATGGCCTTTTTTGTAGTTTTGAAAATATAATTCACACAACTTAAATAGAGGCTTCTCTTAAACACATAATATAGTATAGATACATATTACATATGCTAAAAACTAGTGGACTACATGTAGTACTGTTGGTGTTATTCATTTCAGATTGTTAATTTGGACTTAGATAGGCATTTTCATTCGGGCTGGCCCATCCTAAAAATTCGGGTTAGGGCAGGGCAAAACGGGTGGCCTGGGCTTGGACCCGGACCCGAGGTGCTGGGGCCGGGTGTAACGCCCCTTATTTTCACACTAGTTGTAGTCCAGGGTGAACCCCAGAGATGTTAGAACCTGCTGTACACCCTTCTCTGTGCATATGCAAGCTTAACATGTCATTGTTGCTATTACTCTAGCAGATATCAAATAACAATAGTAAGACACCCCAAATGCTAACCAAATGATCTTAATATCATGACAATTTCCAGAAATAGGGATATACAACAGGTATAAAATGATTTGTAATGTTCTCAAACTAGAATTTAAGAATAACACAGTTCGGAACTGAAAGGTGAACATATATCATACATATGAGAGGTTCTGAACAAGAACAAAAATCTAACAGATTCTATACAAATACCCAAGTACTACTAATATCTAACACTGTATCAAAATATGCATATCCATAGGAGGTTCTCTACCTCCAAAAAGATACAACTTGTACGGATACGACCCGGCTCCGATCACAAGAGTACAGACAGCTAAAGTAACCCTATGAAGTACTTAACTAACAAAAGTGAAGTCCTTTCTACTGCAAACTAGCATGCACCTCTTTGCACTTTGGAAGAATTTCCTAAAATAGCATTCAAGAAAAAGAAAACAAAACAAAAACAACAACAACGTCAGAACGCTTTAGCAAGAACATAAAGACATCATAATAAGCATCATCACATAAATCTCATGTGCTCGCAAGAGCAAGGTAACTCGGTCATATATACACAACAGTGTGTCCCAATCACTTTTGAGAATAAGATCGGCTACTACAAGCTAGCATGTGCCTCTTTGCGCTCCTAAAGGTCTACCTAAATAGATTTAAAACAACAACGTTGTACGTCGTCAAAAACATTTCAAACAAAAACTCGTAGAAGTTTTATATAAATCGACTGCACCAAGGTGGTTGCCTACGTACCCTCTCTCTCGAGGGATCAAGCCACTCGTAGTTCATCCAAAATGGTCATGAATGACCTCAATAATCACAAATTTATAACAAGTAACTCATAAATCTGAAAGAAAATGACAACAATATAAAAACATGTAAAAACTCATCATGCGACAATATCTTTGATCATAACTAAAAAGAAACAGCTTCCTAGAGAGCGAGCACTAACATGAAACACAATCCTATAACAATATAGATTAATGAGCATAGGCATCCGACGGCCTATCTCATGCACATGATTAAGCGGTTCACAACTAAATACAAATTTCCGTTGGAGTGGTTCGCTATCCAACTCACATTTCTGATAGGTGCCTCGTAAGCCTAACTCATGCAACAATCTTCTGAGTGGCTCGTAGACCCATCTCAGACAACAATCTTATGTTATCATAAACCAACTCGTATCAATATATATTAAACTCATAATGTCAATAATACAATAGATGATCATCATATAAAAATCTGGCTGTATCGATTTGGTTGCCTACGTACCCTCTCTCCCAAGGGATCAAGCCGCTCGTAGTTCATCCAAATGGTCATGAACGATCTTAACAAATCATGAATTTGTAATAAGTTTCTTGTAATAACTCAAGAAATACAACTTCCTAAAGAGCACTAACGTGAAACCCATCCCATAATGGTATAGGTTAAGGAGTATAGGCCTTCGACGGCCTATGTCATAAAGGTGACTAAGTGGTTCACAACCAAACATAAATTTCCGTTAGAGTAACTCATTGTTCAACTCATATTTCTACTAGGTAGCTCATAGGCCTAACCTAGACAACCATCTACTGAGTAATATAAAATCCTAACTCAGGCAACAATCTGCTGAGTGACTTGTAGGTCTACCTCAGGCAACAATCTGCTGAGTAACTCTCATAATTTTCTCTCAGGCAACATTCTGCTAAGTGGCTAATAGGCCCAACTCAGGCAACATACTCGTATTATCATAGACAAGCTCATACCAGCATATATCAGACTTATAATGCCCATAATGAAATAGAAAATCATTATTTAAAAATCCGATTGTACCAATATGGTTGCCTACGTACCCTCTCTCTCAAGGGATCAAGCCACCCATAGTTCATCAAATTCGCCGACGATACATAAGTTATATATAGTTATAACTTATGTATATAACTATATTATACATAAGTTATATATAGTTACTAACACATTTTATTGGTTTCTTCGTATATATATATAGTTATATATATACATAAGTTTTGGTTTCTATGCATATATATAGTTATATATATACATACATGTGTTTTGAGTTTTTATGATTATATATATGAAATTATACATTTCATATTTTCTATTGTGTTTTTGAATATATTGCATAGAATATGCAATTTTATAAAAATATTGTATTTCTAGGTTATAGACTTCATAACAATATGTTATATCTTTTATCAAGTCTATACAATCATTTCATAAGATTTCAAAATGTTGTTTAAGTCAAAATATCAAAATATCAATTTTCAGGTTTTCATGTTTTTTGAACTATTTTGTAAAATGATGATTTTTCACAAATGGGAAAAGCAATTTGGAAAATTCTTTTTGTAACATGTTCATTTACATGTTTATATACATTTCCCAAAGTTTCATAATTTTCAGAAGTCAAATAAATATTTTACAAATTGTTTAAATGTGTCAAAAACCTGTTTTTCTGAGCTCACGTGCTCACTGGGCGACAGAGAGTCTGTCGGTCGACCGATGAAATTTTCCGGTCGACCGATGAAATTTCCGGTCGACCGACAGTGACTTTTTCAGCTTCCAACGGCTAGTTTTATTACCGTTGCTTTGGACTGTTTTGTCTTTTTGCTTGGGGTTTTTGGCTGAGTTGTGAGAGGATATAAATACCCCATTGCTGATCTCTTCTCTATAATCTAAGAATGTTTTAAAAGAAGTTTTTAAACAAGGGTTTTAAAAAGAGTTTAAGCTTGTTTAAGGGTTTAGTTTAAAGCAAGTTTAGCTTTCACAAGTGGAGGAGATTATCTTCTTGTTTGGGCCTCAAATCTTCATCTCTCCATCTTGATCTAGAGAAGTTTTCCTAACCGACATTGTGAGGGTGAGTGTGAACGTTGATCGGTGAGCGTTGAAAACCGACACTGTGAGGTGTAAACGTTATTCGGGTGAGCGTAGAAAACCCGGTTGTGATAGTGGATTTCTCCCCGGGAGTGGGGAGCGGAGACGTAGGACGGAAGGTCCGAACTCCGTGATCATATCGTGTGTTTGTGATTGCATTGGCGTTCTTATTCTTGTTTTCATATCTTATATCGCCTTTGTGTATTGCTCATCATATTACCCTATCACTTGTGTAGATTGTTTATTTTACCCTTGTGTTAGTTTATATATCCTTGCATATATATATTCATCATATAGGATATATCTCATTGTGTATATTGCTTATTCTTGCACATATCTCTTTATATATCTACCTTGCAAGAATACAACTTGTTAATTATTTTTAATTGGCATTTAATCGGATTAGATTAGCATAAGACCCTAATCACCCCCCCTCTAGGGTCTAACAATTGGTATCAGAGCTTGGTGCTCTTTGATTTAAGGTCTAATCGCCTTGAGTTAAAGATCCAAGTTATCTTTTTGTGCTAATCTTGTTTTGATTGCATTTGTATCTTGCTTGCATATTTTTTACAAATTATGGATATGAATGATGCATCTTGTTTAGGCTATGATTCTAGTATTGCTCCTAAATTCAATGCTTTCCCTTATGCTCAATGGTGTTTTAGATTCAAAATATTTGTTCAATCTAAAAATATCGATTTATGGGAAATCATTGATTGTGCTTATATTGTGCCCACGTTGGAGAAATCCAAGTGGAGCAAACATAATAAAAAGATGTTTTTTATGAACAAGCTTATGTTAGAATTTTTATTAAATGCATTTGATTCATTATGTCTAACAAGCTTGATTCTTTTGATAGCGCTTATACATTATGGAAATTCATAGAAGCGCATCAAGGAGACTTGGAGGCGATCCGACAAGCTTTGGAGGATCCCGCTTCAAGTTCATATGGAGCTTCATGCACACGTGCACTAGGCGATAGCCCTAGTGAGATTTGCGAGTTCGAATCTATTAATGATTTACATAATTATGAACTTGCTTGTGCTAGTGATAAATTATTACATGCCTACAAGAAATTGTAAAATGATTTCATTAATCTTAAAAGCAAGCATGAAATTTTAAAATCCGATCATGAGTTGTTGATTTCTAAGTTTGATAATATTTCTAATGAGAATGTGATCCTCAAAGAAAAGAATGATAAATTAACTTCGGATCATGATTCATTGCTTTCAAACTTTGCTATTTTAACTCATGAAAAAGAAAATGCCATGCTAGAAGTAGAGTCTATTAGAAATGAAGTTCTATCATTCAAAAATGATCATGTTTGCTCTACTTCTTATGACAATGCACACATATCTCATGATGAATTGAATCTTGTAAAAAACCGCATATCTTGTTTAGATTCAACCTTAAAAGCATGCATTGTGAAAAATGATAAGCTTATGAACTTGTGTGCAAAGTCCCGTGTTAACACTTCCAAATCAAACACTCACTATGCACACATGTATAGCAAAATTTATAAATGCTCTATTTGCGGCCGTAAAGGCCACTTAGGTAAATTTTGCTATGATGCACAAAAACATAAGAATATTAATCCTACTTGTGCATCTCATCAAGTTTCTTCATCACATGTACACACACATGCACCCTTTGAGCTTAAATGATAGGGGTCATGTCCCTAAATCTTTTGGTACCAAGAGTTCTTGGGTACCAAAACAAATTTAAATTTTAAACCAAGATTTTTAGCGTTCTTATTTTTCCTTTTCTTGGTTTTTGAAAATTATATCTTAAAATTTTTTGGTTATGAAAACAAATTTTCTTTGATCAAATTTGAGAATGGTTTTTTATAAACTAGACTCACACAGCTTTCATTTGGAACTAGTTTGGTTTAATCTGGAGTTTATTTGTTATTTCGAATCTCTAGTTAAACATCATACATGTGCTGCAGTGTTCTGCAATCCTTATCATATCAACCATATCCCAAGAATATCATAATTTACAACTAGATTTGTTCTTGATTTCCTAAAAAAATCATAAGTCCCTCCTCTATAGTTTGATTAGGCAAGATATGAGTATTTGATCATGAATTCCACTTAATAATATAATCAAATACAACACACCAAAGGAGGGTGATGTTTAGAGGAGATGAACTTGCCTTAATGATGATTCGATCTCCGAAAAAAATGAAAACTAGCGGATTGTTCTTCACGAAAGATGTAGATCCACTTGCGGCCAAGCTTTTTCGTTCACAAAGTTTCTCTAATTTCCTCCAAAGAATTTTTGGCCTACCATGGTTGTAAAACCCCAAAATTTTGCTATAGTAAATATATGTGAATTATTAATAGTGAATAACTCTCTTATGATAAATAATCATATATATATTCATATACATATCAGATGAATGTAATTATCTGTGTTTGAGAACCCATCAAGTGTTTTATGTGAGAGAAATCGAGTGATATGACCAGCATGTTAAATGCCTAGCAGCATGCATTTTTCTGCTGCGCGGTCGACCGACGCGGTTGACCGTGGCGGTCGACCGCACAGCGGTCAGAGAGTTTTTCTCAGGTTTGGTTTAATCGGGTTTCGGGTCGGGTTGTGGGTTTGGTATATAAGCTAATGTGCCCGAGAGAGCCTCCCTCAGATCTGAAACCAAAACCCTAGCCCCCCCTCTCTTCCCTAAAACCCTATTTTCTCCTTGCTTGGTGATTTGGGAGAAGTTCTGGAGGAGTTGCAGCAGTTTTTGGTGGGATTCAGCGAAGGGAAACGTCCCCCCTCCAGATTCAGAGACCCATTACTCACCTGAGGCGAGTATCATCTCGCCCAATCCCTCACCCCTATTTTCTATGGTTTTCTTTTGAGTTTTTTATGAGTTTTGATGAGCCAAAAATGGTATTTTTGTATAAAAATGAACTCTCTATAATATGGTTAGCAAGAATCAAAGATTTCAGTTTATAAAAGTTCACCAATGTTCTGTTTAATAAAGGTTTAGATCTGAAATTTGTTTAAACAAGAGTTAAATCACGTTTACTGTTATTAAAACGTTTTAAATCTTGTTTCTCTTGTATTTAGAATGTTAGGAATATAGTTTGCATGCTTAAAATTTATTGTTTTTCTATAGTATGATTTGTAGAGATATTAGATCTGTATTATCGTAGAAATATTCAAATTTTTATTTCATGTTTTGAGCTGACAGAGACCCAGATTTGGGTTTCTGTCCGCTTGGCGGTCGACTGGTGCGGTCGACCGCTGAGCTCGCTGTAGGGGCAGAAATAGTCTGTGGTCGACCGCACCGGTCAACCGCCTAGCGGTCGACCGCCAGGCTCGTATCAGAGTGCGGTCGACCGAGTCGGTCGACCGCCGCACTGTCTGTTGCAAAACCCTGTATTATGTATTTTTGAGCATTTTACTCATGTTCGAGTGTTTGCCTGGATTATCTGACTTTGGTTTTTAGTCTTACTATGTACCCATGCATGATAGATGACCTGAGGGTACCAATTGTGGTTATATACACTGATTTGATTGTGAATTGATATAGGTAGATTTTACTATGTATCTCAGCGATATTTTCACCATTTCACAGTCCTCGTGTTGGACTATAATCCATAGAAGTCCTCGTGTTGGACTATAATCCATTTCAATCCTCGTGTTGGACATTTGACACTCATTTCATAAGTTTGGAATCTACAGTATATAGTTCCTGTATCGGACATGGTTCTTAACTCTGCATATGACTTTCTCATAGGAATTTATGGCATGACATTTATGTAGATTTTGACATGACATTCATGTAAGCTATAACATGATATTCATGTAGGCTATGATATAGCACTGCACTTATGCTCTGAGATTAGTTGTATTTCTTTTATTATTGTTTCTGTACTAGAACCTCGGGTTTGGTGATTAGGGGTTTACAATTTGAGATATAAGGTATATACATGAGAGTTTCCTTATTTGGATTATTTCGCTCGACGTACCTATTCTCGTGTTGTAAATTTCTAATTACTAAAACCCTCTTTAGTAAGATCAATGAGTTTAGATCTATTATATATTATATGTTTTTTCTTATACAACGAGCCCTGTTCCCTTGGGGTTGGTTGTGATGTTACTCGCTAGCGATTTGATGCTCGTTGTCCCTCCCCCTTTCAGGTAACGAGCCAGGAGCCCGGAGAGTCGCAGGTTGATGACGATGCATTTTAGCTTCAGCTGTCTAGTTAGTTATATGTTTTATTTAGGGCTCCACTTTAGATTTTCTTTTGTGTAGACATTTGAGAGTCTTGTTCTAGAAGTTGTAAAGGCTGTGTGCCTTATTTCCTCTTGTCAGGCATTTGTATTTGAGACTTATTGAGTATTTCAGTTATCTATTCAGACATTAACTATGTATTTCTGTATGTTGGATGATGAGATATTTATGTGATTTCATTTCATCAGTATTTCTTGTGTTATCTTTCACTTGCTTTTGTACCTACACCTGTTGTTGATTCTACTAGATAGATGTTAATTGTGATGGTGAAACATGTTATTGCACGGTGTGGTGCATGGCAGATTTGACATTCTTGGTTTTACCTTGGACTGCAGCCTTATGTGAACCCAGGGACGTCACAATGGTTGTGTTCACCTGAGCTTGAGAGAGGAGGAAGAAGATGGTTATGGAGGAGAGAGAACCTTCATGACAAAGTTATCTCCTCTCTCTCTCTCTCTCTCTCTCTCTCTTAAAATTGTGAATCAAGGGCTTAGATTAAATCCACATCACTCAAACCCTTATCCAATTGTTCATGTTAAAAGTTGACCAAGTCAACTTTCCATAATGGATGACAACTTAAGTTAAAGCAGATAAATATAATTATATATCCAGGTATTTTATCAGCTCGAAATTCAGCTAATTTTCTACAGTACCAGAATAAATCGTCGATTTACCCCTGGCACGGTCTCGATATTCTGAGAATGACGGTGCTAACCATGCATCCATCCGAGTTACAGATAAAATACTAAAAATAAAAAAACTATTGGTTTCGATTTAGCTCGCGCCTCCGGAACCGAAACTGCAAACAAAGCCCAAATCGAACCAAACTGAGCTCGAAGCACAAAAAACACATTCTAAGATCGATGGCGTCATCTTGAGGCCTATCTTATCACCAGAAATAGCTCAAACTGCTGTACGATGATAGACTCGTAGTACCATAACCCGAGCTGCAAACAAACTCCAAATAAATTCTAACTGATTCCATTCGTCACAGAATGGTAAGCACACATCATAAAACTTATAAAAGCTTAAATAAATTCTCCAATAAAATTATAAAAATTCTGGGGTTTTACATCGAACCCGGGTCCGGGCCAAACCAGGCTGTTCAGGATGTTTTTTTATTTTTTATTTATTTTTTGGCCAAAAATTACTTAAAAATTAGATTAATCTTATTATATTTATATAAGTATGTATTATTATATACTTACATATTATTATATAGCTATATATTATATATACATATATTATATGTAAATATATTGTATATACTCATAAGTTATAACTTGAGTGAGAAGGAGAGAGAGAATCACATAAGTATATATTACTTATTTATAAATATGTATTATATAGTTAAATATATATTTGTTACATACTTACATTATACTTAGTTATACACTTTACTTATATGATTATACTTTTATATATACTAGATGCAATATACTTATATATAATTATACTTATGTACTTATATATATTTATATAAGTGTAAGTCTATAATATACACATATAAGTATACTTATAACTATATTATATATATTTACACTTAGGACTACGAAGCTACGACCATTTTCCTAAAAAAAAACCATATAACTTAGAAATATATATATGTATACATTAATGACCATCTCATAATATAATTATATATAAAAAATATATACAATATATAAAAATATATATATAATATATAAAAAATAAATATAATATATATATATATATATATATATATATATATATATAATATATATATTATATTATATATATATATATATATATATATATATATATATATATATATATATATATATATATATATATATAATATATATATATATATATATATATATATATATATATATATAATAACCAGGCTGGGTCAAGCCCAGGCCAGGCTTCACCAGGACAACGAGAACTTAGGCCCAGAACCGCTCCGCCCAGGTTTTCCGGGCTTGTCCCATAGCTTCCGGTCGGGCCTGGGCCTTAGACCCGAATGGACATTCCTAGTCTTAAGCAATTGTCCATGAATATAATATTCTTAAATCGGGACCTGAACTTAGATTTTATGGTTAGAGCGCCGACTCTTGGACTAGATTTTTTAGTATAATTCTTATAATTTTGGTTTGGATTCTTAAACTTTTATTTTGGATTTGTAGACAGATGTTGGATTCTCTCAGACTAAATTTTATATTCATGAATTATTTACAACTAATGATGTTTGTCTAGTGCTTGTGCTATCTATTCATTGTAGACAAACAACTAGTTGGAGGATGAATGTAATAGAGCTTCAACGATCATATCCAAAGGAGGTTGGTGGAATGTCGGTGAAGCCCTGGCAATTCAAAGTTAAAGATCAAGTTTAAGCTTCATCCGCAAGTGTACCAAGTCGAGCTTATTGAAGATCAAGATCTAGCTTGGGTAACTTTGAAATCACATATTTCATATTTATTATTTTGTTTTAGTATATATTGCATAGAATATGCAATTTTATGAAAAATATTGTATTCTTAGTTTTGGACTTAACAATAATCATATACATATTTTATTAAGTCTACATAATCTTTTTGCAAAGTTTCAAAAGTTGGTTTAGTCAAAACATCAAACTCATATGTTTACATTTTCATGTTTTGGACTATTTTGTAAAGTGATGATATTTTTCATTTGGGAAGTCCCTTTTGAAAACCAGTCATTGTAGCGTGTTTATTATCATGTCTACAATCATTCCCCAAAGTTTTATATTTTTTGGAATTTATTTGATATTTTTAATTAGTGTTTTAAAATCAGAAAAATAGTTTTCAGAACCAGTTTTCTGTAGTATCAGTTATCGGTCGATCGCACCGGTCGACCGCTCATATATTCAGTCAACAGTGGGCACCAGAGAGTTTTTCGGTCGACCGGTGCGATCGACTGAGAGCTCGTAATTTCCATCGGTCGACCGCACCGGTTGACCGAATAAGTCTCTGTGTGTTTTCTCCATTTGAAACCTGGATCACGGTCGACCGCGAGAATTTTCGGTCGACCGCCAATGTGACCGTTGGTTCCCTAACGACTATTTTCTGAGCTGATTTTTTCTGGGACTTTTTGGACTTTTACTTAGGGGTTTTGGCTGGGATTTTGAATGGGTATAAATACCCTATTGCTGTTCTCTTTCAAGATAGCTAAGAAGTTTTTAAACAAGGTTTTAAACAAGGGTTTAAGCTTGTTTAGTTTTGGTTTAAGTTTGTTTTGGGTTTGCTGTTACAAAGAGGAGTTTACATTAACTATTGAAGAGTTCATCTTCAACATTTCATCATCCTCTCTTTGTGTTTATAGAGAAGTTTCCTTAACTTTATTTTCTAGCATTTCTACTATTGTATTTCATATCAATCTTATTGCTAGTTCTTATTGAGTTAAGTTTTTATTGAATCTCATTGTTACACACACCCACATGAGCTTATTGTATTTGCATTCATAATATATTTGGGGTTGTGAGAGTTGTAACATTGAGTGTGAGCTTTCATTGTGTTCTCATCCATAGTTGAGAACAATCAATTATTGTAATTGAGCCTTATTGTGAGATACACATTATAATACACTTGTACACCGAGAGAAGTGTGTGGCGAGAGTCGAGGATCGTCCCAAGAGGAGTGGCGTCGGTTGACAAACCTAGGGAGAGGTTGTAACCGAGCACTTGAGGGAGACACGTCTAGTTCAACACTTAGTGGGTGTAGAGTGGGATTACAATAGTGTGTTGTTGTAAAGTTTTCGGTGAACTAAAAAACCGAGTGTGAGGAGTGTACGTTGATCGGTGATTGTTGAAAACCGACATAGTGTGGTTGTAAACGTTATTCGGCTGAACGTAGAAAACCCGGTTGTGATAGTGGTTTCTCCCCGAGAATGGGGAGCGGAAACGTAGGACGGAAGGTCCGAACTCCGTGATCATATAGTGTGTTTGAGTGTGCTTTGGCGTTCATTTATATTTATGTTCATATCTTATATCGCCATTGTCCATAGCTCATTATTTATATGATCCACTATTTAGTTCATATTATTTACCCCTTGTGTTAGTTTTATATCCTTGCATATACATATATCATATTGTATATTTCTTTGATAGGATATATCATCTTGTGTTAGTTTTATATCCTTGCATATATATATTCATCATGTAAGATATATCTCATTGTTCATATTGCTTATCCTAGCTTATATAGTTATTATATTTCATACTTGCTAGGATAACTTGTTAATTAATTTTTATTGGCATATAATCGAATTAGATTCACTACAAGAAATTACGTATTTAACGAAGGGATTTCCCTTCGTTAAAGAACTGAAAACCTTCGTTATTGTATGCTAACGACGGGGAAAAATCCCTTCGTCACCCGTCGTTGAAGCTCTCTTCGCTAAAGGGTCCCGAAGGGATATACTACCCGTCGTTGTAGAGTCTATAACGACAAAACATATTACCGTCGTTAATATTTACGACGGTAATTATCACCGTCGTTACCATCAGTGACGGGATATTTTCCCGTCGTTACCATCAATGACGGGATATTTTCCCGTCGTTACTATTAGTTACGGGGATATTTTCCCGTCATTACTATTAGTTACGGGGATATTTTCCCATCGTTAAAGAGTAATTAATGACGATTGGATATCGCCGTAAAAATCCTCATAATTGGTAATTAATTAGTAACACATCAACGACGGTGCTTTCCCTTAATAAAATACAAATTTTAAAACCGTCATTGTAGATTACAAATTTCTAATATACATTAATAATAATTTTTCCATTCATAGATAACTATCAGATTATTCTCAACCTGGCACTAAGATTCACAACAAAAATATATTAAAAATACCCAATAATGAATAAGAGGGAAAATAAAAAATTCCATTCATTAATAACATCAATAAATAAATTTTACCATCATCAAATATTCAATACTAATAACAAGAATTAATATCCTAATTGTTCCAAAGAAAAATACATGAAACTATCTAAAACAAATTAAAATAAAAGTTTGGGGAAGACACATTCTTTCATCTCTAATCATCGTCAAAAGAAGACTCGAGCTACCACCTCCTAATCTTGCATGGATAGCCTGGAAAATTAAAAAAAAACACATAATTAAGAAATATTAATTAAGAAACGGGTTGGCTGATGAATTGGGAGCCGTTATCGGCGATAATCCTTTGTTTCGGGAATACCGAACCGAGAGATGATGTTCTCTTGAATGAATGCCGCGACTGCTCACTGCTTGCCAAGTAGCTCGCTTTAAAGGAATCGCCTCTACCCACTTCTACTCATCCCGCGCTCATCATTACTCATCTCTACCCATCTTGTCACTCATCTCTCACCTCACTCGTCTTTCTAGTTAGACTTAAACACGTCATACCATCTCTATTGTAAACGGATAGAGTTTTCACATTCTATTCGGTCAAGTGGTACGATCGGAGAAGGGATGTTTTTTCACCGAGAGCAGCTTGGCTTGGGTAACCTAAACCAATCAAGTAGTCGGGTAGCATTCCGGATCCTTGCTATGGATCGACTATTCACTCGGACTCGAAAGAAGAGCAAAGGCGCTAGCGACTCGCCTATCCGAATCCGAATCCTCTACTTTCCTTGTTCGTTCACCTGCCCGGTCTGGTTCACCTTACCCGCTGGCTTGGACGAGTACAGTTCACTGATTTGAATCACTTAAACTAAAGCTCTGATATCCGTAGCTTAGCCTATCCAATATCCGATTCAAAAAGAGCTTATTCGATAAATTATCTAAAATCTTTCTTTTGGACATATGTCTCGCATTTGAAATCGTCTGGGTTATCAGCTATAACAACCAAACCCAATTTTCAAAACCTCAAAACATTGATTAGAACTACAAAGTGCTAACCAAAAAGCTAAAAACTAATTACCTCTAGGCATATTTTGAGAGCTTCGAAGGAGAATATCCCACCATAATTGTCCTGAAAACAGTACTCTGAAACCATATTTTGAGAGCAACAATATTTCAAACTACATAGTTTGAAGTATATCTTCAAATTGGCAGTGTTTA
The DNA here is from genome assembly GCF_001876935.1 of Asparagus officinalis. Classification (NCBI taxonomy): domain Eukaryota; kingdom Viridiplantae; phylum Streptophyta; class Magnoliopsida; order Asparagales; family Asparagaceae; genus Asparagus; species Asparagus officinalis. The sequence goes on along the minus strand of NC_033798.1, from coordinate 107,588,440 downwards.
AGATACTTCTTTTATCATATTTCCTAGCTCACTAAACAAACAATGTTAAAGTATGTAAATTATGGCTTGAGTCTACACTATTTCAGCTGCTATATTATGTTACTTTACCTCTATATTTTGAGCCTTCTTTCCACAAACAAATAATTCAGATAATTTGGAATTGTTAAATATTTAATCATATGACAATCATATGAATATTAAATCACAATGACAGCTAAACATAAGCATAAGCAATCAAAAATTGACTGAAAACATGATTAAATACAAATAAAATGCACATAGCAAATTAACAATGAACGGATGCTCATATTACTTGCACACCAATTAATATTACAAGTAAGAAATATATATACCAACTAGAGCAGAAATGCAAAAAAAATGGAACACGATAATACCAAACTAACACAAAGAAGTTCAGCTGCAAGCTAAATATCAGAAAACCCGCTTAACTTTGCACAATTATGGGAAAACCCCCCTTAACTTTCAAAATATCAGAAACGAAATCAAAAGTAGATCACTTAAAAACGGCATAAAAAGGATTAATCTTAGATGCAACATGTAATGGCATGAAACAACATTTAGAATTGTTATTTCGCATACACAATCAAGCATAGCTAAATGAAAATAATAATAAAAAGAGATACAGTTTAACTCTTTGCAACAGGATAGCGGTATCTTCTGTAAATAAAGATCAAAATATCCCGCAGGAATGAGAAGTTACCTCCAACACAAAAGTTTACGGCGTAGCAAGAAATCCCTGAGCTCACGGAACAGAATGCTTCCATCTTTCAAATCATAAGCTCTCGTCTCGCTGACCCACTTAGCTCTATCAATTTATCAAACAAAATAATCCTCCGTAAGATAAATACGATCTGGATTAACAAAATCATGGGGCAGAGCGACACATAGCGATCAGAGGCCAAGAAAATAGAAGCATCTCCCATACTCCCAGACCTGGTTACACTCATAACTACTTCGATACAAATTTCTACTGTATTTTCTCATAAACAATCACCCCGAGATAAAAAGGAAACGAAGATAAAATTTCAATTTTCGCCCCAGGATAGTGATATGTCGCCCTACAAATAGAAAATCGCAAACATCATATGCAAGAATGAGGATTTACCTCCATAAATAAGCACACCATCAGGGGTTTGGGTGACTTTGATCAGGATCTCGCGGTTCAATCCGATCTTTCTTCCCATCTTAATAATCTCCGGCGCCGACGAGGTCGGAACAGATAACAGCACTAGGGTTTTGTTTCTGATGGGGTTTTTGTTGATATCTAGGGATTTCAGTAGTTAGGGTATGGGTTTTGAGGTAACCTGGAAGAAATTGGGAATTTCTTCATAGGGAATTAGGGTTATGGTTCAAAGGAAATCAAGCGCTATTATGAAGAGGGGCTTGGAGGGTTCTCCGACTCGAGGAAGAGGAGCTGGGCCACGACGATGGCGGTCGTGTCGTCAAAGATGGGGACGTTGATGCAGACCACGCGCTCCTTCAGGAGTTGGGCGAAGATGTCGTAGGCGCTCTCGCTCTGGGAGGTGTGCGCGATCACCATCGGGATCAGGCCATAGGACCGCGAGAGGGCGGCGGCGGAGCGAGCACGGGGAGGAGTGATGAAGAGAGGCGCAACATGGTTGGCGTTAGGGTTAGGGTTAGGGAGGGCGGCGGCAAGGGAGCAGCGATTTGGGGGGGTTTTGATAGAGGGGGAATGAAGAAATGGGGTTCACGGGGCCTTTTGTCATTTTTTTTCTTTTTTGGGTTAAAAAGGTGAGGGAAATTTCCCTCCTTTGTAAAAAGATGGGTGCGAAAAGTTTCCCTAACAGTTCCAACCACCTATTGGGAATTTGAGACTGAGCATTTTTATACTAGTATCATCAATGAAGGTAATGGACCCCTTTATTTTTAAGGAGACCCAATAACGACGGTAGTAAGATCAAATCAATGAAGGGATTAGAAATCCGTTATCCCATATCACATTATTTCTTTATTATTTGAAATCACTTCACGAAGGGTTTAAAACCCGTCGTTATTATATACTCATTAATGACGGTCAACCGGTCCCTTCACTAATTTTGGTCGCTAAATATCAGATTTCTTGTAGTGATTAGCATAAGACCCTAATCACCCCCCCTCTAGGGTCTAACAATTGGTATTAGAGCTTGGTGCTCTTTGATTTAAGGTCTAATCGCCTTGAGTTAAAGATCCAAGTTAGCTTATTGTGCTAATCTAATTTTGAGCTTTATTTGTATCTTGCTTGCCTTTTATATTATGGATATGCATGGTTTAGGTTATGCCATTAATATTGCTCCTAGATTAGATAATTTTCCCTATGCTCAATGGTGTGTTAGATTTAAACTTTTTGTTCAATCTAAACACTTTGATTTATGGGAAATTATAGATGATGCTTATATTGTGCCCACTTTGGAGAAATCCAAATGGAATAAGAATGATCATCGTATGTTTATAATGAACAATATTTTGTTAGAATATTTGCTAAATACTTTTAATTCATCTATATCTAACAAGTTTGTTCATTTTGATAGTGCTTACAAACTTTGGAAATTTATAGAAGCACATCAAGGGGACTTGGAGGCGATCCAACAAGCTTTGGAGGATCCGGCTTTAAGTTCATATGGAGCTTCATGCACATGGCCACTAGGCGATAGCCCTAGTGAGGTTTGCGAGTTCGAATCTATTAATGATTTACCTAATGAAGAACTTGCTTGTGCTAGTGAAAGATTATTGCATGCCTACAAAAAATTACAAAATAATTTTATTGATTTAAAAAGCAAGCATGAGGATTTGAAATCCGATCATGAGTTGTTAGCATTTAAGTTTAAAACTATTTCTAATGAAAATGTGATCCTTAAAGAAAATAATAAAAAAATTAAAATTGGATCATGTTTCTTTAATTTCAAACGTTGCTAGTTTAACTCATGAAATAGATAATACCATGTTAGAAGTAGAGAATATACAAAATGATACTGCTTTCTTTATAAATAACTATTTATGTTCTACTTCTAATAAAAATACATATGTGCCTAAAAATGAAGATTTGAATCTTATGAAAAAATACATTTCATCTTTAGATTCAACTTTAAAAATATGCTTTGATAATCATAAGAGGCTTATGGATATGTGTGCCAAGTCTAAGTCATCAACCACTCATTATGCACACATGTATAGCAAAACTTATAAGTGTTCAATTTGCGACCGTCAAGGTCATTTAGCTAAGTTTTGTTATGATGCACACAAACATAAAAATGTCAATGCTCCTTGTGCATCTCATGTAGCTTCTTCATCACATGTATACACACATGCACCCATTGTTCACCATAAGCATGCTCATGTGTATAGATGTGATCATTGTGGTCGTCTTGGTCATTTGGCCAAATATTGTTTTGATTTGAAAAATAAATCTCATTTTCCAAATGCTTCTAGTAGACCACATGTTTTTAAATGTGATGTTTGTGGTAGGTTTGGACATCTTGCTAAATTCTGTTTTGATGTGCAAAAAGTTCCTATTTTGCAAAATTTTCCAAAGAAACCATCTTTGTTTAATGATGTTTCTTGCGAAATAATTTAAAAGAAAAATCTTTATTTGCAAATGATTCTCATGCATGTCCACTTGGTCAACACAAATTATTTAACCCTCTTCATTGCACCTATTGCAATCGGAAAGGTCATGAGTATAATTTTTGTTTTGACCATGCTAGTGCACCATATGCGCCCAAACAGGTTCATAACCCTAGGGCTTTGAGCTTAAATGATAGGGGTTATGTCCCTAAATCTTTTGGTACCAAGAGTTCTTGGGTACCAAAACAAATTTAAATTTTAAACCAAGAATTTTAATATTTTTATCTTTCTTTTACTTGGTTTTGAAAATTATGCTTTAAAATCTTTTGGTTATGAAAACAATTTTCTTGTATCAAATCTTTTATTTTCATGATTATTATTCTTGTTTTGATGAGAGGACTATGTTTATACAACCCTCCGGAGTTATTGGGTGTTTATTCCAAAACATTGTTTACCGGGTGTTAAAAATGTTTACATGGGTTGATACTAGCTCAATAACTAGATATAGTTGCCTCTCTTGATTTTTGAAAATCAATGATGGTTTGGTTTTATGTTCTTATATGATTTACTTGTGATTTATGATTTTATTGGTTGGTTTGTTTTCATTTGAAAAACCTTTTACATGATTTTCATGTTCCTTTTCTTTTGATTTCATAAATCTATTTTTGATATTTATGTTTTTGTTAATGAGACACTATTTTCATATTGAGAAATTTATATGTGTTCTCGTTATCTTTTTATATGTGAGTGATATTTAGCATATTCATGTATGCTTGCTCACTTATATGTGTTCTCGTTATCTTTTTATATGTGAGTGATATTTAGCATATTCATGTATGCTTGCTCACATGTTTGCCATGATCCTTTTATTGCATATATTTTATATGGCATTTTGATAGGGGGAGCTATTCCCTATTCTATGTTTGTTTTTATACTCACCTATGCTAATTGATAGGGGGAGCTTTCGCTCTCTTAATTCTTTTGTCCCCTTTTTGATGTTGTCAAAGGGGGAGAAATATTATGAGTATATCTATCTTGTTTGTTTATATGCATGTGAATTACAATTTATATATTAATTTCCTTTCATGCATATATCTCTTTTCGTAAATTGTTTGTCATCATCAAAAATGGGGAGATTGTTGGCCTTCTTGTTTTGATGATGTTTAACAAATACTTTATAACTAATGTTGTTTGTCTAGTGCTTGTGTTATCTATTCATTGTAGACAAACAACTAGTTGGAGGATGAATGGAATAGAGCTTCAACGATCATATCCAAAGGAGGTTGGCGGAATATCGGTGAAGCCCTCGCAATTCAAAGTTAAAGATCAAGTTTAAGCTTCATCCGCAAGTGTACCAAGTCGAGCTTATTGAAGATCAAGATCTAGCTTGGGTAACTTAGAATAGGTTTTATATTATGTGTGTTAAGTACGTTAAGCTCAATATCTATACACACACATTTATTGGTTTCTTCGTATATATATATAGTTATATATATATATACATAAGTTTGGTTTTCTATGTATATATATAGTTATATATATACATACATGGATTTGGTTTTTCATGTTTATAAATATGAAATTACATATTTCATATTTATTATTGTATTTGGTTTAACTACTTAGATATGAAACATATGAGTATTTGTGAAAGCAAAATGGTTTCATTTTCTATTGTATTTGTAAAAATATTGTATTCTTAGTGTTGGACTTAATAATAATCATATACATATTTTATTAAGTCTACATAATCTTTTTGCAAAGTTTCAAAAGTTGGTTTAGGTCAAAACATCAAACTCATATGTTTACATTTTCATGTTTTGGACTATTTTATAAAGTGATGATATTTTTCATTTGGGAAGTCCCTTTTGAAAACCAGTCATTGTAGTGTGTTTATTATCATGTCTACAATCATTCCCCAAAGTTTTATATTTTTTGGAATTTATTTGATATTTTTTAATTAGTGTTTTAAAATCAGAAAAATAGTTTTCAGAACCAGTTTTCTGTAGTATCAGTTATCGGTTGATCGCACCGGTCGACCGCTCATATATTCAGTCGACAGTGGGCAGCAGAGAGTTTTTCGGTCGACCGGTGCGATCGACCGAGAGCTCGTAATTTCCATCGGTCGACCGCACCGGTCGACCAAATAAGTCTCTGTGTGTTTTCTCCATTTGAAACCTGGATCGCGGTCGACCGCGAGAATTTTCGGTCGACCGCCAATGTGACCGTTGGTTCCCTAACGGCTATTTTCTGAGCTGATTTTTTCTGGGACTTTTTGGACTTTTACTTAGGGGTTTTGGCTGGGATTTTGAATGGGTATAAATACCCTATTGCTGTTCTCTTTCAAGATAGTTAAGAAGTTTTTAAACAAGGTTTTAAACAAGGGTTTAAGCTTGTTTAGTTTTGGTTTAAGTTTGTTTTGGGTTTGCTGTTACAAAGAGGAGTTTACATTAACTATTGAAGAGTTCATCTTCAACATTTCATCATCCTCTCTTTGTGTTTATAGAGAAGTTTCCTTAACTCTATTTCCTAGCATTTCTACTATTGTATTTCATATCAATCTTATTGCTAGTTCTTATTGAGTTAAGTTTTTATTGAATCTCATTGTTACACACACCCACATGAGCTTATTGTATTTGCATTCATAATATATTTGGGGTTGTGAGAGTTGTAACATTGAGTGTGAGCTTTCATTCTGTTCTCATCCATAGTTGAGAACAATCAATTATTGTAATTGAGCCTTATTGTGAGACACACATTGTAATACACTTGTACACCGAGAGAAGTATGTGGCGAGAGTCGGGGATTGTCCCAAGAGGAGTGGCGTCGGTTGACGAACCTAGGGAGAGGTTGTAACCGAGCACTTGAGGGAGACACGTCTAGTTCAACACTTAGTGGGTGTAGAGTGGGATTACAATAGTGTGTTGTTGTAAAGTTTTCGGTGAACTAGAAAACCGAGTGTGAGGAGTGGACGTTGATCCGTGATCGTTAAAAATCGACATAGTGTGGTTGTAAACGTTATTCGGGTGAATGTAGAAAACCCGGTTGTGATAGTGGTTTCTCCCCGAGAGTGGGGAGCGGAGACGTAGGACGGAAGGTCCGAACTCCGTGATCATATAGTGTGTTTGAGTGTGCTTTAGCGTTCATTTATATTTATGTTCATATCTTATATCGCCATTGTCCATAGCTCATTATTTATATGATCCACTATTTAGTTCATATTGTTTACCCCTTGTGTTAGTTTTATATCCTTGCATATACATATATCATATTGTATATTTCTTTGATAGGATATATCATCTTGTGTTAGTTTTATATCCTTGCATATATATATTCATCAAATAGGATATATCTCATTGTTCATATTGTTTATCCTAGCTTATATAGTTATTATATTTCATACTTGCTAGGATAACTTGTTAATTCATTTTTATTGGCATATAATCGGATTAGATTAGCATAAGACCCTAATCACCCCCCCTCCACGGTCTAACATCCTAGTCTTAGGCAATTGTCCATGAATATAATATTCTTAAATCGGGACCTGAACTTAGATTTTATGGTTAGAGCGCCGACTCTTGGACTAGATTTTTTAGTATAATTCTTATAATTTTGGTTTGGATTCTTAAACTTTTATTTTGGATTTGTAGACAGATGTTGGATTCTCTCAGACTAAATTTTATATTCATGAATTATTTACATCAAGAGTTTCTAATTAATTTTTTCATCTTAAATAATAATATTCAAATAATGAGCGTTAATTTGAAAAATCACCCTCATTCTGATTGAGGAATGACAATAATAAAACTGAATGCATCTTGTAATTTATTTAAATAGTTTAAATAATGTTGGTAGCATTACAATAAACCTATGGTATAACTAATTAATTAGTTGCACACATGTTATGGTGTTTTCAATCACCAAAATACAACCCTTTACCAACAACGGACATGTGTACTTCTGCATGGAATGCCCCAATCAAATTGGCAGCTAGAGACTAGAAAGGATTCCGACTCAGCCGACCCGTTGAGTCAACATCTCCTTATGTCGACACGAATGACGGTACTTGTCGGCTCTCTTGTTGAAGACAACTCGCAACGAGCTCACTCGACAAACTATTCAATGCCTCACAAAGACAACTCGAAAGGCATTACTTTTCGACGAAGCTAGAGGATGACTTCAGCCTCGAGCCTCTCCCACTGACGATGTGTCAGCATCGCATTTAATGCTTAGCAGACGTATCATGCCTCTAGTCCCGATAGCCTTCATGACTCATCGGACCTCGTTGACACCGTCATGCCTCAAATCACGTCACATTTAATGTTGAGGTGATCTCTTCTCCACTCGTCGAGCAACACGTGTAAAGTATATGATGACGCAGCCGCCAGCCCATGCTTCTTCACCGCCATCCTATGCTCGGCCGAAGTGCTCATTCTACCCTTATACCATCAGTATAAATAAATGTACTATTCTCTATAAGAGAAGGATTCAGACTTTTGGATCTTTTTCCAAGACCCCTTCTTCTACCTTCTGATTCGAATTTTTGCTTCATCAGCAATATTTGCAAATTATACTGCATACATAAGAACTCGGAGTTCTTCACTTTCCCCACTCAAGTTCACCAGCTGACTTGACCGTTGGAGGAACCACGAGAGAACCAGTCCCCATCCTTTCACGAGTTTCTACTTGTGCAGGCTTCGGCCGCTCAACTCAGAATCGGATATTCGGGGAAGGCAGATGCCCTCATCAACTTCACCCTCATCCAACCATTTTAATTGACTGTGTGATCATTTAACATCAACAACACATCTATGAAAAAATACATGTTTGATCATAGATATTAACGATCTACACCGTTTATTATGATCTATGCATTCAAAACATCATAGAGATCAAAATCACATAAATTAGATATTTCTATTTAATATATATAATGAGCTAAAAATTAAATGGTCTGTAATAGTCCAATATGTTATTTATTTTGAGTTGCTTGATTTATAGGATATAAAAATCTAAACAACATGATTTTTTATCCACATACATAGGACATGTAGATTACAGTGAACAGTTTGTATTTACAAAATAAATAGGTGTGTATATATTTTCACAAGCATGTGTAACCGACTTAATTAGACTCTAGGTGTATGGTAACCCTACCCAATGATGCCACATAAGAGGTGATAACTAGTGTTCAAGCACATAAATGAAATAACTAGTGTTCAAGTACATAAAAAAATTACTAGAGTTAGATCATATAAAAATCAATTTGTATATTTAAATATATAAATATTAACTATATTGGAAAATTTTATATCAAACATTTGACATTAATATCTGAACAACTTAATATTAAAACGTTTTTATTATTTAATATATTAAAATTTTAAATATTGTATATATTTAATATTTATATATTTAATACATATATTAAATATAATATTTAATATAATAATATATATAATGTTAAATAATAAATATATCTAATTTAAAATTAAATATATCAAGTGACTAAATAGTATTAAATATATTTCATTTTAAAAAAATTAAATAAATTTACAAAAGTTTATTACAAATATTTTAGAATTAAATGCATTCAACATTAATATACAAATAATTTAGAAATATGGAATATTTTAAAATTAAATATATTTATTTTAAAACATTTTAAATATTTAAAGAAATAAAGAGAAGGGGATATAGAAAATCCATAGACCACGTTTATCATCTAGTGTATCCAGTGATTAAGAATATATCAAGCTAGACTAATTATTCTCTAGACCATGATTAGCTAACTTTGAATTGGTCTCGAAAAACAATTCGCTTCCATAGATGCTGTTCTTATAAATACGTCTTCAAAATCCTATCATGAAAATAACTCAT